>NC_041388.1:640323624-640366522 GCF_002162155.2 Triticum dicoccoides | reverse complement strand
CTTCTCTCTACTGCTTGCATTAGAGTAGTGTAGCATGTTACTGCTTTCCGTTAATCCTATTCTGATGCATAGCTTGTCCTTGCTATTACTGTTGTTACCTTTACCTGCTATCCTAATGCTTAGTATAGGATGCTAGTGTTCCATCAGTGGCCCTACACTCTTTGTCCGTCTGCCATGCTATACTACTAGGTCGTGATCACTTCGGGAGGTGATCACGGGCATATGCTATATACTTTATACTGATACATTACTTATGGTACTGTTCGGAGATGGGGGCTGAAGGGGCAGGCGGCTCCATCCCGGTAGAGGTGGGCCTGGGTTCCCGACGGCCCCCGACTGTTACCTTGTGGTGGAGCGACATGGCAGGTTGAGACCACCTAGGAGAGAGGTGGGCCTGGCCCTGGTCGGCGTTCGCAGATACTTAACACGCTTAACGAGATCTTGGTGTTTGATCTGAGTCTGGCTACTGGCCTATACACACTAACCATCTACATGGGGACAGTTATGGGCACTCGATGTCGTGGTATCAGCAGAAGCCTTCGTGACGTCAGCGACTGAGCGGCGCGCGCCGGATTGGACCGGAAGCCGGCTCTTGTATTAAGGGGGCTAGTTCTGCTTCTGGCCACGTACGCAACGTGCAGGTGTGCAATGGGCGATGGGCCCAGACCCCTGCGCCATAGGATTTAGACCGGCGTGCTGACCTCTCTGTTGTGCCTAGGTAGGGTTGTGACGTGTTAATCTTCCGAGGCCGGGCATGACCCAGAAAAGTGTGTCCGGACAAAGGGGATCGAGCGTGCACCCCTGCAGGGAAGTTAATCTATTCGAATAGCCGTGATCTTCGGTAACAGGACGACTTGGAGTTGTACCTTGACCTTATGACAACTAGAACCGGATACTTAATAAAACACACCCTTCCAAGTGCCAGATACAACCGGTGATCGCTCTCTCATAGGGCGACGAGGGGAGGATCATCGGTTAGGATTATGTTATGCGATGCTACTTGGTGAACTTACCATCTACTCTCTTCTCCTGCTGCAAGATGGAGGTGGCCAGAAGCGTAGTCTTCGATAGGACTAGCTATCCCCCTCTTATTCCGGCATTCTGCAGTTCAGTCCACATATGATAGCCTTATTCCATTTGATACCAATGCATACATATGTAGTGTAGGTCCTTGCTTGCGAGTACTTTGGATGAGTACTCACGGTTGCTTTGCTCCCTCTTTTCCCCCTTTCTATACCCGATTGCTGCGACCAGGCGATGGAGCCCAGGAGCCAGACGCCACAGTCGATGACGACTACTACTACTCGGGAGGTGCCTACTACTACGTGCAGCCCGCTGACGGCGACCAGGAGTAGTTTAGGAGGATCCCAGGCAGGAGGCCTGCGCCTCTTTCTATCTGTATCCCAGTTTGTGCTAGCCTTCTTAAGGCAAACTTGTTTAACTTATGTCTGTACTCAGATATTGTTGCTTCTGCTGACTCGTCTATGATCGAGCTCTTGTATTCGAGCCTTCAAGGCCCTGGCTTGTAATACGATGCTTGTATGACTTATTTTATTTCTAGAGTTGTGTTGTGATATCTTCCCGTGAGTCCCTGATCTTGATCGTACACGTTTGCGTGTATGATTAGTGTATGATTGAATCGGGGGTGTCACAAGTTGGTATCAGAGCCGACTGCCTGTAGGAATCCCCCTTCCACACTCCTTGCCCGAAGTTGAGTCTAGTCGATGAAAACTGTTTTACTAACATGGTTGTGCGGCCCATGGGCCCACATCGCCATTTGGGTGGTATTAGGATCTTTTACTCCTTAATCTTTACTCCGGGACTCTGAACTCTCTTCTATTCAAGTTAAATGAATTTTGCTAAATCTAACATTAGGATCTCGTGATCAGTTTCACCCGGAGAGCACCTTATTACCGATGATCGCCTGTTGCACCAGAAGATTCTGAGGATACTCTATGATGTTCTCTCGAGACTTTGTACCATCACTGTTGCAATTCCCTTCCATCGATAAAGTCCTATGTATAACCACATACACTTGCCACTCATACAATCATTTCCTGTTGATCTTGTTATTACAAGATACCCCGAAATTCTCACTATTGTTCCGAGAATCCTTTATGCTTACTATCTTGCAGTTCTTGCCACAAGAATACCCCTATGATAATTCCTCGCACTTACCGAGTATCCGCTCATCACCAGTTGTTCATGTGTTTCACAAAGGTCTTCGAAATACCATTCGATCTCCCGAAAATCCTCAATAGCATATTGCTCTTGAAATTCTTACTCGCTAGCAATTTGATTGATCCCATAAGTATGGTAATCTTATTGGCATCCTTTGTCATTATCATTGTGAGTCCGTTGATTCAATATGTTGAAGTTGCTCGCAATCCTCAGTCGAATTCTATAATTCATGCTTCCGACTCAGACGTCATTTTGAACAGGAGCTGGTTCTTGACAAATCAAATTGCCGTCGAATGTACCCATAAGGCTATTCAACTTATCCGTCCCTAATTAGAGCGTTGCTTTTGACCTCTTTACTTGGAATTCATAATTCCTATGCAATTGAGCTTTGAATTAGTCACTTGTTTCTATAATATGATCTCCTTGCATTCTTTCTTCTTTTGATAGAGTACCGATACTCACATCAGCTCCGTTGTAGACCACCAGACCTCTTGTTGGATTATTATCCGACAGTGTCCTTCATATTCAAATAACCTTGTGAGCCTTTCCATGGATATATAAATCCTTTGGTAACTTGTATCCTCTGTTTTCTCAACCATGCTTTGTTTTCAAGCTGATGGTATTTACTATTGAAGCTTGTGGTATATGTTTCCACGATACCCTAACGGGTTGAACCTATGCCTTCCTTAATATGTGTGAACTCGAAAGTTTTCACGAGTCATACTCTTCTGGTATTTTGCTAGCTAAAATTTCAACACTACAACTTCTTCGAAAGTGAGAGGTGAATGGAAGGTTATACATTGAAGAAGTGGGAGTCGACCTTGAACCTTGTGTTCATGCCCATGGACGCGATGTAGATCCTACCATAGAAGCTTCTTGTAATTATAACTATTTCGTTGATATAATATCATATGGTATCTGTGAATTGATCCTATGCAATCGTGGTTCCGACCATATTTTCTCTTTGATCCCATTTCTCGGACAAGTTAAAGCACTTGTCTTTTGCAAGTCAATACACCCGTCCAACCTCTACCTTGATCTATCGTCGAATATTACCCTCTGGTATCTCGAGAATATCTAAGAACTGTGTTGCATCTTATGAGTCTTCATCAGCTATTATTTCTCACTGATTCCAATTTTTCATGGGTTCTGAGTTGTTAGTCGCTCAAGAACACCGGTAAGTGAAGCGATTCTGCACTCTAGTTCGATAACTCTAAGTAATCTTCGTTGCTTACGAGTTTAATAATCCTTCAAGCCATTCCTAGCCTGATCAGCTATATCATTATCGTGCTGATTTTATCTGTGCTACCTGGTTCTTAATCCCGGAGCACAACTTTTGACGATGAGCTAAGCGTACGTCAATCTTCGTCATCATATCATTTCTCTTTGGACAGCAAGCTTGGTTTGGAGTTTGTGTCGTACACTTGGATCCATTAACCTTTCGCTTCACCATTCCTTTGACTTGACGTCATCGCCGATCGATTACATCTTCGTAGAGCCTCTCGACAAAATTTGCCGCGATTGTTAACAACATTTTGATTCCTTCCAGGATATCAATCAAATTCATGATGGTAAGTGCCATCCTCGTCCATTGGTAATTTGAATTACCATCGACAGCATATTTACCTTCGTTTCATCACAAACTTGTACATGTTATGTATGCAACTTGCTATCCAGTTTGTGTTATGTTCTACCTTGAAGTATTACTGTCCTTATGGCAAGGATGTTGCAAGGATTGCTCCACCTCTTAATAATTCTTGCTATAGTGATACTTCTCACAAGCACCATTATTTCTTGGTCCCCGTATTGACTAACCGGGAATATCAACAAGTGAACGATGCTGTTTGGATTCTGCCCTTCTAGCAACCCTATTGCTTTGAAGTTAATGGTCGAACATTCATTCTTAGACTATTGGTTATTGAATCACCATTCTAACATTTATCATGCTACCTGAGCCAATATTTTGGGTGCACCTTTCAACCAATGTATAATTGTGTATGTTCACCTCGAGCATACATCATTACATCATTTGATCTAGCAAGTGTTATCTCCTTCACATAATTGTGGAAATCCATCCGTTTGGAAATCTCGATGAATTGTCCCTAAGCCCATCAGCCAGGCCGGGCATGACCCAGAAAAGTGTATCCGGACAAAGGGGATCGAGCGTGTTGGGAAATGTGGTGCACCCCTGCAGGGAAGTTAATATATTCGAATAGCTGTGATCTTCCGTAACAGGACGACTTGGAGTTGTACCTTGACCTTATGACAACTAGAACCGGATACTTAATAAAACACACCCTTCCAAGTGCCAGATACAACCGGTGATTGCTCTCTCACAGGGCGACGAGGGGAGGATCATCGGTTAGGATTATGCTATGCGATGCTACTTGGTGAACTTACCATCTACTCTCTTCTCCTGCTGCAAGATGGAGGTGGCCAGAAGCGTAGTCTTCGATAGTACTAGCTATCCCCCTCTTATTCCGGCATTCTGCAGTTCAGTCCACATATGATAGCCTTATTCCATTTGATACCAATGCATACATATGTAGTGTAGGTCCTTGCTTGCGAGTACTTTGTATGAGTACTCACGGTTGATTTGCTCCCTCTTTTCCCCCTTTCTATACCCGATTGTTGCGACCAGACGATGGAGCCCAGGAGCCAGACGCCACAGTCGATGACGACTACTACTACTCGACAGGTGCCTATTACTACGTGCAGCACACTGACGGCGACCAAGAGTAGTTTAGGAGGATCCCAGGTAGGAGGCCTGCGCCTCTTTCGATCTGTATCCCAGTTTGTGCTAGCCTTCTTAAGGAAAACTTGTTTAACTTATGTATGTACTCAGATATTGTTGCTTCCGCTGACTCGTGTATGATCGAGCTCTTGTATTCGAGCCTTCGAGGCCCCTGGCTTGTAATATGATGCTTGTATGACTTATTTTATTTCTAGAGTTGTGTTGTGATATCTTCCCGTGAGTCCCTGATCTTGATCGTACACGTTTGCGTGTATGATTAGTTTACGATTGAATCGGGGGCGTCACAGGTGGCCGCACATAAGTTCCCTGGAAGTTGTCAAGAAATGCGTCTTCCAGATCCTCCCAACTGCCGACGAAATCTTTTGGCAAGCTATTCAGCCAATGCCGAGCTGGTCCTTTGAGGTTTAGTGGGAGGTACTTGATGGCATGTAGATCATCACCGCGAGCCATGTGGATGTGAAGGAGGAAATCCTCAATCCATATAGCGGGATCTATTGTACCATCATATGATTCGATATTTACGGGTTTGAAACCCTCCGGGAATTCATGATTCATAACTTCATCAGTGAAGCATAGCGGGTGTGCGGCACCTCTGTGCCGGGCTATATCCCGACGTAGTTCGTATGAGTCTTGTGTGTTGTTTTGGCCCGGCCAGATTTACTCTTGGTGTATCCGGTGCGATGATCATTGTCCCGTGTGGGCGCACGTGCCCGTGTCCCATATATTGACCTTGCGATTTTTGCATTAATGTCCAAGATGTCTCGCAGGTCCTCTGTGTTTCCCCGGGCCTTAGTATTTTTGACTGAGTGGCGACGGGGTACGGTCTGAACTTTAGGCTGAAACGCCTCTCTGGCTTAGCCGCATAGTGGCCAGTCAGCCGCATCGTACAATGGTGAATGAGGTTTCAATGTTTCCTCCTCCAGGTGAGGTAGCAACCTGCGTTTTGGGTAACTCTTGGACGTGCGCTTGAGTTCATGCTCCTCGGCCGCAAGGACTTCGGTCCACCTGTCTGCTAGCAAGTCTTGATCAGCTTGAAGCTGTTGCTGTTTTTTCTTTATGCTATTTGCCGTGGCCATAAGCTGGCGCTTGAAGCGCTCTTGCTCGACAGGGTCCTCAGGCACGATAAACTCGTCGTCGCCGAGGCTCGCCTTCTCTTCGAAGGGAGGCATGTAATTGTCCTCCTCCGGTTCTTCATGTGATGTCTACTATGGAGAGCTAGCTTGTTCATCCTCTAGCTCTACACCGTGCTAGAGGGGATTGTTGTTGTCTTCGGCGCTATCCAGCGTGTTATTATCTCCTGTGCCGGTATCACTGCTCCTGCTGTGGCAGGACTTAGAGCGACGCCGTTGACGTCGGCGCTTGGGTTGCTTCTTGGAGGGGTCAGCCTCTGTTGTCTCGTCGCCATTGCCTTCTTTGGGGTGTCCACCATGTATATATCACATGATGAGGTGGCGGTCCAGTGCCCTGAGGGCGGTGGTTCCTATTCGTCTCCGGCTTCGTCGTCCATACCGTCGAAGTCTTCGGAGTCGAACTCGAGCATGTCGGTTAAGTCGGTGACAGTGGCTACTATATGGGTGGTGGGTGGGCAGCTAATTTATTCATCGTCCGCATCCCATTCTAGTCGGACATAGTTTGGCCAAGGTTCTCCTGACAGGGAGAGAGACCTTAATGAATTTAGCACATCTCCGAAAGGTGAGTGCTGAAAGATATCCGCGGAGGTGAACTCCATGATCGGCGCCCAGTCAGACTCGACGGGCACGGATGTGAGCGGCTCGGAGTCCGTGGCCGGAGACGAATCCAGTGGTTCGGTGACACGGCTCTTGTAAGGGGTGAAGTCAGTATCCGGTTCTATCGCCACTGAGAGTGCGACCTCCATGGCGGGGTCCATCCCTCCGCTCTCGGATGGCGCAACTTGCTCCGGATTGAAGGCCAGAGTGGTTGCGAATGCGATCTCCCGAACATTGTCCGACGACAGAGTTACGTCATGCTCATCGCGACTGTGCAGCGCGTCCGACATGGGCTCGAGTCCGTCGAAGATCAAGTCTCCGCGGATGTCGGCCGTGTAGTTCAAGTTTTCAAATCTGACCTGATGGCCAGGGTGTAGCTCTCGATCTGCTCCAGATGGCCAAGCGAATTGGCCCGCAGTGCGAAGCCGCCGAATACGAAGATCTGTCCGGGGAGAAAAACCTCACCCTGGACCGCATCGCTAGCGATGATCGAAGGAGCCATCGAGCCTTATGGTGACGGCACAGTGGAACTCTCAATGAAAGCACCAATGTCGGTGTCAAAACCGGCTGATCTCGGGTAGGGGGTCCCGAACTGTGCGTCTAAGGCGGATGGTAACAGGAGGTAGGGGACATGATGTTTACCCAGGTTCGGGCCCTCTTGATGGAGGTAATACCCTATGTCCTGCTTGATTGTTCTTGATGATATGAGTAGTACAAGAGTTGATCTACCACGAGATCAAAGAGGCTAAACCCTAGAAGCTAGCCTATGGTATGATTGTATGTTGTACTACGGACTAAAACCCTCCGGAGTATATAGACACCGGAGGGGGCTAGGGTTACACAAGGTCGATTACAAAGGAGGATATGCACATATCCGTATTGCCTAGCTTGCCTTCCACGCCAAGTAGAGCCCCATCCGGACACGGGACGAAGTCTTCAATCTCGTATCTTCATAGCCCAATAGTCTGGCCAAAGGATATAGTCCAGCTGTCCGGAGACCCCCTAATCTAGGACTCCCTCACGGCGCTTGAAGCGCTCTTGCTCGATGGGGTCCTTAGGCACGATAAATTATTCGCCGCCGAGGATCGCCTCGTCTTCGTAGAGAGGCATGCAATTGTCCTCCATCGGTTCTCCATCTGCTGCCCGCTCTGGGGGGCTAGCTTGTTCATCCTCCGGCTCTACATCACGCTGGAGGGGATTATTGTTGTCTTCGGCACTATTCGGAGTGTTATTATTTCTTGTGCCGGTATCACTACTCTTGTTGTGGCGGGACTTAGAGCGGCGTCGCTGACGTCGGTGTTTGGGTTGCATCTTGGAGGGGTCATCCTCTGCTGTCTCGTCGCCATTGCCTTCTTTGGGGGTGTCCACCATGTATATATCATATGCTGAGGTGGCGGTCCAGCGCCCTGTGGGCGGTGGTTCCTGTTCATCTCCGACATCGTCGTCCATACCGTCGAAGTCCTCGGAGTCGAAGTCGAGCATGTCGGTTAAGTCGTCGACAGTGGCTACTAAGTGGGTGGTGGGTGGGTAGCAAATTTCTTCGTCGTCCGCATCCCATTCTAGCCGGACATAGTTCGGCCAAGGTTCTCCTGATAGGGAGAGAGACCTTAATGAATTTAGCACATCGCCGAAGGGCGAGTGCTGAAAGATATCCGCAGAGGTGAACTCCATGATCGGCGCCCAGTCGGATTCGACGAGTAGGGATGTAAGCGGCTCGGAGTCCGTGGCCGGCGATGAATCCAGTGGTTCGGCGACACGGCTCTCGTAAGGGGTCAAGTCAGTATCCGGTTCTATCGCCACTGAGAGTGAGGCCTCCATGGCGGGGTCCATCCCTCCGCTCTCGGATGGCGTGACTTGCTCCGGATTAATGGCCGGAGTAGTTGCAGATGCGGTCTTCCGAACATTGTCCAACGGCAGGGTTACGTCATGCTTGTCGTGACGGCGCGTCCGGCATGGGCTCGAATCCGTCGAAGATCAAGTCTCTGCGGATGTCGGCCGTGTAATTCAAGTTTCCAAATCTGACCTGATGGCCACGGGCGTAGCTCTTGATCTGCTCTAGATGGCCAAGCGAATTGACCCGCGGTGCGAAGCCGCCGAATACGAAGATCTGTCCGGGGAGGAAAACCTCACCCTGGAGCGCATCGTTACCGATGATCGAAGGAGCCATCGAGCCTTTTGGTGACGGCACAGTGGAACTCTCAATGAAAGCACAAAGTCCGTGTCAAAACCGGCGCATCTCGGGTAGGGGGTCCCGAACTGTGCGTCTCAGGCGGATGGTAACAGGAGGTAGGGGACACGATGTTTACCCAGGTTCGGGCCCTCTTGATGGAGGTAATACCCTACGTCCTGCTTGATTGTTCTTGATGATATGAGTATTACAAGAGTTTATCTACCACGAGATCGTAGAGGCTAAACCCTAGAAGCTAGCCTATGGTATGATTGTTTGTTGTCCTACGGACTAAACCCTCCGGTTTATATAGACACCGAAGGGGGCTAGGGATACACAAGGTCGGTTACAAGGGAGGAGATATACATATCCGTATTGCCTAGCTTGCCTTCCACGCCAAGTAGAGTCCCATCCGGACACGAGACGAAGTCTTCAATCTTGTATCTTCATAGTCTAACAGTCCGTCCAAAGGATATAGTCCGGCTGTCCGGAGACCCCCTAATCCAGGACTCCCTCATGCTACCTTGCTGTTTTTTATTGTTCCTACTACAAAAGTCAATATCTAGTATCATTAAAACACTTTTATCACCATGTATTCGCCAAACTAGTGCACCTGTACAATTTACCATTGTATTTGGTGTGTTGGGGACACAAGAGAATTTTTATTATTTGGTCGCAGGGTTGTTTGAGAGAGACCATCTTCATCCTACACTTCCCATGGATTTATAAACCCTAGGTCATCCACTTGAGCGAAATTTGGTACCGTTCTACAAAACTCTATGCTTGGAGGCCCAACACGAGTCTACAAGAACAAGTTGTGTAGTAGACCTCAAGTAGCAGCCCGTTCTCTTCACCCATCATTCTTGTGAAGATAGTTGACTAGATTCTGTGCAAAAATAGAAACGGTTGCACTCAGTCGAGGAATTTTGGAAATTCACTAGAACGTGCTTTTGATCTTAATTTTTTACATAATAGTTATTTAAAAATTACCTATCTTTTCCTAATTTTCCAGAATTTTTGGAGTGGCAGAAGTATGGTTGGAGTACAGAATACTACAGACTGTTCTGTTTTTGATAGATTTTGTTTTCAATGCATAGTTTGCTTGTTTTCCAGTTTCTATGGCTTATATTGCTCAATATAAATTGTGGAAATGATAGAGTACAGTAGGCATTATGTGAAAATTATTATGAATCTTGTCTTTGACATTACCCAAGTGAATGGTTTGCTCTTTATCATACTAACCTATCTCACGAAGTTCCGTTAAGTTTTGTGTGATTGAAGTTTTCAAGTTTTGGGTGAGATATCGATATGAGGAGAATAAGGAGTGAAAAGACCCTAAGATTGGGGATGACCAAGGCACCCCTAGGTGATATTCAAGGAAGATCCAAGCAACTAAGCTTGGGGATGGCCCGGAAGGCATCCCCTCTTTCGTCTCCAACAATATCGGTAACCTTACTTGAGGCTATATTGGTATTCGTCACATGATATGAGTTTTGCTTGGAGCATCATTATATTTTGTTTTGATTTGCTTTCTGTTATTCAGAATAATGTTTTGTATCTTTTATTTCAACAAAAGTGGCAACGATAGCCTTTACCATGCTTATTTTGCAAGTATATGAGTTGCTGTTTCAAAACAGAAAGTTTGTCGTTGTTGCAAAAATTCCCGAGAAAGTCAGAATGTGATAAAATGTTGAATTTTTTCAAAATAAACTATGATAAAATTTCTACAGTGTCGTAAATTTTCAGAATTTTTTGAGTTAAATAAATATGGATACTTCGTCATGCATTATAGACTATCCTGTTTTGGTAGATTGTTGTTATGTTCGCATTGTTTGCATATGTTTGCTTGTTTATTGATTCTGTTTGAGGATAGGAGTATTAAATATGCAGAGGCGTTTAGTATGAAATGTTGAATAATAATTTTAGTGATTTTCTACAATGGATAATGATTAGGTTTCCTTTGATTTATACTAACTTATCTCACGAGTTCTTGTTTAGTATTGTGTGGATGCAGTTTTTAAGATTTAGGTAAGCCGTGATATAAAAGGAATTAAGGAGACACAAAAGCTCAAGCTTGAGGATGCCTAAGGAATCCCAACATAATATTTCAAGAAGTCTCAAGCATCTAAGCTTGTGGATGCCCTGGTAGGCATCCCACCTTTTTTCATCAACAATTATCAGTTAGTCTCGGTTGAGCCTAAGTTTTTGCTTCTTCACATGATGTATGCTTGTCGGCATTCTGGGAATGGGGGTCCCCAAACTTGCCTGCCTGCGGCCTGCGGCGTGGCTCAAAGGGGGGCCCAGCGGGGCCCATCTTCACCAACACAAACCCAAGACCCTCGTGAGGGGCCAAGCCTCGCGGGGCGGACGACGCGGAGCTTCCTCAGGCGCGGCCTCGTCAGGCTGGCTCACGAGGAGGCGGAGAGATCAAGGCGGGGTACCTCATGAGGTGTCCGTGATGCAAGCCATGACGATCGGGGGTGCCAGGCGGGTGCCAGCCCGCGCAGTGTCCTCCCTTCCTCTTTGGTGCAAATGGGGCAAGTGCAGCCGCGGAGTACCGAGGCATCAGGCAAAGTTTGCCATTTCGGTGCAACGAGACCAAGACCAGGAGGACTACGAGATGGAGGTCACCGTGGAGCCCAAGACGGCGTCATCACTAGAGCTTTGCGCAGGCGAAGACTACTTTTGTCAGGATAGCTGATACTAGCTGTCCCCCTTCAAATTAGCCCGCCATTGTTGGCTCCCTTCCCGCTCGATATTTGGGAAGAGGACCAGGGCCTCTATAAATAGGACCAGCCACCCACAGAGCAAAGGGAGCGGAGAGATCCGAAGAAAAGGGAGGGACCGAAGGATAGAGAAGATCAGGTAGAGAGAGAGAGAGAAGGGTGACTGAGCTTCTCCCAGCGGTTCATCGCCCAGCCAAGAACAGACCCTCGCGAGGTTGTTCTTCCTTGTATTGTTCATCATCATCAGCCCAAGAGGCAATCCACCACACCACACACTAGAGTAGGGTATTACACCACAACGGTGGCCCGAACCAGTATAAACCCTGTGTCTCTTGTGTTGTTCTCTCCTTAGCTTAGATCTTAGCGAGGCGGAGGGGTGCAGGTAGGTAGGAGGCGAAATCTCCGCGCGCACCCCAGTGTTCGAACCTCAAGGGTCTGCCGGAACCCGAAATCCGACATTTGGCGTGCAAGGTAGGGGTGCGCCAGGATTCGTCTTCCACCACCCCGTTCTCCTCCGACCATCACGCCCATGTCTGACGCTCGTCGGGCCCGCGCCGAGCGCCGGGCCGCGCTCACTTCCCGCGTCGCCCAGACGGCCCCTGTCGGCGGGTGTCCTTGCTGTTCCCCGTCACCTGCCATCAATGCTGCCACCGGCCCGGCGGGGGACGAGCAGCAAGCATCGTCCCAGCATCCGTCCGTGTGGCAAGACGGCCGCACCGCAACTCCCTCGCTCACCCCAGCTGGTTCTTCGTTCTGCGCGCTCCGCGCGCCCATGGAGGCTCGGGCTGCACTCATCGCGGTGAACGAGCTCCTGCACTACCATCCCATCGATAATGTCTACAAAGAATGGCTCGACCGCGTCGCCGAGCTTGTCCGCGCCACAGGGGGCTCTCCTGCGTCGTCCGTTCCGCTACACCGCACCCCGCCCCGCGCGGGCAATGAAGCTTTCGGCGGCGCCCCGGCCGCCTCCTCCTCAGGAAGGTGCCATGGCTCCAAGGCGCGTGGCCCCTGGGTGGAACCCGCTCCATCAGGCGCCAGTGCAACAAGAGCAGAGCTATCAAGAAGTCCCTCACCCGCAAGTAGCTGCCCAGGCGCTCCCTGCTCCAGCACGTCGCGACCATGCTCCTGCTCTCGCGCGTCAAGACCCTGCGCTGCTCCCAGCTGCAGCGCGTGGGGACATGCAAGACCAAGTTCCCCGTCATCGAAGGCCTCCCGTGGCGACAGCAGGCTGCCGCGCCTTCACCGCCGAGCTACGCAACGTCGCGTGGCCCGGCAAGTTCAAGCCAGACTTGCCTCGCTACGACGGCACGGCTGACCATGCGGAGTTCCTCCAGCTCTACGAGCTGGGCATCGAAGCTGGCAACGGAGATGAGAAGGTCATGGCGAACTGGTTCCCCATGGCACTCAAGGACGGGGCCTGCACCTGGCTCCTGAACCTGGCTCCAAGCACAATCTCCTCATGGGACGAGATGCGCACCCGCTTCATCGCCAACTTCCAAGGCACTCGCGATCGGACACCCGCCGTGAGCGACATGCGCCGCATCAAGCAACAGCCCGGGGAGACCCTGCAGAAGTACATCCAGCGCTTCAACAACGCGCGCCTCAAGATTGCTAAGGTGACTGAGGAGGCCATCATCTCGGCCTTCTCCGACGGCGTGCGCGACGTCAAGATGAAGGAGGAGCTGGCGATGCATGAAGACCTGTGCACTTCCTTGGAGCTGTTCAACCTGGCAACCAAGTGCGCCAGGGCCGAGGAAGGGCGGCTCTCCCCTCGAGCTGCCTGCCGCAGACCCAGAAGAGAAGAAGCCCAAGGCCAAGGATGTGAAGCGCAAGGGGGCCGCTGTGCTCGCGGCATAACCAGACACCAAGCGGGGTAGAGATCAGCCCGAACCTTCCAAGGGCAACCGGTACTGTGTGTACCACAACCTCCACACCCACAACACCAACAAATGTCAAGAGCTCCGAGCCGTGCAAGAAGGAAGGATCGGTCGTCGCCCTGACCGCAGTGACCGAGGCTACGGCCGAGGAGGAGGAAGGAACGCAGGACGCTAGGAAGACCGTGGCCCGCGCCAAGGGTGGCGCGATCAACCTCGCGAGGATCGCTGGCAAGACCCGCCTCGCGAGGGAGGCTGGAGGGATCAGCCTCGCAAGGGAGACTGGAGGGATCAGCCTCGCGAGGATCGCCCGCAAGGCAACGTAGGCCTCCCACCGCTGCCGCCGCAGCCAAGGAGAAACGAGGACCGCCACCAGGACGAGGGGGCTGGGGGCTTCCAGGAGCCGCGCGCGATCGCCTGCATCCTGGGCGGGGCACAAGCCCCAGCCTCTCAGTGCATCTTCAAGCAGTTCGCCCACGAAGTGAACGCAGTCCTCCCCAAGCTCAAAGCCACGCGCCCTCTTAGGTGGTCGGCGTGTGCCATCACGTTCAGCTCAGCAGATCAGCTCAAGTGTGCGGCTACAGCCGGAGTTCTCCCGATGCTTTGCTCCCCGATCATCAGCAACGTGGTGGTCACCAAGACCCTCATTGATGGCGGGGCAGGGCTCAACGTCCTGTCCGTGGAAACATTCAACAACCTCCAAGTGCCCTACAGCCAGCTTCAGCCAACCAAGCCTTTCTCCGGTGTCACCGACGGTTCCACGGTCCCGATTGGGCAGTCCGCCTCCCTGTCACCTTCGGGGCACGCGACAACTACTGCACCGAGCTCATTGACTTCGACGTCACTCACATTCGCCTGCCGTACAACACCATCCTTGGGTATCCAGCGCTGGCCAAGTTCATGGCCGTAACTCACCATGGCTACAACGTCCTCAAGATGCCAGGAAGCGTCGGAGTCATCACGGTGCCATGTGAAGAGAAAGACGCGGTGTGTTCCCTGGAACGAGCCTTTCAGGCCGCGTCACTGGAAGACCCGGATCGTGGAAGCAGGAGGCCTCCCGAGACCGCCCCTAAGAAGAAGACATCGTCCGGCCCGACCACTCAGGAGGCAGGCCCCTCTGGGCCCGCGCCTGCCTAGGGGGAACCTCCTTCCATCGCATAGGGAAGCGCGCCCAGCGCCCTCCTCAGGCAGGGCTCGGGGGCTCTCCCCTGGAGGGCCACCAACCTAGCTAGGGTCACGAGGGAGGCGCTTGGGCACCAGATGGAGGCGTGTTTCGAAGCACATTTCCCTCAAGAAGGAGCAAGGCTAGGAGACCCAGACCCTCAGGAGTTCGTTAGCAAGGCCATTCAGGAGCTACAGGAGTCAAGAGTCATGAAAGGCAGCCGCCGCCTACCAGCAGTGGCTCCCCGTCCAGGCGAGGATGGTGGGCTGCGCGTCTGCATCGACATACCAGGGCTCAACCGAGTCGCTTCTCTGGAGCGCCTCTGGCCCTCGCGAGTGGGGCGCTGCGGAGGCCCACCCCACAGCTACGTTCGCATGCCTTACGACTTGCCGAACGCGGCTGACACGTACCAGTGCCTCATGAGGGGCATCACGGAGGCACGAGAGGCCAGGCGTTCCGCAGCCCTGGCTGGGATGGAGATGGCCCGTGAGGAGCCGCCAGCGCCTCCGGAGCCTCCCGAGGCCCCTAGGCCTGGGGGCTCATGAGGATCGGCTCCCGCAGCCTGCCGAGCCTGCTACATCAACGCCCCTTCATCCTCAACATCATCAGGTGACATCTTTCGAGTTTTATTTCCAGCTGGGAGCGCCCCCCCAGGGCTGCATTATTCCCAGGCCGCGTGGGTCCGTCCCTACGGCGTGTATCCCTTTTTTATTCCATGTTGTTAGTTTACCTTGTTGGGGGCGCCCCTCGGGCTGCATGACCCCCCCAAGTCGCTCGGGCCTGACCCAGTGATGTCCGCATTCCCAGCATCTGTTTGAACGAACCCACTCCTTCGCGGCTAATGTGTTTTACCTAGTTGCCTGCTCAGCTGACGCCAACTAACGGAGATGCTCCCAAACGGCACGACGCTTGTGCATGGGTCCGTCCCTGCAACGCCGACAAACCTGGATGGCTGAGCTCTAGCCGCGGCAGCCCCGCATAGCGTCACCTCGTCAAGCCTTCAGTGCCTCACTACCCCTCGGAAGCAACCAACGGCGGACTGTCAATTGTCATGGCAACCCCTTGTTTTTTCTTTGATGGACCTGCAGGACCTCCTGAAGGAGCTGCGTCAGGCGAGGCCCTTGCGATGTCTCCATCGCTCTTGTCCGCGTGAACCTCTTGCACGTTAAAGGGGGGGTGCCTGAGCATCGCGACTCAGGGATCCTATTGGCTCTCCAGCCCTCACCCTCTGGCCTTGACCATGGCATCGCGACCTGGCATACCAGCGACGGCTAAGACTCGCTCGAGGGCCGGGACTCGAGGACATAGAGCAGAAAGAGGTGCAAAGGCGAGAGGGGAGAGACACACGAGGACCTCACCGAGCAACCTCACGCCTGCCGATGCACGGACCCGGCGACACACCAGAGAGCGGCCCCTGATCCTCAAGATAAGTCATCACCCGGAAGCGCCAGCTGCCGTGGCACCATCCCCGCACCTAATGCTATCCCGTGTTAGCGACGCCGCTATCCTTTCTCACTAAACGACGGTTGCTTGGGCGCCAAAGGGGACCTCCTGAGCATCGCGACTCAGGGGCTCTTACCGGACTCCGGGTCGCTCACCTCCTGGCCTTGACCACGGCATCACGACCTGGCATACCAGCGACGGTTGAATCCACCTTGGGACTAGGACCTGTCGGCGCAGAGCACCAAGCCCTCGTGAGGTTTGAAAGGGAGGACTGAGCTAAGACGGAATGAGCAACTCGCGCAATTCTACGACAAGGGTTATATTAACAAAACAGGATCACAGGCACCTTACAAGCCCCCACGGGACGCGTTTTTGATTCCTCGCAGGGAACATATCCTAAAGGGACACAAACTACGCACGCCCCTGCAAAAGACGCCATCATCAACAGTGGGCCGTCAAGCACCGACGCCAACCCCATCCAGATCAGAGTCGGCGGCGGCCTGACGAGCCCGCCCTGCTCCAGGAGCGGCGCTGGCTCGGGGGCTCGTAGCTGTCGTCGCTCGTCTCCGGAGTCGCGAAGAGCTCGCCGGAGTCGCTGGAACCTCCGATGCCTCCACCGCCTGAGGAGCCGCCAAGGGAGCGGTTGGCGGGCCCAGTCCTCGTCGCGGTAGGGTCTCCGCCACCTTCCCCGGGGCAGCACTCCAGCCGGCGCCCGCTCGCATCGAAGACCTTGAAGAGCATCACCGAAGCACCGTCATAATCCAAGTGGACCGCGAAGACGCCCCTTACCCTGCAAACCTGGGCGATCTCTCTCCAGCCCTGAGTCATGAAGACCTCGCCCGGGGCAATGACCGCGACCTCTGCCTCGGTCGCGAGGGTGCTACAGCCGGCGTGCTGCAGCCAGAGCTCCAGGGGCTCCCCCTGCGGGATGATGGAGGTGAAGAAGGGAGGAAGGCGGATCCAAGACTGAAGAGGAATGGCGACGTGGAGCACGAACTCTTGGGAGGAGCCCTCGGTGTGGACCCCAGGGGGATGACCCACACCTTCGTGACCCGTCAGCGCCGGCGGCGCCGCCCGTGGCGGTCAGCATCGGCTCCTTCGGGGCCCTCGACATGGGCGTACAATGGCAGCAGGAACCCCGGCGGCGCCCGCTCGTACCAAGGCCTCGACACCACCTGAAAGGCCCCTTCGTCCGGGCCACGGGGGACGAGCCGTTTCTTCGGCGGGAGTGGGTCTGGTTCCTCTCGGGGAGCTTTTCCCTTCTCTGCCATCGAGAACCGGCGGATCGGAGCCATCGCAGCAAGACGGAGCAAGGATCGGGAAGAAGGAGAAGCGAGGGGGGATGGACCGGAAGGGCGCGCGCCGTTCCGTACTTATGGCCGGCGAAGGCCAACCGCCGACCTCCACGATTACAGGTAATCATGACCCGCTTTGCATGCAGGGACTTGTCCAATCCGTGCAGTTGCCGAGGCGCTATGGGGAAGTGGAGGCGCCCACGTCCAATCAACCGCCACGCGGCGCCCAAGGCCGCAGGCTGTTAGGGCCCGCGGCGCTTCGCTCTTGCCCTTCCGCCTCCCTGCACGGCCCAGTCCGGGCGCGCCTTGGGCCCGGGGGCTACTGTCGGCGTTCTGGGAACGGGGGTCCCCAGACTTGCCTGCCTGCGGCCTGCGGCGTGGCTCAAAGGGGGGCCCAGCGCGGCCCATCTTCACCAACACAAACCCAAGACCCTCACGAGGGGCCAAGCCTCGCGGGGAGGACGACATGGAGCTTCCTCAGGCACGGCCTCGTTAGGCTGGCTCATGAGGAGGCGGAGAGATCAAGGCGGGGTACCTCACGAGGTGCCCGTGACGCAAGCCATGACGACCGGGGGTGCTAGGCGGGTGCCAGCCCGCGAAGTGTCCTCCCTTCCTCTTTGGTGCAAAGGGGGCAAGCGCAGCCACGGAGTACCGAGGCATCAGGCAAAGGTTGCCATTTCGGTGCAACGAGACCAAGACCAGGAGGACTACGAGATGGAGGTCACCATGGAGCCCAAGACGGCGTCATCACCAGAGCTTTGCGCAGGCGAAGACTACTTTTGTCAAGATAGCTGATACTAGTTGTCCCCCTTCAAATTAGCCCGCCATTGTTGGCTCCCTTCCTGCTCGATATTTGGGAAGAGGACCAGGGCCTCTATAAATAGGACCAGCCACCCATAGAGCAAAGGGGGCAGAGAGATCCGAAGAAAAGAGAGGGACCGAAGGATAGAGAAGATCAGGTAGAGAGAGAGAGAGAGAGAAGGGTGACTGAGCTCCTCCCAGCTGTTCATCGCCCAGCCAAGAATAGACCCTCGCGAGGCTGTTCTTCATTGTATTGTTCATCATCATCAGCCCAAGAGGCAATCCACCACACCACACACTGGAGTAGGGTATTACACCACAACGGTGGCCCGAACCAGTATAAACCCTGCGTCTCTTGTGCTGTTCTCTCCTTAGCTTAGATCTTAGTGAGGCGGAGGGGTGCAGGTAGGTAGGAGGTGAAATCTCCGCGTGCACCCCAGTGTTCGAACCTCAAGGGTCTGCCGGAACCCGAAATCCGACAATGCTAGTCTTAGGATGTCATTTTATTTTTTTCTTGCTATTTTAATAAATTACTTAGATCTGAAAGTTTTTTAATAAGAGAGAGTCCACAATTAGCTACCTATTTACTTAACTACTCGCTTGATCTTCACTTATACCTTTTTGGAGTAGCTTGTCATTTACTCTTGTGCTTCACTTATATCCTATGAGTAAATTGTTGAATGAATTGAATATCATGAAGTTAAAGTTATATCATGCCTAATCGTAGCTTCACATTGTGTTTAGAAAGTGAAATCTTCTGAAGCTTGACAATCACAATATTGGTCGTACAAGCAATTCATGAATAATTAGTATAAGGAAGATAAGTTTCACATGAAAATATATTATCTTGGACATCTTCTATGATTGTGTATTAATACCCATTAATTCTTTTCAAACTTGAGCAAATTAGTTGAAGTTGGACAAGGAAGACAACGTAATGAGATAAGTTTCGGTATATTTGCATAGAAATTATATTGTTATGGATCCTCCAACATGTGGTGTTTGCCTAGCATCTTTTGCTAGCCAAAAATTTGTACTAAGTAGAGATACTACTTGTGCATCCAAAAACCCTTAAACCCTGTTTCTTGCCATCAGAGTCCACCATATCTACCTATGGATTGCGTAAGATCCTTCAAGTAAGTTTTCATTGTTGCAAGCAATAAAAATTGCTCTATAAATATCTATGATCTATTAGTGTGGACAAAATAAGCTTTATACGAGCTTGTGATATGGAAGAAATAAAAGCGACGGACTTCATAATAAAGGTCCCTATCACAAGTGGCAATATAAAGTGACGTTCTTTTGCATTACAATTTTTTGCATCCAACCATAAAAGTACATGACAACCTCTGATTACCTTTGCGAAGGGCCTGTCTTTTATTGTTTGTCTTATACCTTATGTAAAAGTCATGGTGACCTTCACCTTTCCTTTTTACAATTTATCCTTTGGCAAGCACTATATGTTGGAAAGATCCTGATATATATATCCACTCAGGTGTAAGTTATCATAAACTATTATTGTTGACATTACCCTTGAGGTAAAAGGTTGGGAGGCAAAACTATAAGCCCCTATCTTTCTCTGTGTCCGATTAAAACTTCATACCCATAAGTATTGCATGAGTGTTAGCAATTGTGAAAGACTAAATGATAGTTGAGTATGTGGACTTGCTGAAAAGCTCTTATATTGACTCTTTCCGATGTTATGATAAATTGCAATTGCTTCAATGACTGAGATTATAGCTTGCTAGTTTTTCAATGAAGTTTCTGATTCATACTTCACATTGTGAATTGATTGTTACTTTATCATAAGAAATCATATGACTATATATATATATATATATGTTGCTATTCTAAGAATGATCATGATGCCCGCATGTCCGTATTTTATTTTATCGACACCTCTATCTCTAAACATGTGGACATATTTTTCGATATCGGCTTCCGCTTGAGGACAAGCGAGGTCTAAGCTTGGGGGAGTTGATACGTCCATTTTCCATCATGCTTTTATATTGATATTTATTGCATTATGGGCTGTCATTACACATTATGTCTCAATACTTATGCCTTTTCTCTCTTATTTTACAAGGTTTACATGAAGAGGGAGAATGCCGGCAGCTGGGATTCTGGGCTGGAAAAGGACATGGGACAAGTCTTGTTATAAGTAGTCATGTGAATTTGGTATTCGTTCGATATTTTGATGAGATATATGTTGTCTTTCCTCTAGTGATGTTATGTGAATGTCGACTACATGAAACTTCACCATTGTTTGGGCCTAGGGGAAGGCATTGGGAAGTAATAAGTAGATGATGGGTTGCTAGAGTGACAGAATCTTAAACCCTAGTTTATGCGTTGCTTCGTAAGGGGCTGATTTGGATCCATATGTTTCATGATATGGTTAGGTTTACCTTAATTATTCTTTCATAGTTGTGGATGCTTGCGAGGGGGGTTAATCATAAGAGGGATGCTTGTCCAAGGAAGGGCAGTACCCAAGCACCGGTCCACCCACATACCCAATTATCAGAGTAACGAACGTGAATCATATGAGCATGATGAAAACTAGCTTGACGATAATTCCCCTGTGTCCTCGGGAGCGCTTTCCTTTATATAAGAGTTTGTCCAGGCTTGTCGTTTGCTACAAAAGGGATTGGGCCACCTTGCTGCACCTTGTTTACTTTTTTTATTTGTTACCCATTACGAATTACCTTGTCACAAACTATCTGTTACCGATAATTTTAGTGCTTGTAGAGAATACCTTACTGAAAACCGCTTGTCATTTCCTTCTGCTCCTCGTTGGGTTCAACACTCTTACTTATCGAAAGGACTACGATAGATCCCCTATACTTGTGGGTCATCAAGACTCTTTTCTGGCACCGTTGCCAGGGAATGAAGTGCCTTTGGTAAGGAAAAAATTATATAGTGTGCTGAAATTTACTGTCACTTGTTACTATGGAAAATAATCCTTTGAGGGGCTTGATCGGGGTATCTTCACCCCGACCAGTAGAGCAAAGAGTTGCTCATCAACCTACTGAACCTACTAAAAATGTTTACTTTGAAATTCCTTCGAGTATGATAGAGAAACTGCTAGCTAATCCTTTTACGGGAGATGGAACATTACATCCCGATTTGCACCTAATCTATGTGGATGAAGTTTGTGGATGATTTAAGCTTGCAGGTATGCCTGAGGATGTTATCAAGAAGTAGTTATTCCCTTATATTTGAAGAGAAAGGCATTGACATGGTTTTGGCTATGTGATGATATTGGACCATGGAACTACAACCGATTGAAATTGGAATTTCATCAAAAGTTTTATCCTATGCATCTGGTTCATCGTGATCGTAGTTATATATATAATTTTTGGCATCGCGAAGGAGAAAGTATCGCTCAAGCTTGGGGAGGCTTAAGTCTATGTTATATTCATGCCCCAATCATGAGATCTCAAGAGAAATTATTATTCAAAAAATTTATGCTCGGCTTTCTCTCAATAATCGGTCCATACTCAATACTTCTTGTACTTGTTCTTTTATGATGAAGACTATTGAATTCAAATGGGATCTATTGGAAAGAATTAAACGCAACTCTAAAGATTGGGAACTCGACGAAGGTAAGGAGTCAGGTATAACACCTAAGTTTGATTGTGTTATATCTTTTATGGATACCGATGTTTTTCGTGAATTTAGCACTAAATATGGACTTGACTCTGAGATAATAGCTTCTTTCTGTGAATCATTTGCTACTCATGCTGATCTCCCTAAGGAGAAGTGGCTTAAATATCATCCTCCTATTGAACTAAAATTAGTTGAACCTATTAAAGTTGAAGAAAAGACCATCACTTATAATGTTGATCCTATTGTTCCTACCGCTTATATTGAGAAACCACATTTCCTTGTTAGAATAAAGGATCATGCTAAAGCTTCAACTGTGGTTTGTAAGAGTAATGCTAGAACACCAACACCCCCTGAGAAAATTAAAGTTGAACCTAGTATTGCTATGGTTAAAGATCTCTTGGTCGATAATATTGATGGGCATGTTATTTACTTCTGTGATGAAGCTGCTAGAATTGCTAGACCTGATACTAAAAATAAACATAGACCTATTGTAGGCATGCATGTTGTTTCTGTTAAAATAGGAGATCATTGCTACCATGGCTTATGTGACATGGGTGCTAGTGCGAGTGCAGTACCTCATTCCTTATACAAAGAAATTATGCATGATATTGCACCTACTAAAATAGAAGATATTGATGTTACTATTAAGCTTGCCAATAGAGATACTATTTCACTAGTTGAGATTGTTAGAGATGTTGAAGTCTTGTGTGGGAAAGTTAAATATCCTATTGATTTTCTTGTTCTTGGTTCCCCACGAGATGACTTTTGTCCCATTATATTTGGTAGACCCTTCTTGAATACTGTTAATGCTAAGATAGACTGCAAAAAGGATATTGTTACTATTGGTTTAGGGGATATGTCTCATGATTTTAATTTTGCTAAATTTCATAGACAACCCCATGATAAAGAATTGCCTAGTAAAGATGAAATTATTGGTCTTGCTTCTATTGCCACGCCTCCCAATGCCCCCACAAGGCCCGGCAGGCCCCTGGCCTCACAAACCGGGACCAATGCCCCCATGGGTCCCGGTTCTGGACTGAACCGGGACTAATGGGCTGACCCGGCCTGAACCAAAGCCCTCTTTTCTACTAGTGTTTGCTAGACCATGACAATGATATGTTTATGAATGAAAGAAGGGAAATAGATGAAGTATTATTTAAATAGGGACCTATTTTGAAACACAACTTGCCTGTTGAAATTCTAGGGGATCCTCCTCCACCCAAGGGTGATCCCGTGTTTGAGCTTAAACCATTACTTGATACTCTTAAATATGCTTATCTTGATGAAAAGAAGATATATCATGTTATTATTAGTGCTAACCTTTCAGAGCACGAAGAAGAGAAATTATTGAAAACTCTGAAGAAGCACCATGCTGCTATTACTCTTGATGATCTTAAGGGCATTAGTCCCACTCTATGCCAGAACAAAATAAAATTGGAGAAAGACGCTAAACCGGTTGTTGACACCAATGACAGTTAAATCCTAAGATGAAAGAAGTGGTAAGAAATGAAATACTAAAGCTTCTGGAGGCAGGTATAATTTATCATGTTGCTGATAGTCAGTGGGTAAGTCATGTTCATTGTGTCCCTAAGAAGGGAGGTATTACTGTTGTTCCTAATGATAAAGATGAAATGATCCCGCAAAGAATTGTTACATGTTATAGAATGGTAATCGACTTCCGCAAATTAAATAAAGATACTAGAAAAGAGCATTACCCTTTACCTTTTATTGATAAAATGCTAGAAAGGTTATCCAAACATACACATTTTTGCTTTCTAGACGGTTATTCTGGTTTCTCTCAAATACCTGTGTCAAAAGAGGATCAGGAAAAGACCACTTTTACTTGCCCTTTTGGTACCTTTGCTTATAGACGTATGCCTTTTGGTTTATGTAATGCACCTGCTACCTTTCAAATATGTATGACTACTATATTTTTTGAATTTTGTGAAAAGATTGTTGAAGTTTTCATGGATGATTTCTCCATATATGGAACTTATTTTGATGATTGCTTAAATAAAACCTTGATTGAGTTTTGCAGAGATGTGAAGAAACTAATCTTGTCTTAAATTAGGAGATGTGACACTTTATGGTTAATGAAGGTATTGTCATGGGGCATAAAATTTCTGAAAGAGGTATTGAAGTTGATAAAGCTAAAGTTGATGCTATTGAAAGGATGCCGTGTCCTAAGGACATCAAAGGTATAAGAAGTTTCCTTGGTCATGCCGTTTTTTATAGGAGCTTCATTAAAGACTTCTCAAAAATTTCTAGGCCTCTAACTAATCTCTTACAAAAATATGTTCCTTTTGTCTTTGATGATGATTGTGTAGAAGCATTTGAAATACTTAAGAAAGCCTTGATTTATCCACCTATTGTTCAGCCACCTGATTGGAATTTACCCTTTGAAATTATGTGTGATGCTAGTGATTATGATGTAGGTGCTATTCTAGGACAAAGAGTTGATAAGAAATTAAATGTTGTCCAATATGCTAGTAAAACTCTAGACAGTGCCCAGAGAAATTATGCTACTACTGAAAAAGAATTTTTAGCAGTTGTATTTGCTTGTGATAAGTTCAGACCTTATATTGTTGTTTCCAAAGTAACTGTTCACACTGATCATGCTGCTATTAAATATCTTATGGAAAAGAAAGATGCTAAACCTAGACTTATTAGATGGGTTCTCTTGCTACAAGAATTTGATTTGCATATTATTGATAAAAAGGGAGCTGAGAACCCCGCGTTGCAGACAACTTATCTAGGTTAGAGAATGTTCTTGATGACCCACTACCTATTGATGATAACTTTCCTGATAAACAATTAGCTGTTATAAATGCTTCTCGTACTGCTCCATGGTATTCTGATTATGCTAATTACATTGTTGCTAAATTTATACCACCTAGTTTCACATACCTACAAAAGAAAAAGTTTTTCTATGATTTAAGACATTACTACCGGGATGACCCACACCTTTATAAAGAAGGAGTAGATGGTGTTTTTAGACGTTGTGTACCTGAGCATGAACAGGAATAGATCCTACGCAAGTGTCACTCCGAGGCTTATGGAGGACACCACTCTAGAGATAGAACTGCACATAAGGTATTGCAATCCAGTTTTTATTGGCCTACTCTTTTCAAAGATGCCGTAAGTTTGTCTTGTCTTGTGATGAATATCAAAGAATTGGTAATATTAGTAGACATCAAGAAATGCCTATGAATTATTCACTTGTTATTGAACCATTTGATGTTTGGGGCTTTGACTATATGGGACCGTTTGCTTCCTCTAATGGGTATACATATATTTTAGTTGTTGTTGATTATGTTACTAAGTGGGTAGAAGCTCTCCCAACTAGTAGTGTTGATCATAACACCTCTATTAAGATGCTTAAATAAGTTGTTTTTCAGAGGTTTGGAGTCCCTAGATACTTAATGACTGATGGTGGTTCACATTTCATTCATGGTGCTTTTCGTAAAATGCTTGCTAAGTATGATGTTAATCATAGAATTGCATCCCCATACCACCCACGGTCTAGTGGTCAAGTAGAACTGAGTAATAGAGAGATTAAATTAATCTTGCAAAAGACTGTTAATAGATCTATAAAGAATTGGTCCAAGAAACTTGATGATGCATTATGGGCCTATAGAACTGCATATAAAAATCCTATGGGTATGTGTTCGTATAAAATGGTTTATGGAAAAGCATGTCACTTACCCCTCAAACTAGAACATAAGGCATATTGGGCCATTAAAGAGCTCAATTATGATTTAGAACTTGCCGGTGAGAAGAGACTATTTGACATTAGCTCACTTGATGAGTGGGGAACCCAGGCCTATGAGAATGCCAAACTGTTTAAAGAAAAAGTTAAAAGATGGCATGACAAAAGGATACAAAAGCGTGAGTTTAATGTAGGTGATTATGTTTTGTTATACAACTCTCGTTTAAGATTCTTTGCAGGAAAACTCCTTTCTAAATGGGAAAGTCCTTACATTATCGAGGAGGTCTATCATTTTGGTGCCATAAAAATCAACAACTTCGAAGCCACAAATCCGAAGGTGGTGAACGCTCAAAGAATCAAACATTATATCTCAGGTAATCCCATAAATGTTGAAACCAATGTTATTGATACTGTGACCCCGGAGGAGTACATAAGGGACACTTTCTAGAACGTTTCAGACTCCGAAAAGGAATAGGTATGTGGTACGGTAAGTAAACCGACTCCAAAACAGTTCTAATAGCAAATTTTCTCCATTTTGGAATATTTAAGAAAATATGAAAATAAGAAGTAGTCTGAATGGGACACTGTCGGTGTCAAAGCCGGCGGATCTCGGGTAGGGGGTCCCGAACTGTGCGTCTAAGGCGGATGGTAACAGGAGGCGGGGGACACAATGTTTACCCAGGTTCGGGCCCTCTCGATGGAGGTAATACCCTACTTCCTGCTTGATTGATCTTGATGATATGAGTATTACAAGAGTTGATCTACCAAGAGATCGTAGAGGCTAAACCCTAGAGGCTAGCCTATGATTATGATTGTTCTCGTCCTACGGACTAAACCCTCTGGTTTATATAGACATCGGAGGGGGCTAGGGTTACATAGAGTTGGTTACAAGGGAGGAGATCTACATATCCAAATTACCAAACTTGCCTTCCACGCAAATGAGAGTCCCACCCGGACACGGGAAGAAGTCTTCAATCTTGTATCTTCATAATCCAACAGTCCAGCCGAAGGATATAGTCCGGCTGTCCGAGGACCCCCCTAATCCAGGACTCCCTCAGTAGCCCCTAAACCAGGCTTCAATGACGATGAGTCCGGCACGCAGATTGTCTTCGGCATTGCAAGGCGGGTTCTCCTCCAAATTCCAAATACATGTCGAGTAGTGTTCGGCTTCCCATGAATGTTGCACTCCTTGGCTTCTGCACCTAATAATGGCTATCCTCCATGTGTTGAGCGAATGCGAGAAGTCGGGGCATTTTTACACTTGCCACCCTAACCATGTGAGTAAATCGTCTATTTAAAGAGATGGGGATCCTCAGATCCAGATCACACCATCCTCCCACAGCGAGTATCCATCGGAGCGCGCCTGGAAAAAGTCCATCCCATCATGGCCGGCCATCGCAGCTCCTCCTCTCGCTCACGTAGCCCTAAGACAAGCGATTGGAAGAAGTGTTTCGTCCCCCACAGCCAATTAGTAGAGTTACAGACACAGCGGTTTCTCCCTCCAGCGTATATGGTCCTCGTTCGAGCCGGACTTGCCACTTACAACAGTGGGGAGCAAGCGGAGAGCTTTCCCAACCCATCCATGGGGGAGCGGGTATGCCTTGTCCCTTCTTATTGAGGGGGCTTGGATTTCCAATCCATCCGTTCCTCCGCGGGCTCCTGGAGTTCTACGGCCTCCAGCTGCATAACCTTACTCCCGCCTCCATATTACACATCGCTGGCTATGTTGCCCTTTGCGAGCTGTTTTTGGGCTGCGAAGCTCATTTCAAGCTATGGAAGAGGCTATTCTGCCTCGTACCCAATACACAGGAGGGGTCAATATATCAAGTGGGTGGAGCCGAGATATGGTGCATCGCCGGGACCGGATACCTATCCGGTACTCCGAAGAAGTCATCCGAAGACTGGCCTTCGGAGTGGTTTTATATGGAGGACGTCCCCCTTCCGGACCCTATTCGGATGGGCCTTCCTGAGTTCGATAATGCCCCTTTGAAGAAACACCGCAGCCGGCACCCTCGGAGCCCCCAGGAGGAAGATAACAGAGAGGTCCTTTACCTGATGGGCCGGATAAAAACACTGGCCAAATTAGGATTGACAATAATCGAGGTTATGTCAATACGTATAATGCGGGGGGCGCATCCACTTCAATATCGGGGACAACCCATGTGGCACTTTAATGGAGAAGACGATGCCACCCACTGCAGTTGTAAGGGACCGGACTCCGTCGCTGCTATAGCGAAAATACTATCCGATTTATATAAAGGAGAGGAAGAGGAGTTCATCCGCATTAAACCACGGGATGGATTCTCCATGTACAACCCCCCAAACTGGCTGAGCTGCTACTTTCTACTCCAGACCTTCCCGCATTCTTCGTCATAAGTATTTACCTTGCTATTTCATTGCAGGAACTTCGAAAAGCTGTGAGGGAGGTCCATAGCCCGTCTCCACAACTAGAGGACCCTGACCAGGCCCTCGACCCCGGACTCGAAGAAGATCCGGACACATTTGTGGAGCTCATTGACAGGACGTTCTATCAGTTAAGCTGTGACGGTGCCTTGGTGGCCATCATAGCCGATTATCCTAGACTGCTCCCTGCATTGCATGTAAGTAAAACCGGAGTCCCAACTTCCAAGAAGGATCCCTATTTTTCGCACTTCACCTACCACACACATATGGTGTCTTACAGGGAAGGCCCTCGGGACGCCATGCCGAACCCGCAGTGACTCACCAACAAGGGGCACCAAAGCTGGGTAGGCTTAAAAGGAAGGCGGTTAGGACTGAGATGCCGTCACAGAGGTATGAAAAAGAACCCCGCTCCGTGATTGTCATCTTTTAAAATATAATAACATCCATGGATCATGGCAGGAAAAACGCTCGCCGGACCATATCCGGAGAGCCTGCTGGCCAAGCCTCCCCCAGCCGGGCTCCAGAGCTAGACTTAGAGGCAGATGCTAACGTGGGGCCAACATCGGGTGTTCCTCCTACAGAGGATGCGGATAGGCTGTCCGCTACGAATTCCGAAGTGGAGAGTGCCATGAATCACAAGCATCACTAGGCCGTACTCCGCGACGCTTGTTTCTCTCAAGAGGCGTTCGATGCCTTCAACTCAGGAGACGCGTACATCCGAGCTTCTCAAAATGGTCTTGCCCTAGCCACGGACCAGTATGTGAAGGATATACGGGTAAGAAAATCTAATAATTATGCATATCAGTAGCCCCTGAGACTTGAAACAGTTGGCACAACTGATTTAAGGATCAGTGTTTGCGTAGGTTCTTACGGAGAAGAATACCCAGTTGTCTCAAGAGCTAGAAGAGTGCAAAGCCCATCTACGGGCCGCAGTTGCCGCAATGAAGGAGTCCGAGAAGGCCCCATCTGGTAACACTTGTTTCTATCTAAAAGAATTACATGTAACAGTTAGTATTCGGCATGCATGCGAATCTAACAATAGATTCTGCAGATGACCCAAGAGTGAATCCGGAGGTCGTGCGAGTGGATGAGAAACATGCTCAACGACAGTTAAACAATCTCCAAGATGCCAATACCCGGTTGGGCATTGAACTGAAAGATGTTCGGGCCCAGCTTGCTGACTCCGTAAAGGAGAATAAGAGGCTTCGACGCGGCATTTTTAGTAAGTGTTTGAACGAACTTTTATAGAGTTCGGCGAAGAAACCGGCTAATAGAGTTATATCTGTAGGTATGCTGACGGGTCGTCCCACAGAGGAGATGCCCGGATCTGCGGGTGATCTTCTGCCAGAGCTCTCACAACTGCACGAACAAGTTCGGCAGGTGATGCAGGGCATTGCCCAAGCCTTGTGGCCATCTGCCTCCCTGCCAGGAGGCATGGGGGAGCTTGTAGAAAAGCTCAAGGGAGCACGGCGGCGCTTCCGATTATGGAAGATATCAGCCTGCCGACAAGGTGCAAGGGAAGCCTGGGCCATGGTGAAGACGCGATATACCAAGGCTGACCCGAACCACATGACCGAGGTCGGACCTGTGGGGCCTGATGGGAAAGAGATCCCAGTCAGTTTGGTGTATGACCAGGTAGAATTAGCCGCAAAGTATTCCCAATAGGATTTTAGGCTAGACAGCCTGTTGGATGGTATAGAAGAAGAATTTAGTCAGTCTTAGTGACTGTGTACTTTAAGTGACATATATAATGTCCCTAGCCAGATTGTAAATCATTTGTCATGGCGGACCTTTTCGCTTCGACCTCTGGACCCGATAGTCCAGAGTGTATCCGAATACCCGCTCGGTTATGTAAAAACTGGGGTATGCGTGGAAACCAGGTGTAGGGGTCATAAGTGCTTGAACAGACAAGTACCCAACTAGCTATGTTATATTACATGGATAGTAAGAAACATCTTCCATGGAGAATAGTTCCGTTAAGGGTTCCTTTCCCTGGGTACGCATGCATTAATGTGCATGTCCGAACTGCAAGAAGAGACGCGGGATATAAACATCTGGGGGCATGTATTACAATAAATAAAAGTCATCTTTTGTTCACTGACCGAATATTCCCTTAAGAACGCTAGCTTTCGGCTTCACCCAGTCTGAGGTACACATCCGGCTGACCCGGCAGTAACAATCACAGAGGTGCTCCCCTTATGCCCTAGCCAAATTAAAGGGAACGTAGGGCATAAACACAAGAGCCAGGCAACCCATCTTGTCCAAAACTTAAGTCATATCGATGCATATAATGGCGAAGAAAAGGTACATGTGGAAAATAACACATGTGCGGGGGGTGTCGGTGTCAAAACCGGCGGATCTCGGGTAGGGGGTCCCGAACTGTGTGTCTAAGGCGGATGGTAATAGGAGGCGGGGAACACGATGTTTACCCAGGTTCGGGCCCTCTCGATGGAGGTAATACCCTACTTCCTGCTTGATTGATCTTGATGATATGAGTATTACAAGAGTTGATCTACCACGAGATCGTAGAGGCTAAACCCTAGTAGCTAGCCTATGGTATGATTGTATGTTGTCCTACGGACTAAACCCTCGGGTTTATATCTACATATCCATATTGCCAAGCTTGCCTTCCATGCCAAGGAGAGTCCCATCCGGACACGGGACGAAGTCTTCAATCTTGTATATTCATAGTCCAACAGTCTGGCCAAAGGATATAGTCCGGCTGTCCGGAGACCCCCTAATCCAGGACTCCCTTAGTAGCCCCCGAACCAGGCTTCAATGACGATGAGTCCGGCGCGCAGATTGTCTTCGGCATTGCAAGGCGGTTTCTTCTCCAAATTCTGAATATCTGTTGAGTAGTGTCCGTCTCCCCATAAATGTTGCACTTCTTGGCTTCCGCACCCAATAAGGGCTATCTTCCACATGTCGAGCGAATGCGAGGAGCCAGGTCATTTTTACATTCGCCGTCCTAGCCATGTAAGTAAACTGCCTATTAAAGAGACGGGGATTCTTAGATCCAGACCACACCATCCTCCCACGGAGAGTATCCATCAGAGTGCGCTCAGAAAAATCCATTCCAACATGGTCGGCCATCACAGCTCCTCCTCCCGCTCCAGTAGCCCTAATCCCGGTGATTGGGAGAAGTGTTCCGTCCTGCACAACAAATTAGTAGAGTTACAGACCCAGGGATTTCTCCCTCCAGCGTATATGGTCCCCGTTCGAGCCGGGCTCGCCACCTATAATGGCGGGGAGCAAGCGGAGAGCTTCCCCAATCCCTCCAAGGGGGAGCGGGTATGCCTTGTCCCTTATTTACTAAGGGGACTTGGATTTTCGATCCATCCGTTCCTCTGCGGCCTCCTGGAGTTTTATGGCCTCCAGTTACATAATTTCACCCCTGCTTCCATATTACACATCGCTGGTTATGTTGCCCTTTGTGAGCTGTTTCTGGGCTGCGACGCTCATTTCGAGCTGTGGAAGAGGCTATTCTGCCTTGTGCCCCGTACACAGAAGGGGTCAATATATCAAGTGGGCGAAGCCGAAATATGGCGCATCACCGGGACCGGATACCTGTCCGGTACCCCGAAGAAGACGTCCGAAGACTGGTCTTCAGAGTGGTTTTACATGAAGGACGTCCCCCTTCCAGATCCTATTCAGATGGGTTTTCCCGAGTTCGACAATGCCCCTTTGAAGAAACGCCGAAGCTGGCGCCCACGGAGCCCTCAGGAGGAAGATAACGGAGAAGTCCTTTACCTGATGGGGCGGATAAAAGTGCTGGCTCAATCAGGATTGGCAATAATCGAGGTTATGTCAATATGTATAATGCGGGGGGTGCAGCCACTTCAATATCGAGGGCACCCCATGTGGCGCTTTAACGGGTAAGATGATGCCACCCGCTGCGGGCGTAAGGGACCGGACTCAGCTGCTGCTCTAGCAAAAATTATGTCCGATTTGGTCAAGGGAGAGGAAGAGGAGTTCATCCGTATTAAGGCACGGGATGGATTCTCCATGTACAACCCTCCAAGCTGGGTGAGCTGTCACTTTTTACTCCCAACCTTCCCGCATTCTTAGTCATAAATACTCACCTTGCCGTTTCATGGCAGGAACTGCGAAAAGCTGTAAGGGAGGTCAACAGCCTACCTCCACAACTGGAGGACCCTGACCGGGCCCTCGATCCCGGACTCGAAGAGGATCCGGACATATTTGTGGAGCTGATCGACAGGACATTCTATCAATTAAGCTGCGATGATGCCATGGTGGCCATCATAGCTTGGCTACTCCCTGCATCGCATGTAAGAAAAACCGGAGTCCCAACTGATGAGGACATAGACCTGGGGTAGGGTAATAGGCCTGACCTATACGTCCTACCCAAGGTCCTTGTCTTAGAAGCAAAGAAGTTCAAGAGTAAATGAGGTGGACCCAATAAATGTGTCAAGTGCAATCCACTCGACCTACCATTCACTCGGAGACTACTCCTTCTTTGCGTCACTCGACTATTCAACCACTCGACCATGTAAAAGACCACTCGACATACAAGAAGACCTAAAGCCGTTCTACACAACAACGATTGGGCATTCACTTGTATATTTAATGATCATTTGTAGCACTTTATTATAGACGTTACCTCTAACACTCTCTCTTTATGAACATTGAACCCTATGTAATGGAGGGGAGCTGAGGTCTTGGCGCACTCTATATAAGCCACCCCCTCCTCTGGGACAAGGGTTCACACCCCCTGTAACACACACGCATATAATCCAGTCGACCGCCTCCGGGCTCCGAGACGTAGGTTTGTTACTTCCTCTGAGAAGGGCCTGAACTCGTAAAACTTGCGTGTACAACTCCTCCATAGCTAGGATCTTGCCTCTACATCCCTACCCCCCATTCTACTGTCAGACTTAGAACCACGACAGTTGGCGCCCACCGTGGGGCAGGTGTCTTAGCGACTTGTTGGAGAAGTTGCGATTTTCCCGATCCCCATCAACATGGTTTCAGGTGGAGGTTTGGCCGAGGGCTGCGAGATCCGTCTCGACACGCTCGTGTTCATCACCGACGACTCCACTTGGCTCCAGGAAGCGCCACTTGACGTCGAGGCGCTCCCCGTCCGTGGGGCAACGCACTTCCGCACGTGCATCCGTGGCATCCTCCTGCGGCAGCCGTCGACTCAGTATCGGTCGGCTCCTGTGCTGACTTCCCTCCCTGCAGCCCCCCAGAGCAAATGTTCCGGTCGATCGAGGCTTTAGCGGTGGGTGAGGCATGCGGTGGCTCTCCAGTCGGCCACCACCCAACTCGCGGCAATCGAGCCCGACGAGACTCTCTACGGCCTGTTCGACTTGTCTACTGGCTCCGTAGAGACTGCATCTGAGTGCCACAGCAGCAACCTCGCGGCGGAGGTTTTGATGGTCAATGGACCACGCAGTCCTCCTGGCTTCACCCGTGAAGACGGAGGCGATGGGGACAGTGATCCGTCATGTGTTCACGAAGAGTACCGCCCCGAACCCCTCTCTTTGCAGCGAAGGGAAGAACTTTGCAGCCGGAACATGGATGCGCTTCACACTCCTATCGTGGGAGAAACCCCTAAGGCCCAGGCCTTGGAGGAGGCGCGTCTGGCCAACTTGGCTGAGCGCACTCCACTGGAGAACCTCCAGCGCGCACTCGACGAGCGTGCTCAGCAGCGTATCCCCGAGTCCAGTCGACGCCAACTTTTTCCGCCTCCGACTCAGGTATACCGAACTCCGATCCAGAATCTCGCAGCTGCGGCCCGAATAGCGGAGTCGATCCAACCTTCCCAGTCAGAAGCTGGTCGAGGTTTGGTGCAGATCCGGGATTTGCTCCGTGCGGCGGGAGAGCAGAATACAGCAGTATCTTAGTCGCGGAATAGGATTCATAGCAAATCCGTAGTTGCAGACACAGTCCAGTTGGTTCACAGCCCGAGATCGCCCCGAGGCGTGAAGGACGTGGGGACCGACGAGATCAGTATAGAAACTGCAAGCAGTATGATCACCGACTCGGTCACGATGATCGTCGTCGAGTGCCCACGCCTCCCCCAAGGAGTGGGTCATACGTGCCTCGGCAGCATGATGACAGACGTCCTCACAGTGGTGGGCGAAGGATTCTAATCGACCCTAGGGAGCCGGGCTTTGATGCGAGATCTATTCTCGTTCAGGGTCTGGTCAACAGAAACAGAGCTCACAGAGAAGGTCACGACAGAGATTTCCCAACCAGCAGCAGGGTACATGTCTCAGGTCCAGAGTGCTTCAGCAGAGCCATCAGGGCTACGGTGATTCCTCCCAACTTCAGGTTGGCGACTGGAGTCAGTAAGTTCACTGGCGAGTCCAAGCCTGACACTTGGCTTGAGGATTATCGAGTGGCTGTACAGATTGGTGGTGGCAACGATGAAGTGGCCATGAAGCACCTTCCTTTGATGTTAGAGGGCTCGGCCAGAGCGTGGCTGAATCAGTTAGTGCCTGGTGGTGTTTATACTTGGGAAGATCTTGCCCGAGTATTTGTCAGAACATTTGAAGGTACTTGCAAACGACCAGTAGGGCTGACAGAATTGCAGTGTTGCGTTCAGAAACCGAATGAAACTTTGAGAGATTATATCCAGAGATGGATCACGTTGCACCACACAGTGGAAATGTGTTGGATCACCAGGCAATTTGTGCCGTCAAAGAAGGCGTTAAGTATCGGGAGTTGAATCTGAAATTCGGTCGGACAGGAGATATGACTCTGACTCGGATGATGGAGATTTCCACCAAGTACACCAATGTTGAAGAATAAGACCGACTCCGGAGTGGCAAGCACAAAACAGTCGCCCACGAAACCGGAGGAGGGAACTTCAGTCGGAAGCAGAAGCGCAATGCCGAGCCAGCCACTCCTGGTGAAGCCTTAGCCGTGACTCAAGGAAAGTTCAAATGGAAACCCAAAGGGCCGTGGAACCCCAAGAAAGTAAAAGATCAAGATGGAAATGATGTGCTAGACTTGCCATGCCACATTCACACCCAAAAAGATGAAGAGGGTAATTTCATTTACCCGAAGCATACCACTCGACAGTGTCGACTCCTAATCCAGCAATTCCGAGAGAAACAGACCAAGGAAAAGGAGAAGGAAGCGGACAAAGTTGAGGATGAGGAGGAGGACGATGATGGTTACCCCCACGTCAATTCCACTCTGATGATTTTCGCTGATGTTGAGAGTAAGAGTCGACTGAAAGTCATCAACAGAGAAGTGAACATGGTCGCTCCGGTGACACCCAGTTTTTTGAAGTGGTCTCAGACTGCCATTACATTCGACCAATCCGATCATCCAGCGCACATAGCCACCCTGTAAGTGCATCTAGTGCCACCCCTAGTTGGTTTTGGAGTATTGACGACAAACCTAGTTGAGGGACTAATGTGTTTGTGAGTATTGCAGGAAAACACAGGTAGAAGTCCCTCATTGATTCGGTTTTACTACCAGAGATGACCCCTAAAAATGTATGAAGACATTGAAGTCAAAGGTGGTATATGAAGATATTCACATTGAAGACTATGACAAAAGAAGACACGTTATGAAGCCTATGGAGCTCGAAGACTTCTTTCGTAGTTCTTTTGTGTTGAGTCATAGGAACCACCGTACTGTTAAGTGGGTCCAGGAGAACCAGTCAGAATGACTGAAGTGATGCCTAAATCAAAAACCTATGTCTTCGAGCAAAGACAATGAGAGCGAATCTTGTCCAGAGTCGGACAAGTCAGCTTTGCTTGTAGCCCAAGCAAAGTTGCCATGAGAGTTTGAAATCTGACCATTGAGACACGTGTCAGTTCCTTAGTGACCTAGGGTCATTTCGGACAAATCAGGTCGGGTTGCCAAGTGGCTATAAATAGCCCACCCACACAACCATAAACGGTTGGCTGCTCAGATTTCAGTGCACGGCTTTTGTCATTTGAGAGCAACCCACCTCGAAGACTTTGAGAGAAAATTCCTAGCGAGGAGAAAAGCCCTAACCACCCAGAGCCAGAGAACATTGGGCATCACTTAAGTCTTCTTGTCTGTGTGATCTGAAGACTTATTACACTTGAGGACTGTGAATCCTCCAGACGGTTAGGCGTCGCGTTCAGAGCATCCAAGAGACATTGTGGATTGCCAGTGAACGAAGTTTGTGAAGGTTTGGGAGTCTACCTTGAAGACTTACCAGAGTGATTGGGCGAGGACTAAGTGACCTTAGCTCAAGGAGAATACGGTGAGGACTTGGTGTCCTGGACTGTGTGTTCAGGACTGGGTGTCCGGGACTGTGTGTCCTAAGGTTTAAATACCTAGCCGCTCCAACCAGACGTACACTTGTCACAGCAACTGGAACTGGTCCAACATATCATTGTCTTCAACGAGTCACTGGTTTCATCTTCACTTCCTTTTCTTACTGTTACACATTGTGAAGCCATTGCATGCTTGCTTTATCTTTTGTCTTCACAACGTGTATGTATGAACTGTTTGGCTTCATAACTTCTTCCTACCTGATCCTTATTACACTGCAGTTGTTTGTTATTGTGCTTTCTCTCTATTGAATACATGACCATGGCTGGCCTAGTGTAATCTAACTTCCGCTGCATAGTAAAAGGCATAATCTTCGCTGTTTGTCTTCATAACTCTCACGTTTTGAAGACTTTCATAAAAATCGCCTATTCACCCCCCCTCTAGTCGATATAACGCACTTTCAATTGGTATCAGAGCGAGGTGCTCCCTTGTTCTGTGTGATTCGGTTTAACCACCTGGAGTTTTAGCTATGTCGACTGCAGGGATAATCAAAGTCTCCGCTGCGTGCCCCGTCTTCGATGGAACTGAATATCCCTACTGGAAGAATAAGATGCGCATGCATCTTGAAGCCATTGACGTCGACCTATGGTATATCGTCGAGAACGGCGTTCCCAAGGCTAGAGAAGGTGTCACTGCTGCTGATGTCAAGAAGTTCACTCAACAGGACTCTACTGCCAAAAATATCATCTGTGGCCATCTGACAAAAGGACAGTATGGCCGTGTGAGTGCCTTGAAGACATCCAAGCTGGTCTGGGACTGGCTCTCCAAGGTCAATGAAGGCGTCTCAACCCAGAGAGATCAAAGAATCAGTTTTCTTCGCAACCTCTTCAATCGCTTCAAGCGAAATGACAATGAGAATGTCCAGCACACATTTGATCGGCTCACTGACATCACAAATGAGCTTCAAGCCCTCGGCGCCACTGAGATCACCAAACATGAAATCGTCAAGACGCTGCTGAGATCACTTGATAGTTCGTTTGACATCCTAGCCCTGATGATTCAAGAACGTCCTGATTTCAAGACACTCGATCCATCTGGCATACTTGAGAGGCTCAACACATATGAGTTTCAGCTTTCTGAGAAAATGGATATCTACGGTCCAAACTATGGGCGAACTCGTGCCTTGAAGGCAAAAGTTGTTTCCTCATCAGAAGAAGAATCTGACAGCAGTTCTGATGATCCTGAAGACATTGGAAGGGAACTTGCAATGCTAGTGAAGAAGTTCCAAAAATTCACCAAGAAGAAAGGCTTCAGAAAATCTTCACGATCAAGCTCAAGGAATGATGAAGCTTCTGCTCATGACTACAAGAAGAAAACATGTCACAAGTGCAAGAAAACTGGACACTTCATCTCTGAGTGTCCACAGTGGGACAATGAGAACAGAAGGAAGAAGAAGAGCAAGGAATATGATTCTGACGACAAGAAGAAGAAGAAATACTCAAAGTCTTCTTCCAAGCCTTCCTCAAAGTCTTCATCACACAAGAAGAGCTCATCTGGCAAGGCACGTGCGTTTGTTGGCAAGGAGATGGATTCAGAGGAGGAGTCCGCATCTGAGGAGGCAGAGGTGGAGTCTGAGGAGGAGTCTGATTCTGGCATTGCGAGTCTGGCTACAGCATACGTCGCCAAGTCCATCTTCAACACTGAAGACAATGACTGCATCACCGACACCGACGCAAATGACAAGGACGACTCCACTCCTACCTACTGCTTCATGGCACGCGGTGCCAAGGTAAACACACGCACTACTCGCTATCAAACATCTAGTGACGATGACTCTGACTGTGATTCAAAACCCAGCTACAAAACACTTGCTAAAATTGCAACTGAACAACAGAAAGCTATGGAACATACTCAAAAACTATTAGACAGAAGCGATGATCTGTTAGGTGCTGAAATGACTCGATCTGAATCCTTAATTGAAGACATAAAAAACCTTCACGTTAAGTATCAGGAACTTGAAGATCGTCTTGATACGCTCTCAACAACTCATGAAAAGCTTTCCTATGATTATCTTCAAAGGAAGCAAGAACTTTAGAAATTGAGAGATGCTCATGAAGATCTTCAAAAGGAAAACGAGTCACTTCACGCCGAACAGATCAGTTCCACTCAGGAAGGATTTGAACCACCATGTCTTAAATGCATTGAGCGTGATAATGCTACTTCTGTTGCTGAATGTTCCACTGCTACTGCTGTTGCAATATCTTCAACTATTGATGTGGTAACTAACCCCTCTGCAGAGGATACCACTGCTATTGCTGATGAGAATGCTAGGTTGAAGATATTGCTTGAAACAGGGATGTACAAAAGTCTTAAAGGACATCAGACATTATGTGATGTCCTCAAGAAGCAGATTTTGAACCGAAACCCTAGGAAAGAGGGTGTTGGGTTTGTGAGGAAAATGAATGCAGATGGCTCTTACTGGAAACCTGAGCAGTACCCCAAAACCACATGGGTTGCTGCAAAGGAACTTTCAGCAGATCCATCCAATTTATCTGGCTTCACTTGTGCTAACCCCATTATCATTGATGAATCCTTTGATGCAAACTATAAACTATTTAAGAATCAGAATGGTGAAGTGTTTGCCAGGTACATTGGTACTAACTGCAGGAATGGACCGCCTATGAAGAAGATCTGGGTTCCGAAAAAGTGTTTGGAAAATCTTCCTGTGAATGTCTTCATGACACCTCACTTGAAGAAGACAAACCTCAGAACAAAGGCTTCATACGGTCCAAAGGCTTCATACAAACAGAGGAGTCACCTGAGTCACACTAACGCAAATGTTTTGCAGGGAAACCATACTCAGGCATACGAATATGAGAGCGGTTCTTCGAACTGTCATGTTCATATGACCAAAAATTATTCTGCTTATTCCTATGAGTATTATTGTCCACCTGCTAGACTGTTTGCTAAGGCTTCAAAGCCAAAATTCTCAGATGCTACACTTAGACTTATAGCTTCTAAGCCACCCTTGAAGATGTGGGTGGTTAAGAAAGCTTAACTCTCTTTTGCAGGGAAAGGTCTCCAGCACAAAAACAAAATCTTCTGATGCTATTGCTAGGGACCTTAAAAATCTTGTGGGGCGCAAGATAAAATGCCCAAATGGCATCATTATGTACTTCGTTCCTGAATCGCATGCTACTCTCCCTATTAGTCCTAATCTAGATCTAAGTTTTCGTAACCCACTGGTTCGTCAAATGTTTTTGCTTCACAATTCTCTTCGTGAAGCCTATCCCCCTAACTGCACTGTAGGGTACGACACCAGCGACTTCAAAGTCTTCAGAATGGATTATTGACAGTGGGTGTACAAATCACATGACTGGCAAAAGAAGCCTTCTTATGGACTCAACCTTACGTCCATCCGACAAGAGTCACATCACATTTGCTAACACTGGTAAAAGTAAGGTATTGGGTCTAGGTAGAGTTGCAATCTCAAAGGATCAACACATGGATAAAGTCATGCTTGTTGAATCCCTTGGCTTCAACTTAATGTCTGTCTCAATGCTTTGTGATTTGAACATGATCGTAATGTTTGGAAAATATCGTTGCCTGGTACTAATGGAATCTGACAAGTCTCTAGTGTTTGAAGGGTATCGGAAAGATGATTTGTACGTGGTAGATTTCTCAGCAGGGCCACAACTGGCAGTATGTCTTCTTGCAAAAGCTTCAGAATGCTGGCTTTGGCATCGGAGGCTTGGGCATGCTGGCATGAGGAACCTCCACACCCTTGCGAAGAAGAAGCATGTCATAGGCATCGAGGGCGTCAAGTTCAAGACAGATCACTTATGCGGTGCCTGTGAAGCAGGGAAAATGACAAGGGCAAAACATCCTTCGAAGACAATCATGACTACTACACAACCCTTCAAACTGCTCCACATGGATCTTTTCGGTCCCACTCACTACTCAACTTTTACTACTTCTGCTTGCCTCTATGGCTTTGTCATTTACAAGACTGAAGTGCAGGATGTCTTCAGACGCTTCGCCAATCGAGCTATGAACAATTTTGGCGCCAAGATAAAGCACATCAGAAGTGACAATGGCACTGAATTCAAAAACACTGGCCTTGATACATATCTTGATACCTTGGGCATCACACATGAATTCTCAGCTCCGTACACGCCACAGCAGAATGGCGTCGTCGAACGCAAGAACAGAACACTCATTGAGATGGCCAGAACGATGCTAGATGAATACAAGACTCCAAGAAAATTCTGGACTGAAGCCATTGACACTGCATGCCATACAATCAATCGTGTTTATCTTCACAAGCTTCTGAACAAGACATCTTATGAACTCCTAACTGGCAAGAAGCCAAATGTCAGTTACTTCAGAGTATTTGGCGCAAGGTGCTGGATCAAGGACCCACATCACACTTCAAAATTTGCACCTAAAGCACATGAGGGCTTTATGCTTGGATATGGAAAGGACTCGCACTCCTACAGAGTCTTCAATCTCTTTCATTACAAAGTGGTTGAAACAGTGGATGTGCGGTTCGATGAGACAAATGGTTCACAAAGAGAGCAACTGCCAAATGTGCTAGATGAAGTTCCAGCTAGTGAATCAATCAAGCTTATGGGAACTGGAGAGATTATACCTTCTGAAGCTCATCCTGAAGAAGAACTTATCATCTCAGCACCTGATCAACATGAAGACAATGCTCAGCCTGAAGACATTCCTCTCAACAACAACACAGATCAGCAAGAGCAAAGTCTTCGCCCTGTACATCCTCGTGTTGCAAATGAAGTGCAGATTGACAGAATAATTGACAACATCAATGCACCTGGTCCACTCACTCGTTCAAGGGCAACTCATCTAGCAAATTTCTGTGGGCACTTCGCATTCGTATCAATATCAGAACCCAAGAAAGTTGAAGAAGCCTTCATGGAACCTGAATGGATTCAAGCCATGCAAGAAGAGCTTCAACAATTTGAGCTGAATAATGTATGGGAACTGGTTAAGCGTCCTGATCCATGGAAGCACAACATAATAGGCACCAAATGGATATACCGCAACAAGCAAGATGAGCATGGGCAAGTTGTCAGAAACAAAGCTCGTCTCGTTGCTCAAGGATATACTCAAGTGGAGGGCATTGACTTCGATGAAACATTTGCTCATGTGGCTAGGCTTGAAGCCATACGCATACTGCTAGCCTATGCAAATCATCATAACATACTTCTATATCAAACGGATGTGAAAAGTGCCTTTCTCAATGGCAAGATTGAAGAAGAAGTGTATGTTGCACAACCACCTGGCTTTGAAAATCCAAAACATCTTGACATGGTATACAAGCTCAACAGGGCACTGTATGGCCTCAAACAAGCTCCTAGGGCCTGGTATGACACACTCAAATACTTCCTGAAGAGCAAAGGCTTCATACCTGGTTCCCTCGATCCCACTCTCTTCACGAAGACATATGATGGTGAACTGTTTGTGTGCCAAATATATGTGGATGACATTATCTTCGGCTGCACCAATCAGAAGTACAGTGAAGAGTTTGGATATATGATGCAAGAGCAATATCAGATGTCCATGATGGGGGAGCTGAAGTTCTTTCTTGGTCTCCAAATAAGACAGCAACGCAATGGCATCTTCATATCTCAAGAGAAGTATCTCAAAGAGTGTCTGAAGAAGTTCGGTATGCAAGACTGCAAAGGCTTCACAACACCAATGCAAGCCAAACATCATCTAGGTCCTGACGACAATGGTAAAGAGTTTGATCAAAAGGTATACCGCTCCATGATTGGGTCTTTGTTTTATTTATGTGCATCTAGGCCAGATATTATGCTTAGTGTTTGCATGTGTGCTCGGTTTGAAGTGGCACCAAAGGAATCGCATCACTTAGCTGTGAAGCGAATTCTTCGATATTTGGCTCACACCCCAACTCTAGGATTATGGTATCCAAAGGGCTCAGAGTTTGATTTGGTTGGATTTTCGGATGCTGATTATGCTGGTGACAAGGTTGATCGCAAGTCTACATCAAGCACATGTCACTTTCTGGGATGATCACTTGTATGTTGGTCTTCAAAGAAGCAGAACTGTGTATCTCTCTCCACTATTGAATCTGAATACATTGCTGCTGGATCTTGCTGCGCACAGCTTCTGTGGATGAAGCAAACACTCAAGGACTATGGCATTCATCTGAAGCAAGTGCCACTTTACTGCGACAACGAAAGCGCCATCAAGATTGCCAATAACCTAGTTCAGCACTCGAAGACAAAGCACATTGAAATTCGTCATCACTTTCTCAGAGATCATGTTGTGAAGGAAGACATTGATATTGTACACGTCAACACTGAAGAGCAATTGGCGGATATCTTCACCAAGCCCTTGGATGAGAAGAGATTTTGCAAGTTACGGTGTGAGCTAAATATCTTGGAATCCTCAAATGTCCTGTGATCAGGCACACATCCTAACACTTATGCATATTGATGACTTAGATGTGCAACACACAAAGTAAAGTATATCTTCATTCAATGAAGACATACATTCTAAGTGTGAACACATTAATGTGGAATTTGACTTCGGAGCGCCACGATAATTGTGCGCCGTGTCTGGGTCTAATACTTCCTATACGGTGGGTAACGCCACCACCAAACGTTCTATTTTGAAGTGTTTCACTCATGGCGTTACCTTTCAATATCTTCACATTTGATTGTCTTCACATCTGGTTTGGCTTCGAACATGTCCTCATGATTATCTTCACTATGTTGCTTGTATAGATATATATATATATATATATATATATATATATATATATATATATATA
>NC_041388.1:640312249-640323417 GCF_002162155.2 Triticum dicoccoides | reverse complement strand
ACAGCATTCACTTATAGCTATGTCTTCTTGGTTGAATCTTTTGAACTAAGTGAATGTGATCGGACCCTAATCTCTCTATGCTTTCTATCTCAAATTCTATCTCTCCAAGTCATATGCATTCTATTGAAACTGTCGAATGTCTTCACTGCGTCCTAGTCAGCAGAAGATATAGAGACAACCATAAAGTCCGTTTTCAATGCTCATTCCTCCACATAAAATCTGGAGAAGTAGGAACGACCGCCCGACAATCCAGGCGTGCGTGGGATGTGGAACTGCCCCCAAAATACCGCATGATGGCCACGTACTACTCAATTGCGAATCGCCAGGGGCACCCGAGTAATAGCGTAGTGCCACCCCTGTGCCTATAAGTTCACACTTACCGCAGTCATTATCTCCTTCTTCCACCCTCGCACGAACCCTAGCGCCACCGCTAGCACTCGACGACGCCGGAGACGAAGCGCTTCGCTGCTGCAACCTCTCCAACGCCGTCCTCACGCCGACCGCGGACATCGTCCTCTCCGCCGTCGCCGTAGGTGTTTTCCGTCGCCAAGTTAGGGCACGGAGGACTGAACTGCTCGGCATCAACTCCCTTCCGTCTAGCAGTTCCAGTGTGGTAAATAAAACTTCTTTTTACAGCCCCTTTGATCTCATGGTTCTGTCACTTTCTACCATAAGAAGTTTCTCTTCACACTAGATAGATCTCTCGCTGCGTCTCATAACATGCCTAGTATATTCACTTGTGCTTCATAAAGTAGTTAGATTCCTCACTTGTACTGATCTGTGGGTTCGTACAAATCTGGAACCAACTTCTTATTTATGAGTGAATGTCTTCGCACGATGAGGTCAATGTCTTCTAGACTGATTAATCTTCAAAACCTTCTGAGAATGCATATGACCTCTTCCCCTTCCCTCGCACCTTAATGCTGTCACAGGTACATGTCCGTGGGAGAATCCTTCGGTTCTCATAGTCTGCATTCATTTGCAGAATTCCTATAGCATCACATAAACTCTCCTGAAGCCAGTTCCTGTTGGTCCAGAAAAAGAAAGCCTTTGAAGCCTTTGAAAGCTTTGAAGCCTCTCAAGTTAAAGTTTATGGCTTCAGAAGCAGCAGCAAGAAAGGGGGGCAGACAGAGACGTGAGGGAACTTCCAAGGATCTGCCTGAAGACTTGGTAGAAATGTACAAAACAGATCCAGAAGAGAGCTATGGGCAGCGCAAGACCCGAATCCAATGGATACGACGCTATTGGGCAGAACAGTGGTTCAAATACCACTTCGTCACTGAGGAGTATGCCAAGAAAAGTGCCATCAAGAGACCATGGGGGGATATCCGTTTCAAGAATCTCTTACCCAGAACCAAAGATGAAGCCATTGCGCAAGGCTTCTACGCATGCATGGTCCGAGGACCACAGCCTGATGATGCGCATCCGTCGTCACTCCTCTGGTGTCGTGACGACAATCTCTTCAAGCGCAACTTTCAATTTGCCCAACAGTCAGCGAAGCTAAACAAGAAGAAATTTGGGTTAGACTTCAACCCTGGTCCCTCTGCACCAAGGGTAGATGGCACACGCGATGCCGAACCCAATATCATCGGTCCGTTTGCCAATCTTGAGGGCCTGATCACTCACATCTTAGTCCAAGGAACTGCCGTCAATGACCCTCCAGCTGACCCTGAGTTTGATGAAGCTCCTGCTGTGCCGAAGCCAAAGCAGACGAAGAAACCAAAAGCTTCAAAGTCGGCACCTGCCTCAAAAATCTCAAGGGCGAAGCCATTGAAAACTACACCTCCTGAAGTCAGTGTGCAGTCTGAAGACGTATCCCGCGTCTCCAAGCCCTAGAAGGAGAAGGAGCCCCAGCAACAAACAGGCAAAGAGCTCACTACTGCTGCCATTCTGCGCAGCGAAGCCATTGATCTATCAAGCGATGAAGATCTGGGAGATGACGCTCTAGAGCAGCTTATCGAAAGCAAAGAAGAAGCTAAAATCTTCAACAACTTACCTCTCTTTGATGTCGCCATCATCCACAACTTCATCGATGAATGGTTTGCCTCACCTGACATCAGCTTCGAAGATCTGCAGCTGCCTGTCGGTCTCAGCGTCGCCTTCCAAGGCGCAATTGCCTCAGAACTTGCCATTGCTCAGCGCATAGTTGAGCTGAAGCAGAAATTTGATCATGAAAAGGCTCAGTTCAAGACGCACATGGCCAGGCTCAGCGTGCAGGAAGTGAAGAGCTTCAAAACCATGTTACATGAGCTCAAGGAAAATTTCCTGAAGAAGCATACTGAAGCTCAGGGCTCGCGTGAGCGGATGAAGTCTCTGGCAGAATGATGTGTGCAGGCCTACAATGAGGCCGAGAAGCGCAAGGCACTTGGGCATCCTGGCATCGACCCCAAGATGGCCGCAAAGAAGAAGAAGCAGCTTGCTGTGAATGAACCAGAGGCACCAAGACAAGAAGCTATTCCGATTGTCTTCCCAACTGCCACGACTGGCCCGAAGCCAAAGAGCCGGTCAACCGCTTCAGAGCTTAAGAAGACACGGAATGCAGAGGCTGAAGCCAGGAAAAGGAAAAGCTCTGAAGCCTCTCCTACTTCCCCCAGCAAAAAGAAACGCAAGATCAAGAAATCTCGGGCTGCTCCCACAGAGCCCTTGATAGTTGAACCTATCTCCATGGTTCACCCCAATGCAGAACGTCAATTGACAGTTCATGAGCCTGCTTCCACAAAGGCTCCTGAACCTGAAGACATACCAGCAGCCGACCCAATAGCTGCTGAAGACATTGGTCATCAGGACAATGTACAAGATGATGCAGCCCTTCCTCAACTTGAAACAAGCGAACTCATCAGTATTGGTCGTCCTCTGACGCTAATGGCACAAGATGAGTCATGGGCGGATCGCCCTCAGGAGGAAGAAGACTTTAAGGTCCAGCCCACTCTGACCCCACAAGCGTCGTCTGCATTCTGTAGGCTTCGCAAAGGTCCACGGCCTCAAGTCCATACTGCAGAAATTCCAGCTGCATCAGCCGAAGACAATGAAGAAGCACCACCAGAAACCTCTCCCCCGCTCCATCACGATGCAGTTCTCCAGGAGAACGTGCCGGAGGTTGTCCCTCCAACTACACAAGAAGAAGAAGAAAATGTTGAGGCTGCCACCACAAACACTGAAGCCAATGTGGAGCCCGCCCCACCAAATGCTTCAGCAGACAGCGAAGTTACTGAGCCAGACACTTCTGTTCCTGAGTCTGCTGCAGGTCCTCAATTCGATTATCATATTGAGCACAGGCCTCATGTTCAGAAGCCAGTCCCAAGGCTGCCAAGGTTCCCAGGTCCTGCATCAGCACCTGGTTCCTTTGACATAAATAGCTTCAAGGCAGACAATACATTTTTCAATAGCTCCAGGAACCCCTATTCAAGGGAAAGGATTGTATTAGATAGGTTCTGGAGCTATCCTCAGCGCAGCTACTACTCAAGCATACTATACAACCAAGGTCGCATCTTCCCGCACAAGCGCCTTGAGGTTGAAGCCATTGCTGGTCTGCCATGTCTTGAGGAAGCCTTGGATTGCTTCAAGCAAGTGGGTCTGCTGCCGTTTGTGACTGATGAAGAGCACTGGAATGAAGAGCTTCTGCTTCAGTTCTATGCCACCCTCCATATCAAAGGATACAACAGAGATCCGAAGACTTGGGTCCTGGAGTGGATGACCAGCAATGTCCATCATGAAGCCAATGCATTTGATATCATTGAGCTCACCGGCCTACCCACCCCTGGCGAATACTACGAGGAAGGCTGTCAACTACATGCTGAAGCTATTGAGAGCATATTCCAGAGGCCTGAACCAAATATGAGTCAGATGCTCTCAATGATGAAGCCCTTGCCCCACGATGCTCCTTATCCAACAGAGTTCTTCGTTGAAGACTTTGAGTTCCTGCCCAGGACCATATATCACATCAGTCGGCGGACTCTCTGGCCTATTAAAGGGCACTCTTCAAATGCCAAGATCGAAGGTGCCATGAAGACTATGATATTCTGTATCCTTCATGGCAAATGGTTCAAACACACAGGATTTCTTCATACGCCAACTTGCAGCGTCAGGTTCAGAATTATTTGGTTTGAAGTTCTATGCTCCTTGGGTGATGAGGCTGATCAAACTGCACTCTGTGATCTCGTATCAGCCCTCTGCCCAAAACCATCGGATCTTCTTGCCAGATGTGGATACCTCTGCTGAAGCAATATATCCTGAGCCTGCCAAGCAACCAATAAGTCTTCAGAATGCAGAACACCAGAGCTTCACGCAGAATGTTGAAGGTGTTGAAGCCATATCCAGGGTATATCCGTTGGCTGGCACTACACGTGCACCAGCATCTACTGAAGCCACAGACAGCACAAATGCTCCAAGACCCAAGAAGCGTGCTCGTGTCCTCACTGACCGATAGCTTCTTGTGGCCCTTCACCAAAAGCAAGATAGGCATCACGACTGGCTAAAACGTCAGATGAAGAGCCTCTTGGTGGATGTCAATCGTCTTCGAAACCTTGCCACCAAGAATGCCTTCGTTACACACGAAACCTGCCGTCGTACATGGAAAGGGCTCTCAATGATATGTACTGAAGCTGAACTTGAAGAGGATGGCTTCACAAAGCGTTTCAAGTTTGACACCACACCTCCTAGAAGGGCTGTGATGCGCAACACACCATCACTAGAAGACTCTGAGTTCTCTTCATCTGCTGCCACAGTTACTGCAAGGATCATTGATGAAGACGACGATGCTACATCACCACCACCTGCTTCAGCACATCCCGGCTCTGCACCGCCAAACAACTCCACCGACCCTGCTGCGCCTGGGAATGCGTAGCAAACTCTATGTCTTCAAACCTTTTTGGTCATTACTGACAAAAGGGGGAGAAGCGTATGATGTTTATAGTCTTCAAGCGGGTCAATATGGGCGGGTGCCTTATGTTTTGTCATATTTTGCTTCGTGTTTACAACTCTTGTTTTTGCTTCATTTGATTCTTTGAGTTGTAAACACTAAAACTCGATGGTCGTCTGCTACTTGTTTGCCACCCTGTTTGCGAAGATAAATTCCGCACTTATCTCATTCTGCAGACGTCCATTTTCCTTATGCATGTCATTATCTTCATATACTTTCACATGCATAGTGGATTGTCATCATAAGCTGAAGAGGATCTCCTCAAGTACAACCTGCCATGTGCATTTGCATTCCAAAAGCAAATTAACTTATATGCACATCTTCAGGGGGAGCCTTTGCAACTTATGAAGACAATTCCCTATCCTTTACAAACTTCACACATTATATTCCCCGTTGAAAACTTCAACTAGTTTGTCATCAATCACCAAAAAGGGGGAGATTGTAAGTGCATCTAGTGCCACCCCTAGTTGGTTTTGGAGTATTGACGACAAACCTAGTTGAGGACTAATGTGTTTGTGAGTATTGCAGGAAAACACAGGTAGAAGTCCCTCATTGATTCAGTTTTACTACCAGAGATGACCCCTAAAAATGTATGAAGACATTGAAGACAAAGGTGGTATATGAAGATATTCACATTGAAGACTATGACAAAAGAAGACACGTTATGAAGCCTATGGAGCTCGAAGGCTTCTTTCGTAGTTCTTTTGTGTTGAGTCATAGGAACCACCGTACTGTTAAGTGGGTCCAGGAGAACCAGTCAGAATGACTGAAGTGATGCCTAAATCAAAAACCTATGTCTTCGAGCAAAGACAATGAGAGCGAATCTTGTCCAGAGTCGGACAAGTCAGCTTTGCTTGTAGCCCAAGCAAAGTTGCCATGAGAGTTTGAAATCTCACCATTGAGACACGTGTCAGTTCCTTAGTGACCTAGGGTCATTTCGGACAAATCAGGTCGGGTTGCCAAGTGGCTATAAATAGCCCACCCCCACAACCATAAACGGTTGGCTGCTCAGATTTCAGTGCACGGCTTTTGTCGTTTGAGAGCAACCCACCTCGAAGACTTTGAGAGAAAATTACTAGCGAGGAGAAAAGCCCTAACCACCCAGAGCCAGAGAACATTGGGCATCACTTAAGTCTTCTTGTCTGTGTGATCTGAAGACTTATTACACTTGAGGACTGTGAATCCTCCAGACGGTTAGGCATCGCGTTCAGAGCATCCAAGAGACATTGTGGATTGCCAGTGAACGAAGTTTGTGATGGTTTGGGAGTCTACCTTGAAGACTTACCAGAGTGATTGGGCGAGGACTAAGTGACCTTATCTCAAGGAGAATACGGTGAGGACTTGGTGTCCTGGACTGTGTGTTCAGGACTGGGTGTCCGGGACTGTGTGTCCTAAGGTTTAAATACCTAGCCGCTCCAACCAGACGTACAGTTGTCACAGCAACTGGAACTGGTCCAACATATCATTGTCTTCAACGAGTCACTGGTTTCATCTTCACTTCCTTTTCTTACTGTTACACATTGTGAAGCCATTGCATGCTTGCTTTATCTTTTGTCTTCACAACGTGTATGTATGAACTGTTTGGCTTCATAACTTCTTCCTACCTGATCCTTATTACACTGCAGTTGTTTGTCATTGTGCTTTCTCTCTATTGAATACATGACCATGGCTGGCCTAGTGTAATCTAACTTCCGCTGCATAGTAAAAGGCATAATCTTCGCTGTTTGTCTTCATAACTCTCACGTTTTGAAGACTTTCATAAAAATCGCCTATTCACCCCCCCTCTAGTCGATATAACGCACTTTCACACCCCTGGGAGGCAAGCATTGGTGGTCGACCCAATAGTTGAAGGCACTCGATTGACTAAGGTTCTGATGGATGGTGGCAGTGGTCTAAATATACTATATGTAGCGACGTTGAAAGGAGTGGGCATTCCGATGTCCAGACTCAGTGAAATTAATATGAGTTTCCAAGGAGTTATTCCTGGCAAGAAGGCTGCGTCACTCGGCTAGATCGCCCTTGATGTAGTTTTCGGTGATTCCAAGAATTACCGCAAAGAAAAGTTGACATTTGAAGTTGTGGATTTCCAGAGTGCTTATCATGCTATTCTAGGCAGGCCAGCTTATGCACATTTTATGGCTCGACCATGCTATGTGTACCTCAAATTGAAGATGCCTGGTCCTAAAGGGGTGATCACTATCACTGGCAGTCGAAAGAAGGCAGAAGAGTGCTTCCAGAAGGGCTCAAAGATCGCCGATGCACAGATGGTAGTAGTGGAGTTGCAGGAGTATCAAAATAATGCACATCCGAGTGATTTGTTGCGAGCTAAGAAGCCTGCCACAGATTCAGCATTCCAGTCATCTGGTGAAATGAAGCCGATTCATATTCATCCAACGGATCCGAATGCTGCTCCGACTCACATTTCAACACCACTCGACTCCAAATAGGAAGAAGCGTTCATCCAGTTCCTTCGTGAGAACTGGGACATCTTTGCATGGAAACCTTCTGACATGCCAGGTGTTCCCAGGGGACTGGCTGAGCATCGTTTGCAAGTTGACCCAAAGGTGAAACCAGTCAAAGAACATCTTTGACGGTCCGCCGTACAGAAGAGGAAGGCAATTGGTGAAGAAGTGGCTCGGCTTCTGGCAGCTGAGTTTATCCGAGAGATTTACCACTCCGAGTGGTTAGCTTATGTCGTCATGGTCCCAAAGAAGGATGACTCACTTCGCATGTGCATTGACTTCAAACATATCAATTGGGTCTGCCCGAAAGATCACTTTCCTCTCCCTTGCATCGACCAAATAGTCGACTCGACTACGGGGTGTGAGCGTTTGTCCTTTTTGGACGCTTATTCCGGGTATCATCAGATCCGTCTGTATGGACCCAATGAGATAAAACAGCTTTCATCACCCCATTTGGGTGCTTCTGTTATGTCACTATGCCATTCGGTTTGAAGAACGCTGGAGCCACATTCATGCGGATGATTCAGAAGTGCTTGCTCACTCAGATCAGTCGGAATGTGGAAGCATACATGGATGACATTATGGTCAAGTCACGTAAAGGTTCCGACCAACTAGTTGACCTTACTGAAACCTTTGCCAACCTCAGAAGGTATGATATCAAGCTTAATCCATCAAAGTGCACGTTTGGAGTTCCAGGCGGAAAATTACTCGGTTTTCTCGTTTCCGAACGAGGGATCGATGCTAACCCAGAGAAAGTGGGTGCCATACTCCGGATGAAACGCCCTGTGCGTGTGAATGATGTCTAGAAGCTTACTGGTTGTTTGGCCGCCCTAAGTCGATTCATTTCTCGTCTCAGTGAAAAGTCACTGCCTCTTTACCGACTGATGAAGAAGTCAGATAAGTTCGAGTGGACTCCTGAAGCTGATGCAGCATTTGCAGAGCTTAAAGCCCTGCTTTCCACCCAGCCGGTGCTTGCTGCTCCAATCAGCAAAGAGCCTTTACTACTTTACATTGCAGCCACTGGACAAGTCGTCAGTACAGTACTTACGGTCGAGCGGGAAGAAGAAGGAAAAGCCTACAAAGTTCAGCGCCCAGTATATTATGTCTCTGAAGTTTTGACTCCATCAAAGCAAAGATATCCACATTATCAGAAGCTTGTTTATGGGATTTATATGACCATGAAGAAGGTTTCACATTACTTCTCTGATCACTCCATTACAGTCGTCAACAACGCTCCATTATCAGAGATTCTGAACAACAGAGATGCAACTGGTCGACTGGCAGAGTGGGCGATTGAACTCCTTCCCTTAGATATCAAGTTTGAGGCAAAGAAAGCTATCAAGTCGCAAGCAATAGCGGATTTCCTCGCTGAGTGGATTGAACAACAACTGCCGACTCAAGTTCACTCGGAGCACTGGACCATGTTCTCTGATGGTTCTAAGATGCTGAATGGTTCTGGTGCTGGGGTGGTATTGTTATCCCCCTGAGGAGACAAGCTCAGATATGTCCTCCAGATTCACTTTGATTCCTCCAATAACGAAGCAGAATATGAAGCACTCTTGTATGGGTTGCGTATGGCCATCTCACTCGGTGTCCGTCGCCTCATGGTCTATGGCGACTCAGATTTGGTAGTCAATCTAGTGATGAAGGAGTGGGACGTCAGAAGCCCAGCCATGACTGGTTGCTGCAACGCAGTGAGGAAGTTGGAAAAGAAGTTTGAGGGGTTAGAGCTCCATCATATACCCCAACTGAAAAATCAAGCAGCAGATGATTTAGCAAAGATAGGCGCCAAGAGAGAAGCTATTCCTAGTAATGTGTTCCTGGAGCATATTCATGCACCTTCAGTTCAAGAAGATCCCTTCGCTGAAGAGCCCCTGTAGCCTAAGAGTGCCACAGATCCGACTGAAGTCGAGGTCCCAGTCGTGGTCGACTTGATCATGGAGGTGTTGGTCATCGCTCCCGACTGGATAGTGCCATACATTGCATATATCCTTAGGAAAGAGCTCCTAGAGGATGAAGAAGAGGCTCGACAGATCGTCCGTCGATCCAAGGCCTTTACTGTAATAAGAGGACAATTGTTCAGAGAAAGTGCAACTAGGGTCAGCCAGAAATGCATAACGCCAAAAGAAGGTCGAGTGATCCTCCACGACATCCATTCGGGGACCTGTGGTTACCATGCGTCCTCTCGGACCATTATGGCTAAAGCATACCGAGCTGGATTTTATTGGCCACGTGCAAATGAAATGGCAAAAGATATAGTCGACAGATGTGAAGGCTGCCAGTTCTGCTCCAATATGTCGCACAAACCTACATCAGGCCTGAAGACCATTCCACTTGTCTGGCCCTTTGCTGTTTGGGGATTGGACATGGTTGGTCCACTGAGGACTGGTAGGAGTGGCTTCACTCATGTGCTTGTAGCAGTCGACAAGTTTACCAAATGGATCAAAGCCAAGCCTATTAAGAATCTTGAAGCTAGTACTGCTGTCAGCTTCATCAGAGAGTTGACATTTAGATATGGGGTTTCGCACAGGATCATCGCTGACAACGGATCGAACTTCGATTCTAATGAGTTCAGAACCTTCTACGCCTCACAAGGCACACAAGTTGACTATGCTTCAGTCGCCCATCCCTAGTCGAATGGACAAGTAGAAAGAGCAAATGGTATGATTCTCAAAGGATTGAAACCCCGACTGATGCGAGATCTCAAGCACGTAGCGGGCGCCTGGGTTGATGAACTTCCATCAGTCCTTTGGGGATTGAGGACAACTCCCAATCGGTCGACTGGCCGAACTCCATTCTTCTTGGTCTATGGAGCTGAAGTTGTTCTACCGAGTGACTTGCTTCATAATGCACCATGAGTTGAGCTCTTCTCTGAAGATGAAGCAGAACAAGCTCGGCAAGACGCAGTCGACCTCCTAGAGGAGGAAAGAGAGATGGCCTTGACCCGGTCGACCATTTATCAGCAAGACTTGCGTCGATTCCATGCTAGACACGTGAAGGGTCAAGCCTTTCAAGAGGGTGACTTGGTTCTTCGAGTGGATCAACAAAAACCACACAAGCTCACCCCGGCTTGGGAAGGTCCCTTCATTGTCACCAGAGTGCTCCACAATGGAGCATACCACCTTTACAATGTCGAGCATAAGAAGGACGAGGGACGGGCCTGGAATGCAGAGCTGCTCCGGCCCTTTTATACTTAAGTACTCGTTCGAATAAAATGTAATAAGAAATACCTTTGTAATTTGTTTATCAAAGACAAGAGCTTTATAGTCCTCTTGAACGATTGTTGTTGCTTTTATTTGCATCTGAAATCCCCCAGTGGGTGACTTAGCTGCGAATCTGTTTCGCCTAAGTTCCAAAGAAAATCCTGCCGAGTGGTCAGCAAGCCTCTCACTCGGGGGCTTAGCTGCGAATCCGTTTTGCATAAGTTTAAAAAATCCTACCGAGTGGTGAGCAAGCCTCTCACTCGGGGGCTTAGCTGCAGTCAAGTACTCGCCTAAGTTTAAAAAATCCTACCGAGTGGTGACTAAGCCTCTCACTCGGGGGCTTAGCTGCAGTCCAGTACTCACCTAAGTTTTAAAAAATCATGCCGAGTGGTGAGCAACCTTCCCACTCAGGGGCTTACCTGCAGTCCAATACTCGCCTAAGTTTAAAAAATCCTACCGAGTGGTGAGCAACCCTCCCACTCGGGGGCTTAGCTGTAGTCCAGTACTCGCCTATGTTTAAAAAATCCTACTGAGTGGTCAGCAAGCCTCCCACTCGGGGGCTTAGCTGCAGTCCAGTACTCGCCT
>NC_041388.1:640260892-640311921 GCF_002162155.2 Triticum dicoccoides | reverse complement strand
CCTAAGTTTAAAAAATCCTGTCGAGTGGTGAGCAACTCTCCCACTCGGGGGCTTAGCTGCAGTCCAGTACTCGCCTAAGTTTAAAAAATCCTACCGAGTGGTGAGCAACCCTCCCACTCGGGGGCTTAGCCGCAACCCAGTACTCGCCTAAGTTTAAAAAAATCCTACCGAGTGGTGAGCAACCCTCCCACTCGGAGGCTTAGCTGTAGTCCAGTACTCGCCTAAGTTTAAAAAATCCTACCGAGTGGTGAGCAACCCTCCCACTCAGAGACTTAGCTGCAGTCCAGTACTCGCCTAAGGTTTAAAGTACGTCCCTATCTGCAAGGACGACGAGGTGCAGGTCGACTACAACCTTCTCCTTTGGAGCTGCGCCACAAATACAACGTGCGCTCCATCCTTATCCGCAAGGACGATGAGGTGCAGGTCGACTGCAACCTTCTTCTCCGAGCTACGCCACAAGTACAATGTACGCTCCATCCCTATCCGCAAGGGCGACGAGGTGCAGGTCGACCGCGGCCTTCTTCTCCTAGCTACGCCACAAGTACAACGTACGATCCATCCCTATCTGCAAGGGCGACGATGTGCAGGTCGACCGCGGCCTTCTTCCCCGAGCTACGCCACAAATACAACGTGCGCTCCATCTCTGTCCGCAGGGACGACGAGGTGCAGGTCGATTGAAATCTCCATTTTAGGGCTACATCTCAAAGAGCAAATTCCACGCGAAGGCAAAAACAAGCATATTCGGAAATAAATCAAGTTCGGATAGATCCTAAAAGTTCCAAACAACGGATCAAAAGTATTCGAGCATCAAGCCCGAAGGAGTTTAACGGTTACACAATCATTCGGCATTCTGAGGCAAATAAAGGTGGAGCATAATGTTTTTCGATCACGCGTCAGGAGAAGGACTGGCCGGGTCGTAGAAACTGTCAAGGTCTATGCTGTCTGCAATACGAGTGGCGGCCTCAAGGAAAGTGTCCATGAAGGACTAGAAAGTGTGTCTCTTGGTGTTAGGAACCTTGAGTTCCGCCAGCTTGTCTTCTTTGACGTCTTTGTAGTGCACTCGGACCAGGGACAACGCGACATTAGCGCCACAGCGAGCGGATGACTTCTTCCATTCTTGCACTCGATCAGGGATTTGATTCAGTCGAGCCATCAGGGACTCGAGATCTTGGGACAGTTCCGCTTGAGGCCAGAGTTCAGCATCAACCCGAGTCATCACTGCTTTCAGGCGGGCAAGATAAGTAACCATGCTATCCATGCGAGATTCCAACCGCAGCACATTCATCGCAACATCATCCTTGACTGGACAGTTTATGGGGTCAAGACCCGTCTCGACCCGCCCAGTTTCTGCTTCAAAGTCTTGACAAAACTCTGCATAGTCGAGTGAATGGTGAGTCAACGGTATAATTAGACTTGACAGTCGACAAAAACAAGTCAGTCAACCATCAGTACCTTCAAGGTTTAAGACCAGCTTTGCAGCAAGCTGGCCCAGATAAGACTCCAACTCGCCCTTCTTAACTTTGAGGCTCCCAAGCTCGTCAGTCAGCTTGTCCTTGTCCTTCTTCAGTCGCTCGACCTCCCGATTGGCATCGGAAACAACAGTCTTCAGTTTGGAATTCTCTTCTTATAGCTTGTCAACCGAAGCAAGCTTCTTGTCGGCAAGCTCAGTTTTATCCCGCGCTTCCTTCTGTGCAGCAGCAAGTTCCAGATCCTTCTTCTCCAAAGCCTGCTTCATTTTCTCTAAAGAAATAACAGTCTTCAGACGGGCTTGGAGTTGACGGTTTTCACTACGTACATCTGCTCGACTGGAGTCACTCGGTACAAAAAACAGAAAGGAAAAGTGCCAGCAACAGTAAGATAAACAGTTCATGATTGGTTACCTCCCATGGCAGCTACTTCATCATGAGCAGTCTTGAGATTCTTTTTGGCCAGTTCCAGATCAAGGTTGAGGCTGATTTGTTGCTGGTTCAGCATAGAGAGTTGAGCACCGATATCACAGGATTTCTGCAGCCAACACACAAGACTCGTCAGTCGACTGAAACGAAAGACACCACTGTGACAGCTACTCCAAGACTACCATCGAATCAAACATTCAAAAAAAAAGAGGTTCAGGTTCTCAGACCATGGTCGACTGCCCGCAGTCAACTATGGTCTCGGGGACTATACCCAGTGGGTGCACTTAGCGTGCCCCCACTGGTTTTAATTCCACTCGGCATGGTCCGCCCAGCGCGAGTTGTAAAAAAGAAAGTATAGATTCTCAGACCACAGTCGACTGCCCGCGGTCAACTCTGGTCTCGGGGACTACACCCATTGGGTGCACTCAGAGTGCCCCCACTAGTTCAAAGATTGATCTTGAGTCGATCCAAAGTGACTTATACAATTTCAAAACAACCACACCCCAGTGGGTGATTAGACGAGAAGTATGACCAACTAACCTGGACATTGGTTTGCAGAGCAGCTCCGACGTTGAAGGCCAGCTGGCTGGCCTCATGCACCACTTTCATTTGCCCCATCACAAGATTTAACTGAAGAAGAGCTTCCTTGGCAGCAGTCGACGGGTCGTTCGGAGTCTGATACGTAGTAAAAAGCGATGCTGGCAGAGCAGTCAAAGCAGCTATAGGATCTGAAGCGTGGAGTTGTATCGGTGCAGCAGGAGTCTGAGCAGCTGATCCTGATGGAGAACCAGTCGACAGAGGGACAGCAAAGGTGATGTTGGTTCAAGCCAGATCTGTCGATTGCTCGACTGCCGTCCTAGGCGTCACGGTCGACTGAAGAATCTGGACCTCAGGCGTTGTCCCGCCCAGTTCCTTGTCTTTCCTCCTCCTCCCCCTCAGCGGTGCTTCTTCTTCATCATCCGGGAGCACAACAATGTCCCGTGGTACTGCAATAAACAGAGAAAGTCATGCGGATAGCTGGCAAACAGTCCAGTTGACCAAACGAATATGAAACGGGTAGACTTACTGGCTTTGGAGGTAGCTACGTCGTCGGTTTCCTCGTCGACCGGATTCTTGTCAATGTCCATGTCAGTCGCAGCCGAGGTCGGGCTGAAAAGGTTCATCATCCACTCGGTCAGAACAAAAAAGTTAGTCGGAATAAGAAAATACGGGAAAATATTTACCCAGAAGCAACAGGAACGTCCATCTTGATTCTGGGCAAGGTCTTTCGAGCCTTCGAAGGATTGGCGTTGGGCTTCTTGGTGACCTTCTCAGCCAATTCTGGAGTCAGAGACCGAGCGCGCTTTTGAGATGGAGCATTCGATGCCACAGCTTTACCGTGCCTGCCTATGGGATCATGGTGCTGCTTGGATCGACGTTCAGAACGAGGTAGTGAGTCGGCTACTTCCTCGTTGCCCGACTCATCACTCTCCTCTTCATCATCATCGGCTGGTGACTCCCACTCGCCGCTCTCCTCCGCACTGTCCTCGCCCTCTTGGTCTTGCTCCAGAGCTTGCTCACCATTGGGCATTGAATACATCTCCGTGTAGATCAACAAAACAAGGAGCCGACTGCAAGTCAGTCGGGTCGACAAACAATCGGAAAACACGTCTAAAAAACTCAGTTGAGATGGCCAAACCTTGTCTGGTTGGTTTCTGTCGCTGAAAGGGTTGACTCTCCTGGCGCCCCTAGGGTTGTCCTTGTTCCCGCTGATACCCTTCAGCCACTCGGCCACTGTCTTGGCCTCCACCTCTCCGAATGAACCCGAGCAGTGTCACCAGCCCTAGAGTACATCCACATGGCGTGGTCACGAGCTTGGAGTGGTTGGATGCGCCGACTGAGGAACACCTCTAGTAGATCCATGCCAGTGACACCTTGGTTGATCAACTGAACCACTCTCTCGATGAGCATGCATGTCTCTGCCTTCTCCGCGGCAGTCACTTTCAATGAAGATGGAGTTTGGACTCGATCAAAAGAGAAAGGGGGAAGTCCAGTCGACTGGCCTGGCGTCACGATGTCCTGGCAGTAGAACCAGGTTGACTGCCAGCCCCTGACCGAGTCCGGAAGAGTCATTGAGGGAAAGGAACTTCTTTTCCTCTTCTGAATACCCAGACCCCCACACATCTGGATAACATGGGATTTCTCGTCGTTCGAGTTCACTTTCTTCACCGATTGGGAGCGGATGGTAAAGATGTGCTTGAAAATGTTGGGGCCGTAGCAGAATTTTAAAATTTTCTATGCATCACCAAGATCAATCTATGGAGTCATCTAGCAACGAGGGAGAGGGGAGTGCATCTACATACCCTTGTAGATCGCGAGCGGAAGCGTTCAAGAGAACGGGGTTGATGGAGTCGTACTTGTCGTGATCCAAATCACCGATGACCGAGCGCCGAACGGACGGCACCTCCGTGTTCAACACACGTACGGTTGGGAGAGACGTCTCCTCCTTCTTGATCCAGCAAGGGAAGGAGATGTTGATGGAGATCCAGCAGCACGACGGCGTGGTGGTGGAAGTAGCGGGATCCCGGCAGGGCTTCACCAAGCGCAAGCCGGGAGGAGGAGGTGTCACGGGAGGGAGGGAGGCGCCAGAGACTTGGGTGCGGCTGCCCTCCCTCCCCTCCACTATATATAGGGGGCCTGGGGAGCGCCGGCCCCTACAGATCCCATCTAAGGGGAGGGCGGCGGCCTAGGGTGCCTTGGCCCCCAAGGCAGGTGGAGGCACCCCCACCCCCTTAGGGTTTCCAACCCTATGCGCAAGGGAGGCCCAAGGGGGGCGCACCAGCCCACCAGGGGCTGGTTCCCTTCCCACTTCAGCCCATGAGGCCCTCCGGGATAGGTGGCCCCACCCGGTGGACCCCGGGACCCTTCCGGTGGTCCCGGTACAATACCAGTGACCCCCGAAACTTTTCGGGTGGCCAAAACTGGACTTCCTATATATAAATCTTTACCTCCGAACCATTCCGGAACTCCTCGTGACGTCCGGGATCTCATCCAGGACTCCGAACAACTTTCGGTTTACCGCATACTAATATCTTTACAACCCTAGCGTCACCGAACCTTAAGTGTGTAGACCCTACGGGTTCGGGAACCATGCAGACATGACCGAGACAACTCTCCGGCCAATAACCAACAGCAGGGTCTGGATACCCATGTTGGCTCCCACATATTCCACGATGATCTCATCGGATGAACCACGATGTCGAGGATTCAATCAATCCCATATTTAGTTCCCTTTGTCAATCGGTACGTTACTTGCCCGAGATTCGATCGTCGGTATTCCAATACTTTGTTCAATCTCGTTACCGGCAAGTCACTTTACTCGTTCCGTAACACATCATCCCGTGACCAACCCTTAGTCACATTGAGCTCATTACGATGATGTTTTACTGAGTGGGCCCAGAGATACCTCTCCGTCATGCGGAGTGACAAATCCCAGTCTCGATTCGTGCCAACCCAACAGACACTTTCGGAGATACCCGTAGTGCACCTTTATAGTCACCCAATTACATTGTGACGTTTGGCACACCCAAAGTATTCCTACAGTATCCGGAAGTTGCATAATCTCATGGTCTAAGTAAAAGATACTTGACATTAGAAAAGCTCTAGCAGACGAACTACACGATCTTGTGCTATGCTTAAGATTGGGTCTTGTCCATCACATCATTCTTCTAATGAGGTGGTCCCGTTATCAATGACATCTAATGTCCATAGTCAGGAAACCATGACTATCTGTTGATCAACGAGATAGTCAACTAGAGGCTCACTAGGGACATGTTGTGGTCTATACATTCACACATGTATTAGATTTCCGGATAACACAATTATAGCATGAACAATAGACAATTATCATGAACCAGGAAATATAATAATAACCATTTTATTATTGCCTCTAGGGCATATTTCCAACAGTCTCCCACTTGCACTAGAGTCAGTAATCTAGTTACATTGTGATGAATCGAACACCCATAGAGTTTTGGTGTTGATCATGTTTTGCTCGAGGAAGAGGTTTAGTCAACGGATCTGTGACATTCAGGTCCGTATGCACTTTACAAATATCTATGTCTCCATTTTGAACATTTGCACGAATGGAGTTGAAGTGATGCTTGATATGCCTGGTGCATCTTAGCACGGGCAAGGGCCCTACGGGCACCTTCAATGCAGACGGAGCGCTTGATGACTTCGAGCCTTGGACAGGCCCCCACCAGCCACCGCACTAGCCCAAAATAGCTCCCAAGCAGAGCCTCTCCAGGCCACAGCCGAACTATGAGGCCCTTCATGGCATGTTCAGCCGCCTTGTGGAGCTCGACCAGTTGCTTCAGCTGGTCGCTCAGGGGCACGGGGTGTCCGGCCTCAGCATACTGAGACCAGAACACCTTGTGCACGGGGGCACGGGGTGTTCTGGTCTCAGTATGCTGAGGCCGGACACCCCGTGCCCCTGAGCAACTAGCTGAAGCAACTGGTCGAGCTCCACAAGGCGGCCTAATAGGCCATGAAGGGCCTCATAGTTTGGCTATGGCCTGGAGAGGCTTTGCCTGGGAGCTATTTCGGGCTGGTGCGGCGGCTGGTGGGGGCCTGTCCAAGGCTCGAAGTCATCAAGCGCTCCGTCTACATTGAAGGCGCCCGTAGGGCCCTTGCCCGTGCTAAGGTGCACTGGGGTCACCGTCGGGGAAAGAGCATCGCAAGCCTGAGAATTATTATACGGATGTTCTGAAGGGTGCCCGCCTTGTGGCGGATGAATGTTCCAGCGATGTAATTTTTGAGTAAAACTCGCTCGTTTCGTCCTGTGCGCTGAAAACTTGTTCATATGCGCTAAGCAATGCTGTTGGAATTTAAAATATTACCTTCTGTGCGGCTGTTTATCAATTCTGAGAGATGGCGAGTCGTCGGCTTCTGCCCCCGTGCCGCTAGTGCTGGGGTGTTCGGGGATAAACCTGAGCGCTCTTTTTCCCATGTTTGGGTCCTTCGAGGGAGGCGCTCAGCACAATGAACAAGACAATCGGACTATAATGCGTGAACACTCTCACTTAGCCATAGAATTCTATAATTTTAAATTTCGGCGAAGCCCCTGGTATTCGGAAGACCGAGTTCAGGGCGCTATCCACGCCTTGGCCGGACAGAGCCAACTCCTCGCTCTAAGCGGCATAAGTCTTTAGGGACTCGAAAAACCTCTCGAATAGTGACCGGCTCTCACTTCATCATGACAGTCAGTTTTAGCTTTCTCTACTGAGGTGCTCGACCCAGCTCAACTGGGGCACAATCGCAGTAGTTCTCCTAGTGCTACCTTAGCCGATATAGAGGAACGTAAGGCACCAAAACATAGGAGCCGGGCAAACCCAACTATTGACTCAAGACATGATTCAGAGCCGATGCATATAATGCTATAAGTTCGAGGTGCCGCACTTGTTAAAGTGTTCGGACTTCTCACACCATATTGAGGGGTACTAAAGCCCCTGGCGTATTTTGGCCGTACCAAAGTGTACGGGTGCAACATGTCGTTAAGGAACATATATTTGTAAAAAAAGAGTAATGCAAAAATAGACAAAAGCTATGCATTGTTTATTAAAAAGGGCTGCGATCAAAGCAGAACGATACAAATAATGCGATAAGCAAAAGGTTGGACTATTTAACATGTCCGTTCCAGGGGAAGGCTGTGGAATGGTATGCGAAACAAGTATACTGCTCGTGCTAGAGACCACCTGGGAGTTCCGTAATGCGGCATGGCTTGTCTGCTTCCCTGGTTCTTGCATCGTTTGTGCGGCAATTGAACTGCCGAACAGGCCTTCCGAAGAATGGAATCCTAAAAGTAAGAGAAAATTAAAAAATCGGCAGCCCCTGGTGCGGTTTAAGCCGTGTTTTGGGCGTGCCGTGATGGTGCCCCTCCCCCTGTACCCATGGTATGTCTAAAGCGTAGTTATGTACGCGAAGCACTGACATCGCATTTTTGCGAGGGCTGGTGTCGGTGTCAAAACCGACGGATCTCATGTAGGGGGTCCCGAACTGTGCGTCTAGGCCGGATGGTAACAGGAGGCAGGGGACATGAAGTTTTACCCAGGTTCAGGCCCTCTCGATGGAGGTAAAACCCTATGTCCTGCTTGATTAATATTGAGGATATGGGTATTACAAGAGTTGATCTACCACGAGATCAGAGAGGCTAAACCCTAGAAGCTAGCCTATGGTATGATTGTCGATGTGTATGTTGTCCTACGGACTAAAACCCTCCGGTTTATATAGACACCGGAGAGGGTTAGGGTTACATAAAGTCGGTTACAATGGTAGGAGATCTGATCATCCGTATCGCCAAGCTTGCCTTCCACGCCAAGGAAAGTCCCTTCCAGACACGGGACGGAGTCTTCAATCTTGTATCTTCATAGTCCAGGAGTCCGGCTGAAGGTATAGTTCGGCTATCCGAACACCCCCTAATCCAGGACTCCCTCAGTAGCCCCCGAACCAGGCATCAATGACGATGAGTCTGGCGCGCAGATTGTCTTCGGCATTGCAAGGCGGGTTCTCCTCCAAATTCCGTGTACCTGTTTGAATAAAGTCCGGTTTCTTGTAGATGTTGCGCTCCTTGGCTTCTACGCCCAATAATGGTCGTTTTCCACGTGTCAAACGAATATGAAAAGTCTGAGTGTTTTTATGTTCACACCCCTACCCACGTAAATGAGTTGCCCTTTTTAAGGGGGCGAGGATTTAGATCCAATCCACACCTTCTCCCCTCCACGAGTGTCCATCATAGCGCATCCAACAAAGGTCCATTCCACCATGGCCAGCCGCCGCAACTCCTCCGCTCGCCCTTCTAGCCCTAAGCCTGGATATTGGGAGAGATGTTCTACTCCGCATAGCGAGCTAGTGACGCTTCAGACCAAGGTATTTCTCCCCCCGGCCTATATGGTCCCGGTCCGAGCCGGTCTTGCCGTCTACAACAGCGGAGGGCAAGTAGAGAATGCCCCTAATCCATCCAAAGGAGAGCGGGTGTGCCTTGTCCCTTACTTAATAAGGGGGCTCGGATTTCCCATCCACCCATTTCTCCGGGGGCTGCTGGAGTTCTACGGCCTCCAGCTACATCATCTCACGCCTCCCTCAGTATTGCATATCGCGGGCTTTGTAGCCCTCTACGAGCTGTTCTTGGGTATTGAAGCTCATTTCGGACTGTGGAAGGAGCTATTTTGCCTCGTGCCCCGTTCCAAGAAAGGGTCAATGTATCAAGTGGGCGGAGCCGAAGTATGGCGCATCGCCGGGACCGGATATCTATCCGGAACCCCAAAGAAGGCATCTGAAGACTGGCCCTCGAAATGGTTCTATATAGAAGACGTCTCGCTGCCAGATCCTGTCCGGATCGGCCTCCCAGAGTTCGATAGTGCTCCTTTAAAGAAGCGCCAAGCTGGCGTCCACGGAGCCCTCAAAGGGAAAGTGACAGGGACATCGTTTATCTCATGGGCCGAATAAGATTGCTGGCCCATTCCGGACTAACCATGATCGGAGTTATGGCCGAATGCATCATGCGGGGGGTGCAGCCGCTTCAGTACAGAAGCCACACCATGTGGGATTTCAACGGGGAGGACGACGCCACCCGCTACGGCCGCAAAGGGCCAGATTCAGTTGCCGCTCTATTAAAGATTTTGTCCACTTTGTACAAGGGAGAAGAGGAGGAATTTCTCCGTGTCAACCCACAGGGTGGATTCTCTATGCACATCCCCCAAGCTGGGTAAGTGGTCGCATTTACTTGCTCATCCGTTTAGTGTTCCCATTGTTAAATACTTAGTCTGATGACTTCAATGCAGGAACTACGCCGGGCTGTTAAGGACATAAGCAGCCCGCCTCCACAACCCGAGGACCCAGGACGGTCTCTCGACCCGGCCTCTCAAGAGGATCTGAACATATCTGTGGAGCTGATTGATGGAGTGTTCCATCAATTGAGCGAGGACAACGCCTTGGTGGCCATTACGACCGATTACCCAGGGCTAATCCGAACACCCCAGGTACCTGAGACCGAAGTCCCTGTACCCCGGACAGGGGTCCGTCCACGCGTGTTTAATTTCCTGATTGCAACTGAACTTTGCAGGGGAGGTTTTTGAGGTAGAAGGCCGAACCTGCAGCGACAAACCAACCAGGGGCCGTAGGGCCCCATGGGCAGAAAAGAGGTGCAGTCCGGACCGAGGCATCAACGCGAAGGTATGGCGCGCCCCTTTATCCCAGTTGTTATACCTTCGAGGCACATTTGACACTCGTGCCCTTTTTAGGACAAAGAGACCTCGCTGGACTATATCCGGAGAGGCTGTTAATCACGCCTCCACTAGCCAGGCTCCAAAGCCTGGTCCGGGGGCGAAAGCGAACGCCAGGCGTGTGCCAGACGTTCCTCTGATGGAGGATGCGGACGGGTTATCTGCCACCAACTCAGAGGTGGAAAGTGCCATGAACCACAGGCGTCGCCGGACAATTCTTCACGACGCTTGCTTCTCCCAAGAGGCGTTAGATGCCTTCAATTCGGGAGATGCGCACCTCCGTGCCGCTCAAAATGGTCTAGCCAGAGCCACGGAGCAATATGTAAAAGACATACGGGTAAGAAAATTTTGGTAAATATATATGTAGCAGTAGCCCCCGAGACTGAAAACAGTTAGAATAACTGGTTTAAGGATCATTTGAAATGCAGGTTCTTACAGAAAAGAATTCCCTAATGTCCCAGGAGCTGCAAGAGTGCAAGGCCCAACTGGAGGCCGCACTAGCCGCGGTAGGGGATCCTAAGGAGACCCCCTCTGGTAATATACATTTCAAAAGATAAGTATGTGGCGAAGAACGGCTTTGGTGCGAATCTGACAAATAAAATTGCCGATGGCGCTGGATTGAATCCAGAAAGGCAACACCTTGAGCACCGACTAAAGGCTGGTGAGAGGGTGCTATTAAAGGTGATGGGGGATAAGAACGTTCTCCAAGATGCCAACACCTGGCTGGGCATCGAGCTAAAAGATGTTCGTGCCCAGCTGTCAGACTCCATGAAGGAGAATCAGCGGCTTCGGCGCGGCATATTTAGTAAGTGCTTGAAGGAACCTTTTAAAAGAAAGTTCGGCGGTGCCGTCGATTAATAGAGCGATATCCGTAGGTATGTTAACAGGTCGTCCTGCAGAGGAGATGCCCGGTTCTATGGGTGACCTTCTTCCCGAGCTCTTGAAATTGCTCGATCGAGTTCGGCAGGCGATGCGAGGCGTCGCCCAGGTCCTGTGGCCATCCGTCTCCACGCCCGAAGGTCTTGGAGAGCTTGCGGAGAAGCTGAGGGGAGCACGGCGGCGCTTCCAGTTGTGGAAGATATCCGCCTGACGTCAAGGCGCTAGGGAGGCCTGGGCCATGGTGAAGACGCGGTATTCACAGGCCGACCCCAACCATATGGCCGAGGTTGGTCCTGTAGGGCCCGATGGGAAGGAGATCCTTGTGAGCTTAGTATACGGCCAAGTAGAGTTGGCCGCAAAGTATTCCCAGCAGGACTGTAAATTAGACAGCCTGTTAGATGGTGTATTGAAGAGGAGTACAATCAGTCAAAATGACTATGTAATTTAATTGACATTTATAATGCCTTCTAGCCGGATTGTAGATCATTTGTCATGGCCGACCTTTTCGCTTCAGCCTCGGGACCTGACGGTCCGGAGTGTGTCCGAATTCCCATGCGGTTATATAGGAACCGGGGAATGCGTGGAGACCAGGCGTAGGGGTCATTATGGCGTGAACAGACAAGTGCCCGACTAGTTATGTTATATTACATGGTTAGTAAGAAACATCTTCCAGGGAGAATAGTTCCGTTAGGGGTTCTTTCCTTGGGAAGCATGCCCTAAAGTGCATGTCCATGTTGCAAAGAGAAACGCAGGAAAAACATCTGGGGGCACGTGGAAAAAATAAAAAAGATCGTCTTTAGTTCACCGACCGAATATTCCCTTAAGAACGCTAGCTTTCGGCTTCACCCAGTCTGAGGTACACGTCCGGCTGACCCGGCAGTAACAATCGCAGAGGTGCTCCCTTACCGCCTAGCCAAACAATCGGGAACGTAGGGGTAAGCACAGGAGCCAGGCAACCCAGCTTGGCCAAAACTTAAGTCATATCGATGCATATAGTGGTGAATAAAAGGTACATGCGGAAGTTTGACACATGTGTTGGGCGTGAAGCCCGTAGAAATAAGCTTCTGTCGAAAGAAGCCCCCAGGTTTACTGAGCGCGGATAGCGCGTCACTTTGTGAGCCTCTAAAGGCTGTAAGAGGGAAAGAGAGAGAGAAGGAGAGAAATGTAAGACAGAAGGTATATATAAAAAATGGACAGAGTAAGGATACGAACACAGGATCCGGCGCTAGGCATAGAATCTTCGGAGGCGGGCTGCGTTCCATGGGTTCGGCTCGAGTCGGTTATCCGATGCACTTCGCAGGCGGTACGCACCACCAGTCAGGACTTGGTCGATGATGAAGGGACCTTCCCACTTGGGCTTGAGTTTGTCCTTTTTCTTGTCCGGCAGGCGTAGAACTAATTCGCCAACGTTGTAATTTTTGGTCCGTACTTCTCTGCTTTGGTATCTTCGAGCCTGCTGTTGATAAAATGCGGAACGAGCTTTTGCCATGTCACGCTCCTCTTCTAATGCGTCCAAACTGTCCTGCCGATCGATCTCGGCTTCTCTTTCTTAGTACATGCGCACTCGAGGTGAGTCATGAATTATGTCGCAAGGCAAAACTGCCTCAGCGCCGTACACCATGAAGAATGGTGTATATCCGGTGGTGCGATTCGATGTGGTCCGCAGCCCCCAGAGTACGGAGTCAAGCTCCTCTACCCAGTGTGTGTTAGATTCCTTGAGGGATCGTACTAATCTGGGTTTAATGCCACTCATGATAAGACCGTTTGCACGTTCGACCTGGCCGTTAGTCTGTGGGTGATAGACAAAAGCGTAATCGAGCTTGATGCCCAAGTTTTTGCACCAGAGGTTTACCTCGTCGGCCGTAAAGTTTGTGCCATTATCAGTGATGATGCTGTGGGGGACGCCGTAACGGTGTACAACCCCGGATATGAAGTCTATCACAGGCCCGGATTCAGCCGTCTTAACAGGCTTGGCTTCTATCCATTTGGTGAACTTATCCACCATGACGAGTAGGTATTTGTGCTTGTGGGTTCCGCCTTTAAGGGGTCCAACCATATCAAGCCCCCAGACCGCAAAGGGCCAAGTGATGGGGATAGTTTGGAGGGCGGTGGGTGGCATATGGCTTTGGTTTGCAAAGAGCTGGCAACCGGTGCATCGTTGGACTAAGTCCTGAGCGTCTGCCTGGGCCGTCGGCCAATAAAAACCTATACGGAAGGCCTTGCTTACCAGAGATCGGGCTGCAGCGTGATGACCGCCGAGTCCAGCATGGATTTCAGCCAGGAGATTCCGCCCCTCCTCTTCGGAGATGCACCTTTGAAGGACTCCGGTAGTGCTTTTCTTACAAAGCTGTCCCTCGTGGACTCTGTAGGCTTTGGATCGCCGCACTATGCAGCGTGCCTCATTCTGGTCCTCGGGGAGTACCTGCCTAGTAAGGTAGGCGAGGAATGGTTCCGTCCATGGGGCAATGACGGCCATTATTACGTGGGCTGAAGGTGTTACTTCAATGGCAGAGCCACCGATTGTGTCAGAATGTTCGGAGTCGGGCGGTGCGGTTGGGTCCGGGCTGTTATTGTTCGGCTCCCCTTCCCATGCCACGGATGGATTAAAAAGCCTCTCTAAGAAGATGTTGGGGGGGACTACATCGCGTTTTGCGCCGATGCGTGCCAGGACATCTGCCGCCTAATTATTTTCCCGGGCTATATGGTGAAATTCAAGCCCCTCGAACCGAGCTGACATTTTTAGGACGGTGTTGCAGTAAGTTGCCATTTTCGGATCCTTGGCATCGAAGTCTCCGTTTATTTGGGATATTGCGAGGTTCGAGTCCCCGTGCACCTCTAGGCGTTGGATGCCCATGGATACTGCCATCCGGAGACCATGTAGAAGGGCCTCATATTCGGCTGCATTGTTGGAGTCCGTGTACAGAATCTATAGTACGTATTGAACTGTGTCTCCTGTGGGGGACGTCAGAACGACACCAGCCCCCAGTCCGGCCAACATTTTGGAGCCGTCGAAATGCATGATCCAATTTGAATATGTGTCGTGCTCTTTAGGGAGTTCGGCCTCCGTCCATTCTGCGACGAAATCGGCCAAAACTTGTGACTTGATGGCTCGTCGTGGATTATAAGTTATGTCGAACGGGAGGAGCTCGATGGCCCATTTCACAATCCGGCCCGTTGCGTCACGGTTGTTGATAATGTCGTTAAGTGGCACTTCCGAGGCTACTGTTATCGAACACTCTTGAAAGTAGTGTCGCAGCTTCCGGGATGCCATGAATACCGCGTACGCAATCTTTTGATAATGCGGGTACCGTGATTTGCAGGGAGTGAGGACAGTGGACACATAATAGACAGGCCTTTGAAGGGGGAATTTGTGTCCGTCCACTTCTTGTTCGACGACGAGCACATCGCTTACAACCTGATGTGTTGTTGCGATGTACAATAGCATTGGTTCGCCGGTGTTAGGCGTGGCCAGGACTGGGTTTGTTGCTAGTATGGCTTTTATTTCGTCGAGTCCGGCCGTGGCTGCGTCCGTCCATTTGAAGTGTTCGGTGCGTCGAAGGAGGCGGTAAAGGGGAAGGGCCTTTTCTCCCAGGCGGGAGATAAAGCGGCTTAGAGCCGCCACACATCCGGTTAACTTTTGTATTTGTTTGAGGTCCTTTGGGATATCCAATTGCGACAGAGCTCGGATCTTGGCTGGATTTGCTTCAATTCCTCTATTGGATACAATGAAGCCCAAGAGCTTACCGGCTGGAACGCCGAAAATGCATTTTTCTGGGTTGAGCTTGATGTCGTATGTTAGGAGATTATCAAATGTGAGCCTCAAGTCGTCTACTAGAGATTCAACATGTCTTGTTTTGACGACCACATCATCTACGTATGCCTCCACTGTTTTACCGATCTGGCGTGCCAGACTTGTCTGAATCATGCGCTGATATGTTGCGCCGGCGTTTTTGAGCCTGAAGGGCATCGTGTTGAAGCAGAATGGCCCGTATGGTGTGATAAATGCCGTTGTGGCTTGGTCTGATTCCGCCATCTTGATTTGATGGTAGCCAGAATATGCGTCGAGGAAACACAACAAATCGTGTCCTGCGGTGGCATCGATAATTTGATCGATGCGGGGGGGAGGGAAGGGATCCTTTGGGTAAGCCTTGTTGAGGTCTTTAAAATCGACACACAGGCGCCAGGATTTGTCCTTCTTTGGTACCATCACCAGGTTTGCTAGCCAGTCTGGATGTTTTATATCTCTGATGAATCCAGCCTCCAATAGCTTTGCTAGCTCCTCTCCCATAGCCTGTCTCTTAGGTTCGGAAAAACGCCGAAGAGCCTGTTTGACAGGTTTGAATCCTGTTTGGATATTTAAGCTATGCTCGGCCAGCCTGCGTGGGATTCCTGGCATGTCTGAAGGATGCCAAGCGAAAATGTCCCAGTTCTCCCGTAGGAACTCTCGCAATGCGGCGTCGACATCAGGGTTTAACTGTGCCCCGATGGAAGCTGTTTTGTTGGGGTCCGTTGGATGGACTTGGAATTTGACTATTTCGTCCGCTAGTTTAAAGGAGCTGGACTTGGATCTTTTGTCGAGTACCACGTCGTCCCTATTCACGGTAGAGCGCAGCGCAGTCAGTTCCTCGGCCGCTAGGGCTTCGGATAGTGCCTCGAGGGCCAGTGTGGCTGTCTTGTTTTCGGCGCGGAGTGCTACATCCGGATCACTAGCGAGAGTGATGATACCGTTAGGCCCGGGCATCTTGAGCTTCATGTACCCGTAATGGGGTATTGCTTGGAAGATTGTGAATGCTTCCCTCCCTAGCAAAGCGTGATAACCACTGCTGAACGGGGCCACGTGGAACATGACTTCTTCGGACCTGTAATTGTCCGGCATGCCAAACACCACATCTAGTGTGATTTTTCCTGTACAGCGCGCTTCCCTACTGGGGATTATTCCTCTAAAGGTTGTGCTGCTTCGCGTGATGCGGTTCCAGTCTATATCCATTTTTTGGAGAGTTTCCTCATAGATGAGGTTCAATCCACTGCCGCCGTCCATGAGTACCTTGGTGAGACGAAAGCCGTCCACTATTGGACTAAGGACCATTGCAGCTGGTGCTCGGGCTGTTCGGAATTTAGGTTCATCACTGGCGTTGAAGGTAATGGCTGTGTCACTCCATGGGTTTATTGTTGCTACTTGGTAGACTTCGGCAAGGCTGCGGAGTGTCGTTTTTCGCATATTATTTGATGCGAAGGTCTCGAAGACTGTTAATACCGTATTGGTGTCTCTGCGGTGGCTTTCTGTGGCCTCCGGCATTAGGAGGTTTTCGCCAATTTTGGCCACCTGCCGGAGTATCCAACATGCTCTAAGGCTGTGAGTTAGTGTGGCGTCCTCTGCACTATGAATTTTACAGGGTCCATTAAGCCATCCTTCCAGTACGGTTCCATGCCATGTAGAGGGTTTTTGCCTTTTGGTGTTTGACCCGGGTGTCTGGCGATGATGCACCCTTTTATTTCGGACTAGAATTGTATTAAGGGCCGGATTGTCCCAAAATTTTGTTTCAGTTTTCCGGGCGCTTTCCATTGCACAGTACTTTCATACTATGGACGCTAAGTCAACGAAGCGTGTAATATCACGGTGACTTATGGCCTTGAGTATTCCCTTGTCCGTGCAATTATTGCAGAAGGATGAAATTGCGTCTTCCTCACGGCAGCCCTTTATCATGTGCATAACCAGGAGGAATCTGGCCTAGTAATGATGTACTATTTCTTTGGGCTCTTGCCTGATTTGGGATAGATCGCTAATGTTCGGGTGGGTGGGTGGAATTGAATCTGAAGCCTTACCCCTTCTGAGGCTCAGAGGCCGAGGAATTTCTAAACTCGAAAGTTTGGATTCCTGGATGTCGTCCAATGAATCCAGTCCGTCGCCTGATTCTAGGTTCAGGTCTTGAGTGATATCCTCCCCTCCGCGGGCATCCGGCTTGGAGGGATCGGGAATCCGGACGTAGAGAGTCCTCAGGATAGATGAAGGGTCGCCACACTTTCCCTCTACCACGGCAACGTGATGGGTGGCTTGGGGAGAGTTAATCTCTCTCAGATCGGTTTTAGGCCCAATCTGGTCGTAATCCATAGCGACTCCCAGGGCAGCGAAGCGATCCAAGAGCTCGTTTATGGAGGAAAGCTCTATTGGATTTAACTGTTCGGCAAGTTCCGGGTTGACATGAAGATTGTTTTCGATGGCTCGAGAGGTCATCGTCGGCGTAGAAGTCGAACAGGTGGTCATAAGAAAACCGCCTAGCCGGAGGGTTTGGCCGACAGCCAAAGCTCCCTTAGCAACGGTGCCATCTTTAAAGACGGGGCGAGGCATCCTTCCTGATGGCGACGACACAGAGGAACTCTCAATGAAAGCACCAATGTCGGTGTCAAAACCGGCGGATCTCGGGTAGGGGGTCCCGAACTGTGCGTCTAGGCCGGATGGTAACAGGAGGCAGGGGACACGAAGTTTTACCCAGGTTCGGGCCCTCTCGATGGAGGTAAAACCCTACGTCCTGCTTGATTAATATTGAGGATATGGGTATTACAAGAGTTGATCTACCACGATATCAGAGAGGCTAAACCCTAGAAGCTAGCCTATGGTATGATTGCCGATGTGTATGTTGTCCTATGGACTAAAACCCTCTGGTTTATATAGACACTGGAGAGGGTGAGGGTTACATAAAGTCGGTTACAATGGTAGGAGATCTGATCATCCGTATCGCCAAGCTTGCCTTCCACGCCAAGGAAAGTCCCTTCCGGACACGGGACGGAGTCTTCAATCTTGTATCTTCATAGTCCAGGAGTCCGGCTGAAGGTATAGTTCGGCTATTCGAACACCCCCTAATCCAGGACTCCCTCGGCTGGGGTTGGGGCCGCATTGCTACACCTGCTCGGAACGTGCCAGGTGGTCTTGTTGTAGGTTACTCCGGGCGCGCTTGACGGTGTCCGGACGTTTAATGGCCGGACTGGAGAACTGCCTGGAGAGGCTTCTTTGTACTTCCGCTGCAAGGGCCGCCGTGTGCTCCTCCGTTCGGAGAGAGCGTTCGGTGTTTCCATTGACCGTAATTACTCCTCGAGGGCCTGGCATCTTGAGCTTAAGGTATGCGTAGTGTGGTACCGCATTGAACTTGGCGAATGCGGTTTGCCCGAGCAGTGTGTGATAGCCACTGCGGAATGGGACTATGTCGAAGATTAACTCCTCGCTTCGGAAATTATCCGGAGATCCGAAGACCACTTCAAGTGTGACTGAGCCTATACAGTTGGCCTCTACACCTGGTATTACGCCTTTAAAGGTCGTTTTGGTGGGCTTAATCCTCGAGGGATCTATGCTCATTTTCCGCACTGTATCCTAGTAAAGTAGGTTCAGGCTGCTACCGCCGTCCATAAGGACTCTAGTGAGATGAAATCCGTCAATAATTGGGTCTAGAACCAATGCGGCGAATCCGCCATGACGGGTGCTAGTGGGATGGTCCCTTCGATCAAAGATGATCGGGCAGGAGGACCATGGGTTGAACTTTGGGGCGACTGGCTCTACTATTCCCTTCCTTCATATCAATAATCGCACCAACCGTTCTAAGGAAAGGTCTACCAAGAATAATAGGGCAAGAAGGATTGCAATCTATATCAAGAACAATGAAATCTAAGGGCACATAATTCATATTTTCAACAACAAGAACATCAGTAATACTTCCCATAGGTTTCTTAATAGTAGAATCCGCAAGATGCAAGTTTAGAGAGCAATCATCAAAATTACGGAAATCTAGCAAATCACACAAAGTTTTGGGGATAGTGGAGACACTAGCACCCAAATCACACAAAGCATAAAACTCATGATCTTTAATTTTAATTTTAATAGTTGGTTCCCACTCATCATAGAGTTTTCTAGGGATAGAAACTTTCGACTCAAGTTTTTCTTCATAAGATTGCATCAAGGCATCAACAATATGTTCGGTGAAGGCTTTCTTTTGACTATAAGCATGTGGAGAATTTAGCACGGATTCCAACAAGGAAATACAATCAATTAAAGAGCAACTTTCATAATTAAATTCCTTGAAATCCAATATAGTGGGTTTAGCAACATCTAGATTTTTATTTCTTTCAATCCCACTTTCATCAATTTCATCATAAAGATCTAAATTCATCAAGATCCGAATTTTTAGAACGCCTTCTAGGTAAAGGAAGATCATATTCAGTTTCATCAAGATTCATATTGCAAAACAAAGATTTAATAGGAGACACATCAATAACTTTTAGATCTTCATCTTGATTTTCATAGGAATTGGAAGAACACGCTTTAATAAAGGCATCTTTGGAAGCACGCATCCTATCGATTCTCTCCTTGCACTCATCAATGGAAATTCTCATGGCTTTGAGAGACTCATTGATATCATGTTTAGGAGGAATAGATCTAAGCTTTAAAGAATCAATCTCAAGAGAAATTCTATCAACGTTCCTAGCCAAATCATCAACTTTAAGCAATTTCTCTTCAAGCAAAGCATTAAAATTCTTTTGTGAATTCATACTCTTTAACACTATTCTCAAATTCAGAGGGGAACTTATTATAATTTCCATAAGAGTTGTTGTAGGAATTCCCATAATTATTAGAAGGATTACTAGGATATGGCCTAGGATTAAAATTCCCTCTATAAGCGTTGTTACCAAAATTATTCCTACCAACAAAATTCACATCCATAGATTCATTGTTGTTCTCAATCAAAGTAGACAAAGGCATATCATTAGGATCAGAAGAAACACTCTTAGTAGCAAATAATTTCATAAGTTCATCCATCTTTCCACTCAAAACATTGATTTCTTCTATCGCATGCACTTTTTTATTAGAAGATCTTTCAGTATGCCATTGAGAATAATTAACCATAATATCATCTAGGAGTTTAGTAGCATCTCCTAAAGTGATTTCCATAAAAGTGCCTCCCGCGGCCGAATCTAAAAGATTTCTAGAAGCAAAATTCAATCCGTCATAAAAAATTTGTATAATCATCCACAAATTCAAACCATGAGTAGGGCAATTACGTATCATGAATTTAATTCTCTCCCAAGCTTGTGCAGCATGTTCATGATCAAGTTGCTTAAAGTTCATAATATCGTTTCTAAGAGAGATGATCTTAGCGGGAGGGAAATACTTAGAGATAAAAGCATCTTTGCACTTGTTCCAAGAATCAATACTATTTTTAGGCAAAGACGAAAACCAAGCTTTAGCATGATCTCTAAGCGAAAAAGGAAATAGCTTCAACTTAACGACATCATTATCGACATCTTTTTTCTTTTGCATATCACATAAATCAACGAAGCTATTCAGATGAGTAGCGGCATCTTCACTAGGAAGGCCAGTGAATTGATCTTTCATAACAAGATTCAACAAAGCAGTATTGATTTCACAAGATTCAGTATTGGCAAGAGGAGCAATCGGAGTGCTAAGAAATCATTATTATTAGTATTGGTGAAGTCACATAATTTGGTAGTATCTTGAGCCATCACGACAAACAAGAAATCCAACGCACGAGCAAACAAAAGGCAAGCGGGCAAAAAGAGGCAAATAGAGAGGGAGGATAGAGAGAGAGAGAGAGGGCGAATAAAACGACAAGGGTGAAGTGGGGGAGAGGAAAACGAGAGGTAAATGGCAAATAATGTAATGCGAGAGATAGGGATTGTGATGGGTACTTGGTATGTTGACTTTTGCATAGACTCCCCGGCAACGGCGCCAGAAATTCTTCTTGCTACCTCTTGAGCTTGCGTTGGATTTCCCCGAAGAGGAAAGGATGATGCAGCAGAGTAGCGTAAGTATTTCCCTTAGTTTTTGAGAACCAAGGTATCAATCCAGTAGGAGGCCACGCTCAAGTCCCTTGTACCTGCACAAAACGATAGCTACTCGCAACCAACGTGATTAGGGGTTGTCAATCCCTTCACGGTCACTTACGAGAGTGAGATTTGATAGATATAATATTTTTGGTATTTTTGGTATTTTTGGTATAGAGATGCAAAGTGAAAACTAAAAGGCAAAGTAAAAAAGCAAATCAAGATTAAAGTGATGGAGATTAATATGATGAGAATAGACCCGAGGGCCATAGGTTTCACTAGTGGCTTCTCCCAAGAGCATAAGTATTCTACGGTGGTTGAACAAATTACTGTTGAGCAATTGACAGAATTGAGCATAGTTATGAGAATATCTAGGCATGATCATGTATATAGGCATCACGTCCGTGACAAGTAGACCGAAACGATTCTGCATCTACTACTATTACTCCACTCATCGACCGCTATCCAGCATGCATCTAGAGTATTAAGTTAAAAACAGAGTAACGCTTTAAGCAAGATGACATGATCTAGAGAGATAAATTCATGCAATATGAAATAAACCCCATCTTGTTATCCTCGATGGCAACGATGCAATACGTGCCTTGCTGCCCCTTCTGTCACTGGGTAAGGACACCGCAAGATCGAACCCAAAGCTAAGCACTTCTCCCATGGCAAGAACTACCAATCTAGTTGGCCAAACCAAATGGATAATTCGAAGAGACTTGCAAAGATAACCAATCATACATAAAAGAATTCAGAGAAGATTCAAACATTATTCATAGATAGACTTGATCATAAACCCACAATTCATCGGTCTCAACAAACACACCGCAAAAAGAAGAAGATTACATCGAATAGATCTCCACAAGAGAGGGGGAGAACTTTGTATTGAGATCCAAAAAGAGAGAAGAAGCCATCTAGCTACTAACTATGGACCCGAAGGTCTGAGGTAAACTACTCACACTTCAACGGAGAGGCCATGATGATGTAGAAGCCCTCCGTGATGACGGCCCTCTTCGGCGAAGCTCCGGAACAGGCCCCAAGATGGGATCTTGTGGATACAGAAAGTTGCGGTGGTGGAATTAGGTTTTTGGCTCCTATTCTGATCGTTTGGGGGTACGTAGGTATATATAGGAGGAAGGAGTACGTCGGTGGAGCACCAAGGGGCCCACGAGGTAGGGGGCGCCCTAGGGGGGTGGGCGCGCCCCCCACCCTCGTGACCGCCTCTTTGACTCCTTGGAGTAAGGTCCAAGTATCCTGGATCACGTTCGGTGAGAAAATCACGTTCCCGAAGGTTTTATTCCGTTTGGACTCCGTTTGATATTCTGTTTCTCCCAAATACTAAAATAGGCAAAAACAGAAATTCTGGGTTGGGCCTCCGGTTAATAGGTCAGTCCCAAAAATAATATAAAAGTGGAAAATAAAGCCCAATATAGTCCAAAACAGTAGATAATATAGCATGGAGCAACCAAAAATTATAGATACGTTGGAGACATATCAGCATGCACAGTGCGGACGCCTCGGTCTCGCCGCTTTTAAAGGCCCGCTTCCGAGTGGCTGACGCGACTTGGATGCCCATATTGGCTCCTACATATTCTACGAAGATCTTTATCGGTCAGACCGCATAACAACATACATTGTTCCCTTTGTCATCGGTATGTTACTTGCCCGAGATTCGATCGTCGGTATCCAATACCTAGTTCAATCTCGTTACCGGCAAGTCGCTTTACTCGTTCCGTAATACATCATCCCGCAACTAACTCATTAGTTGCAATGCTTGCAAGGCTTAGGTGATGTGCATTACCGAGAGGGCCCTGAGATACCTCTCCGACGGTCGGAGTGACAAATCCTAATCTTGAAATACGTCAACCCAACATGTACCTTTGGAGACACCTGTAGAGTACCTTTATAATCACCCAGTTACGTTGTGACGTTTGGTAGCACACAAAGTGTTCCTCCGGCACACGGGAGTTACATAATCTCATAGTCATAGGAACATGTATAAGTCATACAGAAAGCAATAGCAACATACTAAATGATCGGGTGCTAAGCTAATGGAATGGGTCATGTCAATCAGATCATTCAACTAATGATGTGATCCCGTTAATCAAATGACAACTCTTTGTCCATGGTTAGGAAACTTAACCATCTTTGATTAACGAGCTAGTCAAGTAGAGGCATACTAGTGACACTCTGTTTGTCTATGTATTCACACATGTATTATGTTTCCGGTTAATACAATTCTAGCATGAATAATAAACTTTTATCATGATATAAGGAAATAAATAATAACTTTCTTATTGACTCTAGGGCATATTTCCTTTAGTTTACCAGTCCTATTGTATACCTTAGCATTTTTCTAGCAAGGGAATACAATAGTGATCTAGGAGTAGATCACTGGACAACGGTCAAAATTATCCTTAGAGGACTAAGGAAATATTTTTCGGTTATGGAGGTGATAAAAGAGTTCGTCGTAAAAAGTTACGTCGATGCAAACTTTTTCATCGATCTAGATGACTCTAAGTCTCGATCTAGACACATATTGAAAGTGGGAGCAATTAGCTAGAGTAGCTCCGTGCAGAGCATTGTAGACATAGAAATTTGCGAAATACATACGGGTCTGAATGTTGCAGACCCGTAGACTAAACTTCTCTCACAAGCAAAACATGATCACTCTTTGGGTATTAATCACATAGCGATGTGAACTAGATTATTGACTCTAGTAAACCCTTTGGGTATTAGTCACATGGAGATGTGAACTAATCATATAAAGATGTGAACTAGATTATTGACTCTAGTGCAAGTGGGAGACTGAGGGAAATATGCCCTAGAGGCAATAATAAAGTTATTATTTATTTCCTTATATCATGATAAATGTTACTATTCATGCTATAATTGTACTAATCGGAAACATAATACTGAAGGAAATATGCCCTAGAGGCAATAATAAAGTTATTATTTATTTCCTTATATCATGATAAATGTTTATTATTCATGTTAGAATTGTATTAACCGGAAACATAATACATGTGTGAATACATAGACAAACAGAGTGTCACTAGTATGCCTCTACTTGACTAGCTCGTTAATCAAAGATGGTTATGTTCCCTAACCATGAACAAAGAGTTGTTATTTGATTAACGGGGTCACATCATTAGTTGAATGATCTGATTGACATGACCCATTCCATTAGCTTAGCACCCGATCGTTTAGTATGTTGCTATTGCTTTCTTCATAACTTATACATGTTCCTATGACTATGAGATTATGCAACTCCCGTTTGCCGGAGGAACACTTTGGGTGCTACCAAACGTCACAACATAACTGGGTGATTATAAAGGAGTACTACAGGTGTCTCCAAAGGTAGATGTTGGGTTGGCGTATTTCGAGATTAGGATTTGTCACTCCGATTGTCGGAGAGGTATCTCTGGGCCCTCTCGGTACTGCACATCACTTAAGCCTTGCAAGCATTGCAACTAATGAGTTAGTTGCGGGATGATGTATTACGGAACGAGTAAAGAGACTTGCCAGTAACGAGATTGAACTAGGTATTGGATACCGACGATCGAATCTCGGGCAAGTAACATACCGATGACAAAGGGAACAGCGTATGTTGTTATGCGGTCTGACCGATAAAGATCTTCGTAGAATATGTAGGAGCCAATATGGGCATCCAGGTCCCGCTATTGGTTATTGACCGGAGACGTGTCTTGGTCATGTCTACATTGTTCTCGAACCGTAGGGTCCGCACGCTTAAGGTTTCGATGACAATTATATTATGAGTTTTGATGTACCAAAGGAGTTCGGAGTCCCGGATGAGATCGGGGACATGACGAGGAGTCTCGAAATGGTCGAGACATAAAGATTGATATATTGGAAGCCTATGTTTGGACATCGGAAGTGTTCCGGGTGAAATCAGGATTTTACCAGAGTACCGGGAGGTTACCGGAACCCCCCGGGAACCATATGGGCCTTAATAGGCTTTAGTGGAAAGGAGAAAAGGGGCAGCCCAAGGTGGCCGCGCGCCTCCCCCTTCCCCTAGTCCTATTAGGACTAGGAGAGGTGGCCGACCCCCTCTCTCTCTCTTTCCCCCTTGGGAATCCTATTTGGAATAGGATTGGGGGGGAGTCCTACTCCCGGTAGGAGTAGGACTCCTCCTGCGCCCTCCTCCTGGCCGGCCGCCCCTCCCCCTTGGATCCTTTATATACGGGGGCAGGGGGGCACCTCTAAACACACAAGTTGATCCTTGAGATTGTTCCTTAGCCGTGTGCGGTGCCCCCTGCCACCATATTCCACCTCGATCATATCGTTGTAGTGCTTAGGCGAAGCCCTGCGTCGGTAGAACATCAAGATCGTCACCACGCCGTTGTGCTGACGGAACTCTTCCCCGACGCTTTGCTGGATCGGAGCCCGGGGATCGTCATCGAGCTGTACGTGTGCTAAGAACTCGGAGGTGCCGGAGTAACGGTGCTTGGATCGGTCGGATTGGGAAGACGTACGACTACTTCCTCTACGTTGTGTGATCGCTTCCGCAGTCGGTCTGCGTGGGTACGTAGACAACACTCTCCCCTCTTGTTGCTATGCATCACCATGATCTTGCGTGTGCGTAGGAATTTTTTTGAAATTACTACGTTCCCCAACAGTGGTATCAGAGCCTAGGTTTTATGGTTTGATGTTATATGCACGAGTAGAACACAAGTGAGTTGTGGGCGATATAAGTCATACTGCCTACCAGCATGTCATACTTTGGTTCAGCGGTATTGTTGGACGAGACGACCCGGACCAACCTTACGCGTACGCTTACGCGAGACCGGTTCCCTCGACGTGCTTTGCACATAGATGGCTTGCGGGCGACTGTCTCTCCAACTTTAGTTGAACCGAGTGTGGCTACGCCCGGTCCTTGCGAAGGTTAAAACGGAGTCTATTTGACAAACTATCGTTGTGGTTTTGATGCGTTAGGTGAGATTGGTTCTTGCTTAAGCCCGTAGCAGCCACGTAAAACTTGCAACAACAAAGTAGAGGACGTCTAACTTGTTTTTGCAGGGCATGTTGTGATGTAATATGGTCAAGACGTGATGAGATATAAGTTGTTGTATGAGATGATCATGTTTTGTTGAAGTTATTGGCAACTGGCAAAAGCCTTATGGTTGTTTGTCTATTGCATAAGATGCAAGCGCCAAATAATTGCTTTACTTTATCGCTATGCGATAGCAATAGTTGCAAGAGAAATTGTTGACGAGACGACCATGTGACGACACATTGATATAGATCAAGATGATGGAGATCATGGTGTCATGCCGGTGACGATGGAGATCATGACGATGCTTTGGAGATGGAGATCAAAGGCACAAGATGATGATGGCCATATCATGTCACATATTTTGATTGCATGTGATGTTTATCTTTTATGCATCTTATCTTGCTTTGATTGACAGTAGCATTATAAGATGATCTCTCACTAAATTATCAAGAAGTGTTCTCCCTGAGTATGCACCATTGCGAAAGTTCTTCGTGCTGAGACACCACGTGATGATCGGGTGTGATAGGCTCTACGTTCAAATACAACGGGTGCAAAACAGTTGCACACGCGGAATACTCAGGTTATACTTAACGAGCCAAGCATATACAGATATGGCCTCGGAACACGGAGACCGAAAGGTCGAGCGTGAATCATATAGTAGATATGATCAACATAGTGATGTTCACCAATGAAACTGCTCCATCTCACGTGATGATCGGACATGGTTTAGTTGATTTGGATTACGTGATCACTTAGAGGATTAGAGGGACGTCTATCTAAGTGGGATTTCTTAAGTAATATGATTAATTGAACTTAAATTTATCATGAACTTAGTCCTGGTAGTATTTTGCAAATTATGTTGTAGATCAATAGCTCGCGTTGTTGCTTCCCTGTGTTTATTTTGATATGCTCCTAGAGAAAATTGTCTTGAAAGATGTTAGTAGCAATGATGCGGATTGGATCCGTGATCTGAGGTTTATCCTCATTGCTGCACAGAAGAATTATGTCCTTGATGCACCGCTAGGTGACGGACCTATTGCAGGAGCAGATGCAGACGTTATGAACGTTTGGATAGCTCAATATGATGAATACTTGATAGTTTAGTGCACCATGCTTAATGGCTTAGATTCGGGACTTCAAAGACGTTTTGAACGTCATGGAACATATGAGATGTTCCAGGAGTTGAAGTTAATATTTCAAGCAAATACCCGAGTTGAGAGATATGAAGTCTCCAACAAGTTCTATAGCTAAAAGATGGAGGAGAATCGCTCAACTAGTGAGCATGTGCCCAGATTGTCTGAGTACTAGAATCGCTTGAATCAAGTGGGAGTTAATCTTCCAGATAAGATAGTGATTGACAGAATTCTCTAGTCACCATCACCAAGTTAGTAGAACTTTGTGATGAACTATAATATGCAAGGGATAATGGAAACAACTCCGAAGCTCTTCGTGATGCTGAAATCAACGAAGGTAGAAATCAAGAAAAACATCAAGTGTTGATGGTTGACAAGACCACTAGTTTCAAGAAAAAGGGCAAAAGGGAAGAAGGGGAACTTCAAGAAGAACAGCAAGCAAGTTGCTGCTCAAGTGAAGAAGCCCAAGTCTGGTCCTAAGCCTGAGACTAAGTGCTTCTACTGCAAAGGGACTGGTCACTGGAAGCGGAACTACCCCAAGTGATTGGTGGATAAGAAGGATGGCAAAGTGAACATAAGTATATTTGATATACATGTTATTGATGTGTACTTTACTAGTGTTTATAGCAAACCCTCAGTATTTGATACTAGTTCAGTTGCTAAGATTAGTAACTCGAAACAGGAGTTGCAGAATAAACAGAGACTAGTTAAGGGTGAAGTGACGATGTGTGTTGGAAGTGGTTCCAAGATTGATATGATCATCATCGCACACTCCCTATACTTTCGGGATTAGTGTTGAACCTAAATAAGTGTTATTTGGTGTTTGCGTTGAGCATGAATATGATTTGATCATGTTTATTGTAATACGGTTATTCATTTAAGTAAAAGAATAAATTGTTGTTCTGTTTACATGAATAAAACCTTATATGGTTACACACCCAATGAAAATAGTTCATTGGATCTTGATCTTAATAATACACATATTCATAATATTGAAACCAAAAGATGCGAAGTTAATAATGATAGTGCAACTTATTTGTGGCACTACCGTTTAGGTCATATTGGTGTAAAGCGCATGAAGAAACTCCATGCTGATGGGATTTTGGAATCACTTGATTATGAATCACTTGATGCTTGCGAACCATGCCTTATGGGCAAGATGACAAACGCCGTTCTCCGGAACAATGAAGCAAGCAACAGATTTGTTGGAAATCATACATACTGATGTATGTGGTCCAATGAATATTAAGGCTTACAGCAGGTATCATTATTTTCTGACCTTCACAAGATGATTTGAGCAGATATGGGGATATCTACTTGATGAAACATAAGTCTGAAACACTTGAACAGTTCAAAGAATTTCAGAGTGAAGTGGAAAATCATCGTGACAAGAAAATAAAAGTTTCTACGATATGACCGCAGAGGTAAAATATTTGAGTTACGAGTTTGGTTTTCAGTTAAAACAATGTGAAATAGTTTCACTACTCACGCCACCTGGAACACCACAACATAATGGTGTCTCCGAACGTCATAACCGTACTTTATTGGATATAGTGCAATCTATGATGTATCTTACCGATCTACCACTATCGTTTTGGGGTTATGCATTAGAGACAGCTGCATTCACGTTAAATAGGGCACCATCAAAATCCGTTGAGACGACACCTTATGAAATGTGGTTTGGCAAGAAACCAAAGTTGTCGTTTCTTAAAGTTTGGGGTTGTGATGCTTATGTAAAAAAGTTTCATCCTGATAAGCTCAAAACCCAAATCGGAGAAATGTGTCTTCATAGGATACCCAAAGGAGACAGTTGGGTACACCTTCTATCACAGATCCGAAGGCAAGATATTCATTGTTGAGAATGGATCCTTTCTAGAGAAGGAGTTTCTCTTGAAAGAAGTGAGTGGGAGGAAAGTAGAAAACTTGATAAGGTAATTGTACCTTCTCCTTTATTGGAAAGTAGTTCATCACAGAAATTTGTTCCTGTGACTCCTACACCAATTAGTGAGGAAGCTAATGATGATGATCATGTAACTTCAGATCAAGTTACTACTGAACCTCGTAGGTAAACCAGGTTGAGATCCGCACCAAAGTGGTAAGGTAATCCTGTTCTGGAGGTCATGTTACTTGACCATGACGAACCTACGAACTATGAGGAAGCGATGATGATCCAAGATTCCGATAAATGGCTTGAGGCCATGAAATCTGAGATAGGATCCATGTATGAGAACAAAGTATGGACTTTGATGGATTTGCCCAATGATCGGCAAGCCATAAAAATAAATGGATCTTCAAGAGGAAGACGGACGCTGATAGTAGTGTTATTATCTACAAAGCTAGAATTGTCGCAAAAGGTTTTCGACAAGTTCAAGGTGTTGACTACGATGAGAGATTCTCACTCATATCTATGCTTAAGTCTGTCCGAATCATGTTAGCAATTGCCGCATTTTATGAAATCTGGCAAACGGATAAACATAACTGAATTCCTTAATGGATTTATTAAAGAAGAGTTGTATACGATGCAACTACAAGGTTTTGTCAATCCGAAAGGTGCTAACAAAATGTGCAAGCTCCAGCGATCCATCTGTGGACTGGTGCAAGCATCTCGGAGTTTGAATATACGCTTTGATAAGTTGATCAAAGCATATAGTTTTATACAGACTTGCGGTGAAGCCTGTATTTACAAGAAAGTGAGTGGGAGCACTACAACATTTTTGATAAGTATATGTGAATGACATATTGTTGATCGGAAATAATGTAGAATTATTCTATAAAGCATAAAGGAGTGTTTGAAAGGAGTTTTTCAAAGAAAGACTTCGGTGAAGCTGCTTACATATTGAGCTCCAAGATCTATAGAGATAGATCAAGACGCTTGATAAGGTTTTTCAATGAGTACATACCTTGACAAGATTTTGAAGTGGTTCAAAATGGAGCAGTCAAAGAAAGAGTTCTTGCCTGTATTACAAGGTATGAAGTTGAGTATGACTCAAAGCCCGACCACGGCAGAAGATAGAAAGAGAATGAAAGTCATTCCCTATGCCTTGGCCATAGGTTCTATAAAGTATGTCATGCTGTGTACCAGATCTATTGTATACCCTGCATTGATTTGGCAAGGGAGTACAATAGTGATCTAGGAGTAGATCACTGGACAGTGGTCAGAATTATCCTTAGTGAAATAAGGATATGTTTCTCGATTATGGACGTGACAAAAAGGTTCGTCGTAAAGGGTTACGTCGATGCAAGTTTTTGACACTGATCCAGACGATTCTAAGTCTCAATCTGGAAACATATTGAAAGTGGGAGCAATTAGCTAGAGTAGCTCCGTGTAGAGCATTGTAGACATAGAACTTGCAAAATACTTACGGATCTGAATGTGACAGACCCGTTGACTAAAATTATCTCACAAGCAAAACATGATCAGACCTTAGTACTCTTTGGGTGTTAATCACATAGATATGTGAACTAGATTACTGACTCTAGTAAACCCTTTGAGTGTTGGTCACATGACGATGTGAACTATGGGTGTTAATCACATGGTGATGTGAACTATTGCTGTTAAATCACATGGCGATGTGAACTAGATTATTGACTCTAGTGCAAGTGGGAGACTGAAGGAAATATGCCCTAGAGGCAACAATAAAGTTATTATTTATTTCCTTATATCATGATAAATGTTTATTATTCATGCTAGAATTGTATTAACCGGAAACATAATACATGTGTGAATACATAGACAAACAGAGTGTCACTAGTATGCCTCTACTTGACTAGCTTGTTAATCAAAGATGGTTATGTTTCCTAACCATGAACAAAGAGTTGTTATTTGATTAACGGGGTCACATCATTAGCTGAATGATCTGATTGACATGACCCATTCCATTAGCTTACCACCCGATCGTTTAGTATGTTGCTATTGCTTTCTTCATAACTTATACATGTTCCTATGACTATGAGATTATGCAACCCCCGTTTGCCGGAGGAACACTTTGGGTGCTACCAAATGTCACAACATAACTGGGTGATTATAAAGGAGTACTATAGGTGTCTCCAAAGGTAGATGTTGGGTTGGCGTATTTCGAGATTAGGATTTGTCACTCCGATTGTCGGAGAGGTATCTCTGGGCCCTCTCGATAATGCACATCACTTAAGCCTTGCAAGCATTGCAACTAATGAGTTAGTTGCGGGATGATGTATTACGGAACAAGTAAAGAGACTTGCCAGTAACGAGATTGAACTAGGTATTGGATACCGACGATCGAATCTCGGGCAAGTAACATACCGATGACAAAGGGAACAACGTATGTTGTTATGCGGTCTGACCGATAAAGATCTTCGTAGAATATGTAGGAGCCAATATGGGCATCCAGGTCCCGCTATTGGTTATTGACCGGAGACGTGTCTCGGTCATGTCTACATTGTTCTCGAACCGTAGGGTCCGCACGCTTAAGGTTTCGATGACAATTATATTATGAGTTTTGATGCACTGAAGGAGTTCGGAGTCCCGAATGAGATCGGGGACATGACGAGGAGTCTCGAAATGGTCGAGACATAAAGATTGATATATTGGAAGCCTATGTTTGGACATCGGAAGTGTTCCGGGTGAAATCGGGATTTTACCGGAGTACTGGGAGGTTACCGGAACCCCCCGGGAATCATATGGGCCTTAATAGGCTTTAGTGGAAAGGAGAAAAGGGGCAGCCCAAGGTGGCCGCGCGCCTCCCCCTTCCCCTAGTCCTATTAGGACTAGGAGAGGTGGCCGACCCCCCCTCTCTCTCTCTTTCCCCCTTGGGAATCCTATTTGGAATAGGATTGGGGGGGGAGTCCTACTCCCGATAGGAGTAGGACTCCTCCTGCGCCCTCCTCTTGGCCGGCCGCCCCTCCCCCTTGGATCCTTTATATACGGGGGCAGGGGGGCACCTCTAAACACACAAGTTGATCCTTGAGATCGTTCCTTAGCCGTGTGCGGTGCCCCCTGCGACCATATTCCACCTCGATCATATCGTTGTAGTGCTTAGGCGAAGCCCTGCGTCGGTAGAACATCAAGATCGTCACCATGCCGTCGTGCTGACGGAACTCTTCCCCGACGCTTTGCTGGATCGGAGCCCGGGGATCGTCATCGAGATGTACGTGTGCTAAGAACTCGGAGGTGCCGGAGTAACGGTGCTTGGATCGGTCGGATCGGGAAGACGTACGACTACTTCCTCTATGTTGTGTGATCGCTTCTGCAGTCGGTCTGCGTGGGTACGTAGACAACACTCTCCCCTCTCGTTGCTATGCATCACCATGATCTTGCGTGTGCGTAGGAATTTTTTTGAAATTACTGCGTTCCCCAACAAATACATGTGTGAATACATAGACAAACAGAATGTCACTAGTATGCCTCTACTTGACTAGCTCGTTGGTCAAAGATGGTTATGTTTCCTAACCATAGACATGAGTTGTCATTTTATAAACAGGATCACATCATTAGGAGAATGATGTGACTGACTTGACCCATTCCACTAGCTTAGCATTTGATCATTTTAGTTTACTGCTATTGCTTTCTTCATGACTTATATATGTTCCTATGACTATGAGCTTATGCAACTCCCGATTACCGGAGGAACACTTTGTGGGCTACCAAACGTCACAACGTAACTGGGTGATTATAAAGGTGCTCTACAGGTGTCCCCGATGGTACTTGTTGAGTTGGCATATATCGAGATTAGGATTTGTCACTCCGATTGTCGGAGAGGTATCTCGGGGCCCTCTCGGTAATGCACATCACTATAAGCCTTGCAATCAATGCAACTAATGAGTTAGTTGTGGGATGATGCATTACGGAACGAGTAAAGAAACTTGCCGATAACGAGATTGAGCTAGGTATTGAGATACCGACGATCGAATCTCGGGCAAGTAACATACCGATGACAAAGGGAACAACGTATGTTGTTATGCGGTTTGACCGATAAAGATCTTCGTAGAATATGTAGGAGCCAATATGAGCATCCAGGTTCCGCTATTGTTTATTGACCGGAGACATGTCTCGGTCATGTCTACATAGTTCTCGAACCCGTAGGGTCCGCACGCTTAACGTCCGGTGACGATTGGTAATATGAGTTTATGTGTTTTGATATACCAAAGGTAGTTCGGAGTCCCGGATGAGATCTGGGACATGACGAGGAATCTCGAAATGGTCGAGATGTAAAGATCGATATATTGGACGACTATATTCAGACATCAGAAAGGTTCCGAATGATTCAGATATTTTTCGGAGTACCGGAGAGTTACGGGAATTCGCCAGGGAGTATATGTGCCTTATTGGGCTTTAGGGGAAAGAGAGAGGGGAGGCTGCGCGCCCCAACAAGGCTTAGTCCGAATTGGACTAGGGTGAGGGGCTGCGCCCCCTCCTTGCTTCTCTCATACTCCTACTACATGGAAGGGGGGAATCCTACTCCGCAGGGTGCGTCATAGTAGAGGGCCGACCCTCCCCCCTCTACTCCTTTATATACGGGGGAGGGGTCACCCTAGGACACACAAGTTGATTGTTCCAAGCCGTGTGTGGTGCCCCCCTCCATCATAATCCACCTCGATTATATCATAGCTGTGCTGAGGCGAAGCCCTGCGTCGGTAGCAACATCATCACCGTCATCACGCCGTCGTGTTGGCGGAACTCTCCCGTGAAGCTCTACTGGATTGAAGTTCTTGGGATGCCATCGAGCTGAACATGTGCTGAACTCGGAGGTGCCGTGCATTCGGTACTTGGATCGGTCGGATCGTGAAGATGTACGACTACATCAACCGCGTTCTCATAACGCTTCCGCTTACGGTCTATGAGGGTACATAGACGATACTCTCCCCTCTCGTTGTTGTGCATCAGCATGATTTTGCGTGTGCGTAGGAAAGTTTTTAAATTACTACGTTCTCCAAAAGCTGCGTTTTTGGCCTCAGACGGTCCAAAGGTTAGTTACTTTTACATTTAGACTATCTATTGGAGATGCTCTTAATTAACCTACATGATAACGCCCACATGCGTGACGCTTATGAACATGGCACAAACGCAGTTGACGCCGTTCGATTCATTTGCACGAATATTGCAGCAGTTCCCATCTGGGTCGAGAGTCACGTAAGCACCCATCGTCGTGTGAACGTTATCATTTAGTGCCACATGTGTGGGCGGTCCTCGCCCGAACGGACACACGGTGCTCGCCCGAACGTGTGGGTGAAACTGCTCTCCGCCCACATGATGCTTGCACAGTGATAGATGGCAACTATAGTTGTGTATATATGGCAACTAATTAATCACACACGGCAACTATGGTTGACCATACATGGCAACTATGATTTGACCACATGTGGTAACTCTAATTAATTACACATGGCAACTAAAGTTAATTATACACAACAACTATAGTAATTAAACATGACAACTATAGTTAATTACAAATGGTAACTAAAATTAATCACACAAGCGTTCGTGCTCCGCGGTGGGGGTGTGCAGTTGCCACACAGGGTCGTCTGTGCCATTGCAGCTGCGCCCGAACATGTGAGCAGTTTTAATGTTCGCCCACATAGGGTCATGTGGGTTGGCTCCTGGGTACGACCGGACGAGCCGTGTGGTCGGGTGTCTATTGTGCCACACGTGTGACAATTATCGGCGTCCTTAATTAATGTGACAAGCATATGTTTAGCTTATACAAATGGTCCTTTAACTTTAGAACCGGCAATAGGGGCAATTTTACCATACGCGCACCCTGGACACGTGCCCGGGCCGCCGCCGTCGCTTATTAGAACTCTAGCGAGCTGCTGAAGTAGTTAGTATTTTTTTTGCTGAAATACAGCGGGTTGTAACAAAATTGTGGTAAACTCTGACAATCTGAAACTCATAGAGACTGAAAAATGAAGGTCATTTTGCTGGGAATGCGGCACCTATTATTGATGACTGTTATCACCTGACATGTGAGTTCAGCTCTATCACTTTCGAGTTTTGCCTAAAAGAAGTGAATACAGTAGCTCATGAATTAGCTAAACTAGCTAGATGTTCTTATTGTAATGAGTGGTTTGAAGATGCTCCAATTGAGCTACTTCCTACGTTGATTAATAAGGATGTAAACTTGATTACCAGTCAATAAAGAGGAGGTAAAATTATAAAAAAATCATGAAAATAAGTCCCACTTCAGTACAACCCCCCCTCCCCCCAATGTATAAAGGGCAGTACCTTCTTTTCCACTCCTGTATAGGATACCCGTCGTCGAGCAATCAGAAACAGCCGGCCTGATGGGAGGAAGAGCGCAGTAGCTTCACTTCCTTGTCGGAGATCGCTGCCACCCACGCAGAAACTCTAACCCTGGCCGTCTGCCTTCCTTCTGCCTCTTGTATTCTTGAGGATTTCCCGTGGTGGACCCGTGCGAGTGTGTATTTTGTATGCCTTACGTGCTTTTCTGAGCTGGTTATTGGTCCATGTAGTTTCGGCTGACAGCTACCACAACCAGTCGATTTATTTCTCATGCACTTTATTTTCCTTTCACACCTGAGTTAATGCTACATTTGTAACGTACAACAAATAGATTAACAGCTTATTTTTGGGGCCTGCTAGGCCTCGTTTGGTGTTTAAGAAAAAAGATCCATCGCCTTGTTGGCCATCAGATCTCATGACGCAACCTATGTTTAATTTTTTTCTGCAACATGACCCTTGTTGCAAGCCGCACAAGCACAATACAAACTATGTTGCAGACTGATTGTAACGCTCCGAGACCGATGTGCCAGGTGTCATGCAGTTATTCGCTGTTGTTGCGTTGTCATTTGCTAGCGTGTCATGCATTGCATATCATGTCATCATGTGCATTTCATTGCATACGTGTTCGTCTCATGCATCCGAGCATTTTCCCCGTTGTCCGTTTTGCATTCTGATGTTCCGTTCTCCTCCGGTGGTCATTTATACCTTTCTTTCGTGTGTGGGCATTAAACATTTCCGGATTGGACCGAGACTTGTCATGCGGCCTTGGTTTACTACCGGTAGACCGCCTGTCAAGTTTCGTACCATTTGGACTTCGTTTGATGCTCCAACGGTTAACCGAGGGACCGAAAAGGCCTCGTGTGTGTTGCAGCCCAACACCCTTCCAATTTGGCCCAAAAACCCACCTAAACCTGCTCCATCATCTAGAGCGTTCGATCACGATCGCGTGGCCGAAAACCGCACCTCATTTGGACTCTCCTATCTCGCTCTACCTATAAATATGTGATCCCCTCCGAAATCCCGCAGTCCAAACCCTAGATCCAACTCTCTCCGTGCCGCCGGACATTTTTCCCACCCCCCGGACATGTCTGCCGCCACCTTCGTCCAATTCGGAGCCGACATGTGTCCTCCTGTTGACACATGAACACGTCACGTGTACCCTCGACGCCGGGGGTGATGCACCGCAGCTCACGTCGAAGGAGACCCGACCAACAGCGCGATACGCAAGACAGTCGGCGGGTGCTTTTGCAGACCCGAAACCCCGCGCACCCGGGAGGGACCTCGTCAGGGTTGCGGCGGCTATGGGCTGCCCTAGGTCGATTCGCTCGCCCCTAGAGCCTCGGGATTCGCAGCTCTCAAACACGAAGAACAGCGAAGAACGAGAGAGAAAAACGGTGGAGAGATAAAAAGTAGACAGGAAAAAGTAGTATATTGATTTGTTCGATTGTGTGTTCTTCAATCGGCCGTCACCCCCAACATATATAAGAGGCGTCTGGACTTCCCGTACAAGTAAAGGATTCATCTAGGCTTTCCTTACAAGAAAAATTACATCAATTCACGTCCTAGAGTCCTAGTTCTATTCCAACTCGGATTCAGTCTGAATCTGGCCCAGCTTCTGTCTTCCTCCTTGTGCAGGCCGCCGAGCCTCCATATGACCTCCGATCAAGATGGCCCAAATACCAAACTTGTGCGCCTCGATGATACGAACAACTCTCATGTTGATCACTTTTTCAAATAAGGCCATCTTGAACACTTTTCGAGGTCGTCTTACCTTCCAGTCGGACTCGGTCTTGCGGTAGACTGAATTATCCGAGTCTTGTAGTGAATTTGCAGGCCATATACTATCTCTGACGACGATGACTCCAAAACCAAAGTTTATCGTCTTGATGATATGCACAACTTCTGTATTGAACACTTTTCCATCCGAGATCATCTTGATAAACTTTTGGGCACATGTTCAGTTTCACTCGGATTTGAGCTCATCCACTCGGATATTAGAGTCTTTCACTCGACTGGATCTTTTCACTCGGATGACTATATTTTCACTCGGAAGACAATCTTTCACTCGGATGATGACCACATTTTCAATCGGAAGACAATTTTTTACTTGATCGATCAGTTTTCACTCGACCTTTTACTCGATCGACCTTTTACTCGATCGGTAGGTTTTCACTCGACCTTTTACTCGACCGGTAGGTTTTCACTCGACCTTTTACTCGATCGGTAGGCTTTCGATCTTTTACTCGATCGGTAGGTTTTCACTCGACCTTAAACTTTCACTCGGATGGTAAACTTTTCACTCGGATTTTCCGACTGAAAACATAACCTGATCTTGATTTGTCTCTCCAGGCCTCATACGACCACGGATTGAGACGAATTATATATGAAAATCGATCGGCTCGACGAGACGAAACTTTTCTATGTTGAAGGTTTTTCAATTCAAGGCCATCTTGAAGGCCGAATTGCTCACGCATTGCATCAGACACTCATCAACATGTGTCTGGTGTCAAGCGTAATATTTAGGTCTCTGGCCTGTCCAGACCGTATTGACTATAACTTTTGCATATGAACTCGGATTGAGATGATTTATATATGAAAATCGATTGCTTCGACGAAACGAAGACAATTCCTTCAGAATACTCCTTCATCCGAGGTTGTCTTGAAGGCATGATCGGCCGAAAACCACTCGGAATGTTCAATTCTGTCACTCGGAGTATAACTTCGGCCACCGAGATGAGGTCGAATAGAGATAAATTAAACATCAAAGTTATCCCACTCAGCGACCTGAAACTTTGCATGCTGAAAACTCTTTCACTTGAGGCCATCTTACTTGCCTTTTGCACCTTGCCAAAATCCGATGTCAACACATGCCCCCCTGTTTTTCGGCAAAGCTTGCATGCCGAAAAATAATATGCACGGTGTTTGTTCCAAGGACGATGTCAACACTCCATCGGCCAATTATTTTCCTCAGGGCGATAATTATGTATCGGCCATGTTCGTGCTAAGGGCGATAATCGTATATCGGCCATTGCCTACTCAGGCTTCCTGCCACACACTCGGGTGGTACTTCTTCAAATATTTTCCGTTGAGAGCTCGAGGTAACACTGCCCCTTGTATTGATTCTACCAAATATGAATTTCCAGGAACAACCCTTATAATCCTAAAAGGACCCTCCCAACTTGGAGACCACTTCCCGAATTTTCTATCTCTTGAACCAATCGGCAGAATCACTTTCCAGACGAGTTCACCAACTTGAAAATGCTTCAACTTAACTTTCTTATTGTAGGCTCTTGCTACCCTCAACTTATCTCTCTCTATGGACTCCAAAGCAACCAAACGTTTATCGGCAACCTCATCAATATTGTCCATCATTAAGTTATAAAAGTCTACTGCCGATAAATCATTTTGTTTGGCTATTCTCAAAGCATTCAAATTTACCTCCACTGGTAAAACAGCCTCCTGACCATATACTAGCTCATATGGAGTCACCTTCGTAGCACCATGCCTTGAAATTCTGTGTGCCCATAAAGCTTCAGACAACAACTCATGCCATCTCCTCGGATTGTCCTTAATCTTCTTCTTGATGAGCTTGATTAGAATTTTATTGCTAGACTCAGCTTGTCCATTAGCTTGGGCATAATATGGAGAGGAATTGAGCAACTTTATATTATAAGATTCGGCAAACTCTCTGACTTGGTGTGACATAAAAGATGAACCTTGATCTGTAGTTAACGTTTGAGGAATACCGAATCTATGAATAATGTGCTCGGTTATGAATTGAATTACCTCCGTATGTGTCATGTTCTTGAGAGGTACTGCTTCAGACCATTTAGTGAAATAATCAGTTGCCACCAATACGAACCGATGCCCTTTTGAGGAAGACGGGTGGATTTGTCCAATGAAATCTAAACCCCAACCTCTGAAAGGCCACGGTTTGATAATAGGATGTAACATAGCAGCAGGAGCCAGTTGAATATCACCAAACTTTTGACAAGCTTCACACCCTTTATAATATCTGAAGCAATCATTAATCATAGTCGGCCAATAAAACCCAGCACGTCGCAATAACCATTTCATTTTGGGAGCCGACTGATGAGTGCCACAAATACCTTCATGCACTTCTCCCATAGCAACTCTTGCCTGGTCCTCATCTAAACACTTTAGAAGAACATCATCGACTGTTCGGCGATAAAGACCATCATCTCTCATTGTATACTTGAAAGCCATACGCCGAACAGCCCTGTCCACCCTTTCACTCGGATTGCACAAGTAATCAACAATAGGCTTTCTCCAGTCGGAATTATCACCTGCACTAGATTTTTTGTTAATGGCCGAATCAGTGGGTTCAGGTTCGGCCTCTCCCATATTGGCAAGACAAGACATCGGTCTTTGAGAGATATGAAACATGCCATGATCAACATGATATCCAGATGCTTGCTGTGCCAACTCATTTGCTTTCCAGTTGTCATGTCTAGATATATGTGCAATGCTAAAACAATCCAAAGTAGAAATTATATCTAGACATTTATCAAGATAAACATTAAGTGATTCGTCAAAACACTGAAAGACTCTAGATATTTGCTGCACTACTAGTAACGAATCACCGTAAGCCTCAATATGTGTAATACCTATAGCAAGTAACATCTCTAGACCGAATAACAATGCTTCATATTCGGCTTGATTGTTTGTGCAAAAATATTCTAAGCGGCATGAGGCTTCAAAAACAGCACCATGAGGAGATATATAAACAATACCAACACCTTGGTCATTGCTACAAACTGAACCATCAAAATACAATCTCCATGGCACTAATGAAACAAGGTTCATATCAACATCATGCTTGTCATTAATCCGATGTTCAACAATGAAATTAGCAACAATTTGGCCTTTCATGGATTTTAGAGATTCATAAGCCAAATCATACTCAATCAAAGTATAAGCCCACTTGCCAATTCTACCACTAAGAATTGGCCTATGCAACATGTACTTAATGACATCGGTTTGACAAGCTACTACACAAGCACTCGGCACTAGGTAATGTCTCAATTTTGTGCAAGCGTAATATAAGCATAGACATAGTTTTTCAATAAATGCATACCTTCCCTCGGCGTCCAATAAACGTCTGCTCAAATATGTAATGGCATGCTCTTTTCCTTCGGTATCTTGAGTCAAAACAGCACCAATAACACCTTCCTCTGCTGCGATATAAAGTTTGAAAGGCTCTCTATGCTTGGGTGCTTTCATCACCGGAGGAGTGCACAAATAATTCTTGATCATATCAAAGGCTTCTTGTTGTTTTGCCCCCCAAGTGAAATCAACATCATTCTTTAACCAAATGATAGGAGTAAATGCATCAGCTTTCCCTGACAGATTAGCTATGAACCTTCTCAAATAATTGACTTTTCCAAGGAACTTTTGCATATCTTTCTTGCATGTCGGAGCCTCCACTTTCTGTATGGCCTCTATCTTTTTGGGATCGATTTCGATGCCATCTTCATGAATAATGAAACCCAAAAATTTGCCAGCTGACACGCCGAATGCACACTTCAAAGGATTCATCTTCAGTCCATACTTTTTCATCCTTTCAAAGGCTAAACGCAAATCGGCCAAGTGGGATTCAAAAGCATCCGATTTGATAACAATATCATCAATATAAACTTCAAGTATGACACCGAGTAAATCATGAAAAATCAAATTCATAGCCCTTTGATATGTGGCCCCAGCATTTTTCAATCCGAATGTCATCACTGTCCACTCGAATAAACCAAGGAAACCAGGACATCGGAAAGCTGTTTTGTACATGTCCTCTTCGGCCATAAAAATTTGATTGTATCCGGCATTACCATCTAGAAAGCTAATAACCTTATGTCCAGAAGCATCATTAATAAGCATATCGGCTATTGGCATGGGATACTCATCTTTGGGTGTAGCCCTATTTACATCTCTGAAGTCAATGCACACCCTCAACTTGCCGGATCCCTTCTTCTCCACTGGGACAATGTTAGAAATCCACTCGGCATACCTGCAAGGTCGAATGAATTTAGCTTCAAGCAGTCGACCGATCTCTTCCTTGATCCGGTCATATGTTTTTGGATTAAACTTTCTGGCCGACTGTTTATAAGGTCTAAAACCGGCCTTTATAGGCAACCGATGCTCCACTAGCTCTCGGCTCAACCCTGGCATCTCATGATATTCCCATGCAAAGCAACAAACATATTCTTTCAATAGCTCGATTAATTTAGCTTTAAAATCAGCTTTCAAAGTTTTGTTTATAAATGTCGGTCGACTGACTGATCCGTCTCCGATATCTACCTCTTCTAACGGATCGGCCGATGTAAAACCTTGTCCAAGTTTATCCATGTCATCCAACTCCTCAATAGACTCATACATATCGTTCTCGCTGGACCGATATTTTGCAAGACGTTTTTGTAACCACTCGGAACTAGGATCCATTTAAACATATCATACCTTGGAGCCGATTGCATTCAGTCGGCTTTAAAGACACGGGCACAAAACCATTCTTGGTCGCGCTGAGAAAATCAAACTCTGATAAGTCACGTCCCGTCAAGCAAGTAGCATTGGGATGTTGCCAATCCACCGATGCATCGGCCAAAGCAACACAGACCGAGTTATCCGCATGAATGACTTCCACTTCATCATCAACCCACTGAATCAAAAACTGGTGCATAGTGGATGGCACGCACTGGTTTGCATGAACCCAATCACGTCCTAGTATAACATTGTAGTTACCTTGCACCTCAGCGACAAAGAATGCAGTAGCCAAAGTTTTGCTTCCGACTGTAAGCTCCACATACATTACACCTTTGGCTTCAGTTTTCTCTTTGCCTTCAAACCCGTTGAGCACCATATTGGTCTTGATCAATTCTTCATCAGGCAAACCCAATTTCTTGAAGACCGAATAGGGCATAAGATTTACCACAGCACCACCATCAACAAGCATCCGAGTGAGCGGCGACCCATTCATATGACCTCTGAGATATAATGGTTTCAAATGCTTTACTGGTTCTTTTGGCTTCTCGAATATTGCATTTTTAGGACCAAAATCCAGCTGAGCAACTTCCCCTTCCTCATCTACAGCACGAAACTCAGCAGGTAAGTAATACACCATATTGATATCCATACCTTCATGAACCGGTGTAGATTCATAGTCCACCATATCAGCCTCTTCTTCAAGCGGATCGACCGATTCTGAAATCTGGTCGAGTGAAGGAGAAGTAAGAAGTGTTGCAGACGACGTAATAGCTGTCGCATCATCCTCTTTGGATGGTGTAGGCACTTCTGTGATAGATGTAGAAGCTGATGTATCTTGTATTTGTTTTGGCCTCCACACTTGTTTTGCTGGAACCATGGGCCGAGTGTCATTGAACAACTTATCTCTTTGCTTCTCGGCCTCCTGTTCTGCCATCTCTTGACTCCTTAACCTCTGTAGTTTCCTCTTCTGTGTCTTTGTTAGCCCTGGAGGACACCACTTTGGCTGAGTGTATTTAGGATCTCTCGTTTTTACTCGGCTGGTGCTTGCTTCATGGTCATTAGCCGAGTGCTTTGGCTCGATAGAAAGTATCGGCTCAGTCGGATTGCTATGCACAATAGGCTGCTGTATGGCAAATGTTTCGGTGCCCAAGATAAGTGAGTCGACATCCATTTTCTCCTTGCCTTTTCCCGACTCAACTGCTGCAACACTCGGTGACTTAACACGCCATTCTTTCCGACTTTCCAGATGCATGAAATTTCCACTCGGGCGCACCTTTTTACTTGGATGGAATCCACTCGGATTGATGTTACTCGGATGGTATCCACTCGGATGGAACTCAGTCGGATGGAATCTACCCATCCACATTTTTTCACTCGGATAGCTTCCACTTGGGTGTATTCTTACACTCTGATAATTTCCATCCGGTCGCATATTTTTACCAGCCGACTGATAGTCACCGATGTTGAGCCGGCCATTATATGAGTAATCAAGTCGATCCCACACAGGTTGCTTCTGCTCTTCTGAAAACTGCGCCCTTGGTCCACTTGGTTTTGTATACCGACTGAACATATCAACTGATGGTGACCTTGGTCATCTCAGATGAGTTGGTCGATTGAAACTAGAACCGGCCGACTGGTTAGCATATTTGGACAACAACATATCAAAAGTTGGCTTGATCCGCTTGCGCTGCATTTTAACTTCATTCTTCTTCCACTTGCCAACTTCTGGACTCTTGGGCTTGACAAATTTAACATGAGTATTTTCTTGCACTTGCGGTTGCCCCCCGAGTGTAGGATTCTTGATGGTGATTTTGATCACTTCCTTGCCATCGGGTTGCTTATCAAGCACAACCTGTCTCCCCAAGACCCTGTTGTCCTCCTTGTCTTTCCTGGGCTCACCAACAATGACATTAGCTTTATTAGCAGATTCGGCCACCTCCGGCCGAATGAGTAGCTTCTTCCCCTCCAAATCCATGGTATTCATGGGAAAAGGTTGTTTATCAACTTGCATCCCAGAAAAGTTCAATCGTCCATCATTAATGGCCGATTGTATCTGTCGTCGAAAAACATTGCAATCGTTAGTAGCATGAGAAAAAGAGTCATGATACTTGCAATAAGCACGCCGTTTTAGCTCTTCAAACGGCAGTAAAGTATGAGATATTCTAATAATCTTAGCCTGCAGCAAAGCATCAAATATTCTATCACACTTAGCAATGTTAAAAGTAAACTTCATCTCTTCATCACGATTCTTATGAATCGGTTTCAGATCATTGCAAGTAAAGGGTTTGGCCTTAGATGGCCAAACAAATTCAGTAGCAAAAACATCACCCTCATCGTCCGAGTGATCACTGTCATATTCCACCATATTTATCTTTGGACGATCGGCTTTGTATCTATGCACTTCTTTGAGGTCTTTGCTTCGGCTTTCCTGAGCCAAAGCCCTTTGTAAGACTTGGTTGATATTTAAGAACTCATAGCCTTCTAGCTTTTCTCTAATGGGAGTTCTCAAACCACTCAACACTAGGTCTGCCAAGTCTCTCTCGGTTATCACCAAACTAAAACACCGGTTTTTCGTTTCTCTGAATCTCTTGACGTAATCGGAGACCGATTCATCATGCTTCTGCTTAACCGATGTTAGATGTGACAACTTGAGTTCATTGTCGCCGCTATAAAAGTGATCATGAAATTTCTACTCTAGCTGCGACCAAACTCGAATGGAACCATGTGGTAAAGAAGAAAACCATGAAAATGCGGTACCAGTCAATGACAAAGGAAATAAACGCACTTTCAACTCATTCAGTGAGCCTGCCTCACCCAATTGTGCTAAGTATTGACTAACATGCTCCCATGTGGTTTTTGTGCCTTCTCCATTAAACTTAACAAAATCTGGAATTTTATATCCTGGAGGGCACTGGATGGCATCAAAGTACTCGGGTTACGGCTTTTGGTAAATCCGATTCCGAGGTAACTCAACTCCAAAATTCTCTCGAAGCATCTTAGCCATCTCCTCTCTAAGATCAGCTAAACCATCATCCATAGTAGACGATGAAGCTGGTGTCAGTGGCATAGGAGGAGTAGGGTTACTAGCTGTAGGTAGGAATTGTGGCAGGTATGTCGACCCATAATTTGGTAGTGGTCGAGTGGTTGTAGCTGTAGGTAGGGTTTGGTTCGGCGTCACCACCGAACCTGGCATGCTCATAATAGGATTAATGGGTGCAGCCACAATCTGATTTGTTTGGGTAGGATAATAAGTCATCGGCACGGGAGGCGCCGATGAGATAGGTAAAGCCAGATTAGGGTTTTGCACACTAGCAGCTACACCATCATTACCACTAGTCGATTGAGATCTATTCTTCTGAGCATTAGTATTTTCTATGAAAGTTTGATAGACTAGATTGTTACCATCAGCAATACGACTTTCAATCTCAGCCCACTGCTCAGGAGAAAAGGCAGTACTTACAGAGGGTTTAACCTGCTTGGCTTGCAAAGGAGGGAACTTGATTTCTTCAATCGGAGTGATATTGCCTTGGCGATCCTTCTTGAACTTTGCAAGGAACTCCTGCAAGTCCTTCTCCTCGCGCGCCTTCTTGTACTCCTCATAGACTTGGCGATGATCGGCCGATATCTCATCAAGACTGGGCTTAATGATGTTATCGGCGTCTACCTCAGATGGCTTGGGAAGATCAGACATGGTGGATGATGATGATCGATCTTCGTTCCCCAGCGGAGTCGCCAAAAAAGTGTGTTGACACACGAACACGTCACGTGTACCCTCGACGCCGGGGGTGATGCACCGCAGCTCACGTCGAAGGAGACCCGACCAACAGCGCGATACGCAAGACAGTCGGCGGGTGCTTTTGCAGACCCGAAACCCCGCGCACCCGGGAGGGACCCCGTCAGGGATTGCGGCGGCTATGGGCTGCCCTAGGTCGATTCGCTCGCCCCTAGAGCCTCGGGATTCGCAGCTCTCAAACACGAAGAACAGCGAAGAACGAGAGAGAAAAACGGTGGAGAGATAAAAAGTAGACAGGAAAAAGTAGTATATTGATTTGTTCGATTGTGTGTTCTTCAATCGGCCGTCACCCCCAACATATATAAGAGGCGGCTGGACTTCCCGTACAAGTAAAAGATTCATCTAGGCTTTCCTTACAAGAAAAATTACATCAATTCGCGTCCTAGAGTCCTAGTTCTATTCCAACTCGGATTCAGTCTGAATCTGGCCCAACTTTTGTCTTCCTCCTTGTGCAGGCCGCCGAGCCTCCATATGACCTCCGATCAAGATGGCCCAAATACCAAACTTGTGCGCCTCGATGATACGAACAACTCTCATGTTGATCACTTTTTCAAATAAGGCCATCTTGAACACTTTTCGAGGTCGTCTTACCTTCCAGTCGGACTCGGTCTTGAGGTAGACTGAATTATCCGAGTCTTGTAGTGAATTTGCAGGCCATATACTATCTCTGACGACGATGACTCCAAAACCAAAGTTTATCGTCTTGATGATACGCACAACTTCTGTATTGAACACTTTTCCATCCGAGATCATCTTGATAAACTTTTGGGCACATGTTCAGTTTCACTCGGATTTGAGCTCATCCACTCGGATATTAGAGTCTTTCACTCGACTGGATCTTTTCACTCGGATGACTATATTTTCACTCGGAAGACAATCTTTCACTCGGATGATGACCACATTTTCAATCGGAAGACAATTTTTTACTTGATCGATCAGTTTTCACTCGACATTTTACTCGATCGACCTTTTACTCGATCGGTAGGTTTTCACTCGACCTTTTACTCGACCGGTAGGTTTTCACTCGACCTTTTACTCGGTCGGTAGGCTTTCGATCTTTTACTCGATCGGTAGGTTTTCACTCGACCTTAAACTTTCACTCGGATGGTAAACTTTTCACTCGGATTTTCTGACTGAAAACATAACCTGATCTTGATTTGTCTCTCCAGGCCTCATACGACCACGGATTGAGACGAATTATATATGAAAATCGATCGGCTCGACGAGACGAAACTTTTCTATGTTGAAGGTTTTTCAATTCAAGGCCATCTTGAAGGCCTAGTTGCTCACGCATTGCATCAGACACTCATCAACATGTGTCTGGTGTCAAGCGTAATATTTAGGTCTCTGGCCTGTCCAGACCGTATTGACTATAACTTTTGCATATGAACTCGGATTGAGATGATTTATATATGAAAATCGATTGCTTCGACGAGACAAAGACAATTCCTTCAGAATACTCCTTCATCCGAGGTTGTCTTGAAGGCATGATCGGCCGAAAACCACTCGGAATGTTCAATTCTGTCACTCGGAGTATAACTTCGGCCACCGAGATGAGGTCGAATAGCGATAAATTAAACATCAAAGTTATCCCACTCAGCGACCTGAAACTTTGCATGCTGAAAACTCTTTCACTTGAGGCCATCTTACTTGCCTTTTGCACCTTGCCAAAATCCGATGTCAACACCTCCCGCGCCCCACTTTGCCGCCGGGCCCGTGGAGCCCATCTCCGGCCCGCCCCGGGCCGCGCCAGGCCCAAGGGGATCCGCGCCGCGCCGTCTCGCCGGACCTCCGCCGGAGTTCTCCGCCGTCGCCTCGTACCTCGCCGCCTCTCGTTACCGCTCCGGCCACCGGAGTTCCGTCGTCGTCGCGCCCTCGGCCAGGCAGTGCCCCGCGCCTCCTCTTCCCCTCCTTTTCCTCCCCTGCTCTCCCTCTCCTCTAAGCCCGCGCCGCCGCCACCATTGTTTTGCAGGGCCACGACGAGCTCGTCGTGGTCCTCCCCGACCTCGCCCATCACCGAATCCGGGGACCCCATGCCCGGATCCGCTCGTTCCCGGCCTTCCCTGGCCTCCTCCGCCCCTCCTTTGTCGCTGCCCCGCCGGCGAACGGCGCCGCCGCCGCCTCTGCCTCCCTCGATCCAGGCGGGATCGAGGAGGAGGACGACGCCTTGCGCCCTGGGCCTCCTCCCGCATCCTATGAGGCCCAGCCCAGCTCCAGCGACGACCCAGCAACCGTGGCCTGCCCGCTCCCCTGCCGGCCCCTCCTCTCCATTGAGCGGGCCAAGGCCCACTGGGTGAGATCCCCTAGGCCCAGCGCCAAGCCAGGCCCAGTCGGGCCAGATCCGCGCTGCCCCTTCCAGCCTAACTCTTCACCGAACCGGGCCTCAGCCCATGGTGAGCGCCCCAGCAGCCTACAGATTCGGCCCACATCATGTGTTTTCCAGCGCCTGCGAATTTCCTAATTACCAGTGCACTGCATATTTACAGATTGGACCCTATACTTCATGCATATAATAACTCACAAACCGTGCATCGGATTAAAACAAACTTAATATGAAACTTGCTCAGAATTTTGTCTAGTTACATAATATGTCATTTTCATCCATGTTCAAAATGTTTAAAATGATGTTTGATTAAATTTGCTCCTATGCCATGTTAAAATGATTTAATTCATAACTAAATAACCGTAGCTCCGTTTTTAACAAACTTTATATGTAAATGGGGTAGAATTTTGTCTAGTTTATCATGGTGACATTGTTTTGCATGTATAACAACTCTAAAATATGGTTTAGGGCAGAACAGGACCTAACCTAATATATGCACATGAGGAGTTTCCGAATTTGTTGTTTGTTGTTCCCGGCCTCATTTAAACTTGACTAGATGGGTAGTTTTCATTTACTTCATCCTCTTGCCATGTTTAACAACATTTAATATTGTTGGGTACGTAAACAAGATCGAACTAAATAATTGATGTGGTGCTCCGTCAACATGCAACTCATTGCATATTGAGCTCCACTTAATTTGTAGGATTGCTTGTGCACTTTGACATGCCATGCTTCATTAAACCGGACATGCATCATACTTGGTTGTGCATCATGCCATGTTATGCTTGGTTGTTTACTATGTTGTTTGCTTCTTTCCGGTGTTGTTTCTTCGGGCTAGTTCCGATAATGTCGCGTGTGCGAGGACCCGTTCGTCTACGTCTGTTTGTCTTCTTCATGGACTCGTTCTTCTTCCTTGCGGGATCTCAGGCAAGATGATCATACCCTCGAAATCACTTCTATCTTTGCTCGCTAGATGCTCGCTCTTTTGCTATGCCTATGCTGCGATACCTACCACTTGCTTATCATGCCTCCCATATTGTTGAACCAAGCCTCTAACCCACCTTGTCCTAGCAAACCGTTGTTTGGCTATGTTACCACTTTGCTCAGCCCCTCTTATAGCGTTGTTAGTTGCAGGTGAAGTTTGAAATTTGTTCCTTGTTGGAACATGGAGATGTTGTTCCTTGTTGGAACATGGTTACTTGTTGGGATATCACAATAAATCTTATTTAATTAATGCATCTATATACTTGGTAAAGGGTGGAAGGCTCGGCCTTATGCCTCGTGTTTTGTTCCACTCTTGCCGCCCTAGTTTCCGTCATATCGGTGTTATGTTCCCAGATTTTGCATTCCTCACGCGGTTGGGCTATTATGGGAACCCCTTGACAGTTCGCCTTAAGTAAAGCTCTTCCAGCAATGCCCAACATTGGTTTAACCATTCGCCACCTAGCCTTTTTCTTTCCCTTGGGTCGGCTAGCCCAAGGGTCATCATTATTTTACCCCCCCCCCCCCGGGCCAGTGCTCCTCTGAGTGTTGGTCCAACTGAGCGATGTCTCAGGCTACCAGGGGAAACTCTGGGCTGGCTTACCCGACGTCTTGCTCATCCGGTGTGCCCTGAGAACGAGATATGTGCAGCTCCTATCGGGATTTGTCGGCCCATCTGGGTGGTGTTGCTGGTTTAGTTTTACCCTGGCGAAATGTCTTATTGTACCGGGATACCGAGTCTGATCGGAATGTCTCGGGAGGAGGTCTATTCCATCGTTGACCGTGAGAGCTTGTCATGGGCTAAGTTGGGACACCCTGCAGGGATTTGAACTTTTGAAAGCCGTGCCCGCGGTTATGGGCAGATGGGAATTTGTTAACGTCGGGTTGTAGAAAACCTGAAGTTGACCTTAATTAAAATACATCAACCGCGTGTGTAACCGTGATGGTATCTTTCCGGCGGAGTCCGGGAAGTGAACACGGTGTTGGAGTTATGCTTGACGTAGGTTGTCTAGGATCACTTCTTGATCATACTTTTATCGACCGTGTTTTGCCTTCTCTTATCGCTCTCATTTGCGTATGTTAGCCACCATATATGCTAGTCGCTTGCTGCAGCTCCACCTCTTACCTTTACCTTACCCATAAGCTTAAATAGTCTTGATCGCGAGGGTGCGAGATTGCTGAGTCCCCGTGACTCACAGATACTTCCAAAACCAGTTTGCAGGTGCCGTTGAACCGAGCAGGTGACGCAACCAAGCTCAGGAGGAGCTCGATGAAGATCTTGTCCTTTGTGTGGTTTCGTTCTAGCTGATCAGTAGTGGAGCCCAGTTGGGGTCGATCGGGGACCTTTGTCGCATTTGGGGTTCTTCTTTTATTTTGGTTCCGTAGTCGGACCTTGATTGTATTTGGATGATGTAATGCTTTATTCATGTAATTGTGTGAAGTGGCGATTGTATGCCAACTATGTATCTTTTCCCTTATGTATTACATGGGTTGTGTGAACATTACCTCACTTGCGACATTGCTTTCAATGCGGTTATGCCTCTAAGTCGTGCTTCGACACGTGGGAGATATAGCCGCATCGAGGGCGTTACACTGATGAAGGCGAAACCCCGAGCGCAACACGAGCCATGTTACAAATAGCTAACGATCGCACGACTATCCTGTAGAAAAAATATATATCACAAAACCCTGTCTTGGGAGATTGCATCAAGGCTCATGTTGCAAAGCGCTGAATGCAACATGAGGCTCATTGACTCACAAAGAAAAAACTTTTTAGAGGATTGCAAGAAGGCTCGTGTTGCAAAGCGTTGAGTGCGAAATGAGACTTGTTGCAAAGGCTCAACGGCTCAAAGGGAAGGATAGGACCATTGTACGCGACTCCATCGAGCGGCTGCCTGGACGGTCGATCTTTTAGGATTATCATCCGACCGACATGTAGGCCCGCGACATCAGCTTCGATTAAAGCTACTTTGCATTGAATTCATCTCTGAAACTCTTTATTATGTTGCAGCACGATCTTATGGAAATTGTTCATGTAGAAGAAGATTTCGGTGCATCGATAATCATTGATCGTGCACTAGGCACATATATATAGGTACAAGGGGTGCGACCGGTGTCTTGTCTCCCAAGATACAAATAAATATAGGGGGAGAGAGACACTACAGGTGCGGCATACAAAACCCAGACCTACGTACATGTACACATGTTC
>NC_041388.1:640230901-640260734 GCF_002162155.2 Triticum dicoccoides | reverse complement strand
ACTGGACCGAAAGCCCTCAAATGTCGAGGTGGGTAGTCCCTTCGTCATGACATCGGCGAACTGCTGATCGGTGGGCACATGGAGAACTCGAACACGACCAAGTGCGACGTGCTCCCTGATGAAGTGAATGTCAAGCTCAATATGCTTCGTCCGTCGGTGATGGACAGGATTGGCAGCAGGATACACCGCGAAGACGTTGTCACAATAAACAAGCGTTGCCTTGGTAACCCCGCATAGCAACTCCTGAAGTAGCTGTCGTAGCCAAGAGCACTCTGCGACAGCATTGGCCACAGCCCTGTACTCGGCCTCAGCACTCGATCGTGAGACCGTGGGTTGTCGTTTAGACGACCACGAAATCAGAGAGGGCCCGAGGTAGACGCAGTAGCCGGAAGTGGAGCGTCGAGTGTCGGGACACCCAGCCCAGTCGGCGTCGGAGTAGACGACGAGGCTGGTGTCAGGAGATGCCGTCAAGGTGAGACCCATAGCTGTGGTGCCACGTATGTACCGAAGAATACGTTTCACCAGAGCCCAATGAGTGTCACGAGGAGCATGCATATGAAGGCACACCTGCTGGACATCGTACTGAATGTCCGGACGCGTCAGTGTGAGGTACTGAAGCGCACCAACTATGGAGCGGTAGAAGGGAGTGTCGGACGCCGGAGAGCCCTCGATGGCGGACACCTTAGCCTTCGTGTCGACAGGCGTAGGAGCAGGCTTGCAGTTAAGCATGCCCGCTCCCTCCAGAAGCTTGTAGGTGTACTTCTGCTGGTGCAGGAAGAAGCCAGTGGCCCGACGCACAACCTCGATGCCGAGGAAGTAGTGGAAAGCCCCCAAGTCCTTGAGGGTGAACTCGGTGCCGAGGCGAGCTGTGATCTGCTGAAGGAGCGCTGGCGAGGAGGCAGTCAGGATAATGTCGTCGACGTACAGGAGGAGGTACGCGGTAGCGGGACCCTGGTGATAAAAAAACAGGAAGGCATCAGACCGTGTGGACCGGAACCCCTGCTGCTGAAGGAAGGCGGCGATCCGCTGGTACCAGGCCCGAGGCGCCTGCTTCAACCCGTAGAGAGAACGGGAAAGCAAGCACATGTGGTCCAGATAGTTGGTGTCGACGAAACCAGTAGGCTGCTGACTGAACACCTGCTCATCGAGATGGCCATGCAAGAAAGCATTAGACACATCAAGCTGGTGGACTGGCCAGGCGCGAGAAACAGCAAGCTGGAGGACAGCGCGAATCGTGCCCGGTTTGACAACCGGGGCGAAGGTGTCGGTGAAGTCCACGCCGGCACGCTGGAGAAAGCCGTGCACCACCCAACGCGCCTTGTAGCGCTCGAGAGAACCGTCGGGGCGAGTCTTGTGGCGGAAGACCCACTTGCCAGTGATGACATTGGCACAGGGAGGCCGCGGGACAAGCTGCCAAGTACGGTTGCGCCGCAGGGCGTTAAACTCCTCACGCATCGCAGCTAGCCAGTTCGGATCCCGAAGGACTGCGCGAGCGGAGGCGGGGAGCGGAGACGGTGCCGAGGTAGACGCAGCACACACGTACTCGTTAGATGTATAGCGTGTGCTAGGACGAAGTGTCCCAGTCCGAGCCCGTGTGACTACACCGGTGAGGGGTGCAGCCGCGACGACGGGGGCGACCGAGGGGGCCACCGAGGGGGCCGCGGCGACGGGGGCCGTGGCGACATGTGCCACCGGCGTGGGAAGCGCGGGCAGGGCCGAGCCCGGTGCGCGGCTGGGCGGTTCGCCAGAGGAGGAGGCAGGGGCAAACCGCGCCGCGGGAGACGCCGAGGGTGACGGTACCTGCTGAAACGGGAACACCAGCTCATCAAAGTACACATGCCGCGAAGTGAAAACGCGGTGGGACACTGGATCATAGCACCGGTAACCTTTGGTGTTGGGAGGATAACCAAGGAAGATGCATGGAAGTGACCGGTGAGCGAGTTTGTGAGGAGTAGTGTACACGATGCTAGGATAACAGAGACAACCGAAGATGTGAAGGCCATCATAAGATGGAACCGCACCGAAGAGGAGCTGGTGAGGAGTGTAGTTCCAGCGTCAACGACACGGGCGGATGTTAATAAGGTGGCTGGCGGTTGCGAGCGCGTCCGTCCAGAACCAAGGAGGCACGTAGGAGTGGAAGAGCAACGTGCGGACACAGTCATTAAGAGTGCGAAGGACGCGCTCGGCGCGACCATTCTGCTGTGACGTGTAGGGACAAGTGAGGCGAAAAATGGTGCCGTGGGACGCAAGAAGATTGCGGATGGCGACGTTGTCAAACTCCTTGCCGTTGTCAGTTTGCAAGGCGAGAATAGGACGACCGAACTGTGTGGTGACATATGAATAAAAGGTTGTGAGTGTGGCAAGAGTGTCGGACTTGCGACGGAGAGGAAAAGTCCACACATAATGAGAGAAATCATCCAATATCACCAAATAGTATAAGTAACCCGTGTTGCTCGCAACCGGGGACGTCCAAACATCACTATGCAATAACTGAAACAAAAAAGTGGAAATGTTTGTAGCCTCACTAAAGGGAAGACGAACATGCTTGCCAAGATGGCAAGCCTCACAAGAGTGGTCGTCAACCTTATTACAGGAGAAAGAAAAACTCTGAAAAATCTGACGCATAACGGTGGAGTTGGGATGGCCGAGACAGGCATGCCAAAGATCAACACTAGCGGCGAAGGCGGCGGGACGACGGGAGGCGGTGGCGCCGGAGGGATGCACCGGGTAAAGCTCGTCCGGGCTGTCACATCGGTGGAGTACCATCCGTGTACGGGCGTCCTTCACAGAAAAACCGATATCGTCAAATTCAACAGTGATAGGGTTCTCACGAGCAAGGCGACGGATAGAAACAAGATTTGTAACTAAGTTAGGAGACACAAGAACATTAGACATGTTAACGGGAGTAGAAGTAGAAGGAAAAGACATATGACCGACATGTGTAATGGGAATGGATGAACCGTTACCAAGGGTGATGCGAGTGGGAGTATGAACAGGAGTGCCGGATGTGAGGTTACCGGGATGAGCAGTCATGTGAGCGGTGGCGCCCGAGTCCATGTACCAGTCACCGCCGCCACCGTAGGAGCTCGGCGACGGGGCGGAGTGCAGAGCAGCGAGAAGGGCCAGGTCCCATGGCGGCGGCACCTGGGGAGGGAGAAACCCTCCGTAGGCCGGCTCGGCGCCGTAGCCGCTGTAGGGGATGGCGTTCTGCGCGGTGAAGAGCGCCTGGTGGCTCGCCGGCCAAGGCCTAAGGATGCTCGGAGCGGGAGCCCGAGGAACCGGCATCGAGTACGCGTGTACGACGCCCGTCCACGGGTTGGTGCCGTAAGTCCAGGGCGGGGTGGCCTGCTGCTGCTACTGACGAGGGCCCCCTCTTGCGCCTGTTTGCGACCGCCCCCGCGACGGTTGCCGCGGCGCCCGCCATCCTGCGGCGGCTGCTGGGGGGTAGCAGGTGGGGCGGGGGGCGCGGGCGGGAGGGGGTAAAACCCCGGAGGCGCGGGGGGTGCCGGCTGGTGACGAGGCGTAGGCGCGAGCGGGGCGGCCGGTGGAGGGGCACCACGCGAGGTGCCGGCGGCGAGGGCGTGGTGCTGCACGCGCTTCTTGACCCCCTTCATCCGGCGCTCCTCCAACCGCAAGTATGCCACGAACTTGGGAAAGGAGGGCTCCGGCATGAGGGAGAGGTTGGAGGCGGTGTTACCGAAGTCCTCGTTGAGGCCGGCAGTGAGCATGTTGAGGAGGAGGTCATCATCAACTTTGGCGCCAATGTCATGGAGCTCATCCGCCAACGTCTTCAGGCGGCGGCAGTAGTCATCGATAGACTGATCATCCTGATAACAGTCAAAAAATTCCTGCTGCAAAAACACGCGGCGCTGAAGCTTGTTGTCGGTGAAGAGGCCGTTGAGCTTGACCCACATGGCGCGGGCATCATCACCATCGCTCACGACCGTGTGGAACAGGTCCTTCGAGATGGTGGTGAAGAACCACCGAATGAGTGTGGCGTCGATCGCGGTCCACTCGGAGTCGCCCACCATGGCGCGGGAGTCGACGGAGCCATCAACGTGATCCACGAGGTTATTCTCGCGGAAGAGCAGCGAGAAGTACGTCTTTCACGCGAAGTACGTGGCGTCAGTGGCATCGAGGACGACGGGGACACGGTCGTGGATATTGATGTCGCGGATGTTAGCGGGGTATGGTCCTGCAAAGGGGTTGGAGTAGGAGGAGGCGAAGGAAGACATGGCGGCTCGGCGGTGGTGCGGCGCGGCGATACAAACGATCTGCGGCGAGGAAACGCGAGCGACGCGATGCAGCGAGGCGATGCGGCGCAGGTGACTGGCGGACTGCGGGACGCAGCAGCGTGCGGGATGCAGGAGCGCGTGGCTGGCGGGACTAGCAGCGATTAGAACGAGGCGGGACCAGCGGCGATTGGAACGAGGCGGGGCTAGCGTATGCGGGACGAGCGGCGATTGGAACGTGGCGGCTAGCGAGGAACTAAGCGCGGGCGATGCGTGCGTGGTGGGGCAGCAGCGCGAAGCGCTCAGCGGGTTGGGCAGCGACGGGATTGGGATGCGGGAGCGCACGGCGCGGGAGGAGGCGCTGCGCAGGGAGATGGCGGCGGCGGCAGATCGTGGTGGCGGCGGCTAGGGTTAAGTGGAAGCAAGAGAGGATCGACTTGCGATAGATACCATGTAGAAGAAGATTTTGGTGCATCGATAATCATTGATCGTGCACTAGGCACATATATATAGGTACAAGGAGTGCGACCGGTGTCTTGTCTCCCAAGATACAAATAAATACAGGGGGAAAGAGACACTACAGGTGTGGCATACAAAACCCAGACCTACGTACATGTACACATGTTCAACAGTTCAGATGAATACTAGTATTACACAAACACTACTTAGGTTGTAAAGAGTAATCGCTACAGTGTGTGAGAGAGAAAAATCTTCGATCTTGGCTGTATATTTGGCACAATGTTTTCATAACACCGTCGAAACCCTTGGTGCTGTTGTACTCAAGTAAATAGCATGTTTACCTTTTTTTTACTTCATTCTGATCCACAATGAAACTAAACCAAGTATATCCATTATGAAACTATAAACAAAATATACAAAATATGTTAGCACAGATCGTGCAATACTATTACGTGGCCAAAAAGATGCACATATGCAAGGAAGTGATGAAGAGGGCGACACCAAATTCAGGTATTCCATTCTGCCTATTTTCCACCATTCAGTAATATAGCAATGAATCAGCAAGAGCTAAAGGTGACCACGTGTATACAAGAGATCGTACTGTTACCATGGTAATCCCATAGTGGTCAATTTCAAAAATAAGGACCACATACTTCAGCTAACTTTTAATAGTCTTTTGCAAGCAGCCAAGACTTACGAAAGGCAAACAACAAAAGAAATGGCACAAATTTTGAGGACGGACGATGTACATTAATATATTATTAGATCCTCACAGACATCAAAATAAAGGTGAACTACATAAGCTGCGTATGAGTAGTCTCTCCAAAAGCTTAATCCTTGCAATTATTGTAGTTGAACTTGAACTGTAGACCGTAAAGCAGAGTATGATGAAGTTGGCAGACGTGAGTCATTCCATATCCTTGCTCTGTTCCTGCAATACATAAATAAAATACACTACATTACGGGTCTTGTTGGAGAAAAAGGCTGCTCTCCACGTAATTGAAATACTAACAAAGATTAAAATGATGAGTGGCAAAAAACTATTAAACACTAACTGGTAGTGATTAGGAAAACATGTCAGTTACTTTAAATATTGCTACTGGGGTCTTGAAACAGTCTCATTGTTGGCATTATCTTTCAGTTTATTAACAAAGAAACATCCTTTTTTTGCAAACTGACCAGTACAAAATAACGCTAGCTGCGATTGATTTGTGTTGTTTCCAGTTCTATCTAGGAGTAGTTCTCTGTATCCTCATGGTAATGACATATTTTGTCACTTAGTATTTTTCCTAAAATGCAAAGCATAATATTGTTACCATGGTGCATACACGAGAGTAAGAAGATAATATTGCTACCAAGGTAATCCTATACTGGTCAATTTCAGAAATAATGATCTCTCCCAAAGCTGCATCCTTACCATTATTAATTGTAGTTGAACTTGATTCTATAGACCATGAGTCATTCCATATCCTCGCTCTTTCTGTAGCACATAAATACAATACAATACAATACATTACTTTCTGGTTGGAGAAAGAGGCTGCTCTCCAAGTAATTGAAATACCAACAGGACTAAAATGATTAACGGCAAAACAAAAAAAAACTATCAAGTACTAAGTGGTATAGATGTTGTAGATAGAAGCTACCACCTGGAGAGACGAAGGAATCTAGAGAATTCACAGGGGAGGAAGGACGCGGTAGCGCTAGATCTTCTTCTGGTGAAGTCAGCATCAACGGTTTTAAGGCCCTCCTGTTAGTTCTAATCTTGTCGTAGGTTTAGTCAGCGGTTTGTTTAGTCGTGTCATGCACCTGGTGTTACGTTTAGCATGGAAGTAAGTTAGCAAAGTACTAGTGGGCTAGCTGCGCATGGGGATGGACGTGTGCATGTTGGGTCATAGTGCTCAAGAAAAGAGGCAAGCAGTTGGGCCTCGAAAATTCCTGTGTTCGTCTTCCTCCCTCCTTCGTTCCTCTCCACCGAGCTCGCGTGTGTAGCCTCGTGTTGGTTCCAACAATTAGTATACAGAGCTAGGTCGCGAGGCATTTGGAAGCGGCGAGATGGGGGACAAGTCACCCACGAAGAGCAGCGATGCGGGCAAGGGCGATGGCAACGGCGGCGGAAGGTACACGCCGCCGAGCAAGAGGCTCGAAGCCGGCGTCTCTGACGAGGGCACCGTCGTGGTGACGACCACGTCAAGGGCAGCCGTCCCTGTCCAGTACCCACAGCTGACGGAGACGAACTATCATCTTTGGGCAGCGAAGATGAAGATCATCATGCGCCCCCTCGGTGTGTGGTCGGCGGTTGATGGAGACGCCGAGTTTGACGAAGAGAAAGACCAAGGCGCCATGATGGCGATCTCGCAAGTTGTGCCGGATGATGTGATGATGGCCATCATCGAGTACGACACGGCGAGGGAGGCTTGGTCTGCGATCCGCACAATGCGGGTTGGCGAGGCGCGTGTTACGGAGGCACGCATAAACCAGCTGATGCGGCGGTTCGATCGCATGTTCATGGAGGACAGCGAGACGATCGCCACATTCTCTCGCCGGCTGACAACACTTGTCGGTGAGATCCGGGCGCTTGGTGAAGACTTGAAGGAGAAGGTGGTTGTCAAGCGGCTGTTCGCCGCTGTTCCAGATCGCTTCTCCCAGATAATTGGGACCATCGAGCAGTGGGGGGACATGAAGACCATGTCCATGGCTGAAGCCGTGGGCCGCCTGCGCGCGTTCGAGGAGAATGAGTCTGGTCGGCGCCAGGACCGTGGCGATGATGGTGAGAAGCTGTTGCTGGTCTCGCGAGCACAGCTGGAGGCACTGATCCTGAAAGAGAAGAAGAAGGGAGAGGGCTCTAACAGCAGCAAGCAGGACGGCGACGGGCATGGCACTGGCCGTGGCCAAGATGACGGCAAGAAGAAGGAGCGTCGCAAGTTCGACAAGTCAAAGATTACCTGTTTCAAGTGCGGGGAGAAAGGCCACTTCAAGTCCGAGTGCGAGGTGCTGAAGAAAGAGAAGGCACTCCTAGCTGCTGCCGATTTTGACGACGAGCCGGGGCTGCTGATGGCTGTGGCATGTGAGCTCCCGCCAATGGTGGAGCGCGCCGCAGAAGATATGGAGGTGAAGGAGGTGCTTCGTCCTTTTGCCGTCGAGGCTGACTTTGAAGCTGCAAAGGCGGAGGTTGAGCGGCTGCGCAGCGAGCTAGCTGCGGCCAATGGAAAGCTGCGCGCCGTGTCCGACCAGTACATGACAGAGGCGGAGGAGAGATCAGCTGCAAGTGGTGACATGCTCCTGCTTGAGAATATGCGTGTGTCAGAGGAGGCTGCCAAGCTAGCACATGAGGACAATGCAAAGCTGCTGGAGGTGCAGTGTGTGCTCCGCGAAGAGAACAGCAGATTGCGTGATCTCATGAAGAAGGCAACGACAGGAGCCATGCAAGCCAGCGCAGTGACAGCGGCAACGGCGCCGGTAGCTGCGACGACAGACGTGAAGTCGCCGGATGTGGGAAAACTGGCCGTGAAGCTACCATCATTGAACTGCAAGGAGAACCACACCGGTGTCGTCGAGCTGAATGAAGAAAAAATCAGTCCTAAACTAGGTGCCCGAGAGGAGTACAGCGGTGAGCTTTGGTATCTTGACACAGGTGGAAGTAATCACATGTCTGGTAATGTGAAGATGTTCAGCTATCTTGACACTGGCATTAAGGGGACTGTGCGGTTCGGAGATGGGTCTATTGTTGAAGTTTGTGGCCGTGGAAGTGTTTTGTTCAGTTGTTGTGCTGGCAAGCAACATGTGCTCAAGAATGTGTATTTCATTCCAAAGCTCAGAAGCAATATAGTAAGTCTGGGCCAGCTTGATGAAGAAGGGTACAAGTCAGTACTACACCGAGGGATCTTGAGCGTGTTTGATGGCTCCCGAGAGCTAGTAGCCAGAGCACCAAGATCCAAGAATCGGCTCTATCCTCTGAATCTGAAGAAATCCATGATCCTGTTGTGTAATATGGAGAAGCTGCATGAAGGAGCTCCCATGGTGGCGGATGAAACAAAGACAAGGCGTGGAGGCTCATCCAGCACGAGACGGCGCCGCCGACGCCGAGCCATGAAGATCATTGCGTAAGAAAGCAAGTTGAGTAACAAGATTAGGGAGGTGAATGTTAGTTCTAATCTTGTCGTAGGTTTAGTCAGCGGTTTGTTTAGTCGTGTCATGCACCTGTGTTACGTTTAGCATGGAAGTAAGTTAGCAAAGTACTAGTGGGCTAGCTGCGCATGGGGATGGACGTGTGCATGTTGGGTCATAGTGCTCAAGAAAAGAGGCAAGCAGTTGGGCCTCGAAAATTCCTGTGTTCGTCTTCCTCCCTCCTTCGTTCCTCTCCACCGAGCTCGCGTGTGTAGCCTCGTGTTGGTTCCAACAATTAGTATACAGAGCTAGGTCGCGAGGCATTTGGAAGCGGCGAGATGGGGGACAAGTCACCCACGAAGAGCAGCGATGCGGGCAAGGGCGATGGCAACGGCGGCGGAAAGTACACGCCGCCGAGCAAGAGGCTCGAAGCCGGCGTCTCTGACGAGGGCACCGTCGTGGTGAGGACCACGTCAAGGGCAGCCGTCCCTGTCCAGTACCCGCAGCTGACGGAGACGAACTATCATCTTTGGGCAGCGAAGATGAAGATCATCATGCGCCCCCTCGGTGTGTGGTCGGCGGTTGATGGAGACGCCGAGTTTGACGAAGAGAAAGACCAAGGCGCCATGATGGCGATCTCGCAAGTTGTGCCGGATGATGTGATGATGGCCATCATCGAGTACGACACGGCGAGGGAGGCTTGGTCTGCGATCCGCACAATGCGGGTTGGCGAGGCGCGTGTTACGGAGGCACGCATAAACCAGCTGATGCGGCGGTTCGGTCGCATGTTCATGGAGGACAGCGAGACGATCGCCACATTCTCTCGCCGGCTGACAACACTTGTCGGTGAGATCCGGGCGCTTGGTGAAGACTTGAAGGAGAAGGTGGTTGTCAAGCGGCTGTTCGCCGCTGTTCCAGATCGCTTCTCCCAGATAATTGGGACCATCGAGCAGTGGGGGGACATGAAGACCATGTCCATGGCTGAAGCCGTGGGCCGCCTGCGCGCGTTCGAGGAGAATGAGTCTGGTCGGCGCCAGGACCGTGGCGATGATGGTGAGAAGCTGTTGCTGGTCTCGCGAGCACAGCTGGAGGCACTGATCCTGAAAGAGAAGAAGAAGGGAGAGGGCTCTAACAGCAGCAAGCAGGACGGCGACGGGCATGGCACTGGCCGTGGCCAAGATGACGGCAAGAAGAAGGAGCGTCGCAAGTTCGACAAGTCAAAGATTACCTGTTTCAAGTGCGGGGAGAAAGGCCACTTCAAGTCCGAGTGCGAGGTGCTGAAGAAAGAGAAGGCACTCCTAGCTGCTGCCGATTTTGACGACGAGCCGGGGCTGCTGATGGCTGTGGCATGTGAGCTCCCGCCAATGGTGGAGCGCGCCGCAGAAGATATGGAGGTGAAGGAGGTGCTTCGTCCTTTTGCCGTCGAGGCTGACTTTGAAGCTGCAAAGGCGGAGGTTGAGCGGCTACGCAGCGAGCTAGCTGCGGCCAATGGAAAGCTGCGCGCCGTGTCCGACCAGTACATGACAGAGGCGGAGGAGAGATCAGCTGCAAGTGGTGACGTGCTCCTGCTTGAGAATATGCGTGTGTCAGAGGAGGCTGCCAAGCTAGCACATGAGGACAATGCAAAGCTGCTGGAGGTGCAGTGTGTGCTCCGCGAAGAGAACAGCAGATTGCGTGATCTCATGAAGAAGGCAACGACAGGAGCCATGCAAGCCAGCGCAGTGACAGCGGCAACGGCGCCGGTAGCTGCGACGACAGACGTGAAGTCGCCGGATGTGGGAAAACTGGCCGTGAAGCTACCATCATTGAACTGCAAGGAGAACCACACCGGTGTCGTCGAGCTGAATGAAGAAAAAATCAGTCCTAAACTAGGTGCCCGAGAGGAGTACAGCGGTGAGCTTTGGTATCTTGACACAGGTGGAAGTAATCACATGTCTGGTAATGTGAAGATGTTCAGCTATCTTGACACTGGCATTAAGGGGACTGTGCGGTTCGGAGATGGGTCTATTGTTGAAGTTTGTGGCCGTGGAAGTGTTTTGTTCAGTTGTTGTGCTGGCAAGCAACATGTGCTCAAGAATGTGTATTTCATTCCAAAGCTCAGAAGCAATATAGTAAGTCTGGGCCAGCTTGATGAAGAAGGGTACAAGTCAGTACTACACCGAGGGATCTTGAGCGTGTTTGATGGCTCCCGAGAGCTAGTAGCCAGAGCACCAAGATCCAAGAATCGGCTCTATCCTCTGAATCTGAAGAAATCCATGATCCTGTTGTGTAATATGGAGAAGCTGCATGAAGGAGCTCCCATGGTGGCGGATGAAACAAAGACAAGGCGTGGAGGCTCATCCAGCACGAGACGGCGCCGCCGACGCCGAGCCATGAAGATCATTGCGTAAGAAAGCAAGTTGAGTAACAAGATTAGGGAGGTGAATGTTAGTTCTAATCTTGTCGTAGGTTTAGTCAGCGGTTTGTTTAGTCGTGTCATGCACCTGTGTTACGTTTAGCATGGAAGTAAGTTAGCAAAGTACTAGTGGGCTAGCTGCGCATGGGGATGGACGTGTGCATGTTGGGTCATAGTGCTCAAGTAGAGTCATGCATGTTGAGGTCTGTTTGCATGTAGCCTGAGACGTGCGAGTTCACGTCGAGGCATCTTTTCTGATGGTTGTTTTGGTCACCCGCCAGACTCGGATCGTGGGATGGCACGATCAGATCGAGCTGCGCTAGGTGGGTTTGTTATGCATGTAACGGTGAGCTTGGCTCCCGAGGTGAATAAGGAGAGAAGAAAGCAAGAAAAGAGGCAAGCAATTGGGCCTCGAAAATTCCTGTGTTCGTCTTCCTCCCTCCTTCGTTCCTCTCCACCGAGCTCGCGTGTGTAGCCTCGTGTTGGTTCCAACACCTCCTTCCCATTGATGTATTGGGAAATCGACTCCACTGTCCTGGTGCTCATGTCAATGCTGACCACCCACATCTTCCGAATGGCGTATCGAATTCGCTGGTGAGAAAATGCACTACATATGGCCTGTCGACGTTTACTTGAGGAAACATAAGGATGGTGTGTGGAAGGTGCGGATTGGAAGACCAGAGCTCAGCGGAAGTGATCGTGTAGTTTAATTCCCACACCATGCTACCTAATGCGAGAGTGTGGCAGGTGATGGTGAAGCCTGAACCAGATTTGAGCTCCCCGTGACCAATGCCATCATGGCGGGTGACATTCACAAACTTGAGCACACGTCCATCATCGATGGCGGACACACCCCGGTATAACCAGCTGAATGGCTTGATTTCACGGTGAGTGTGAGCAGAAGGGAACTCATCAAGAGGGAACGCGAGGAAGGTGACGGTAGGGATGCCTCGGTGGTAGTCGATCCAGCAAAGCGAGCGGTTGAAGGGGACGATGGTGTCCGTGTCCCAGCAACAGAGCTGCCGAGGATCATTGACATTGTCGATGCCAATGATTGGTAGACGCATAGAGTTCCATTCGCCGCCCAGTACGGGGCCAGCTGAAGTGGAGGAGCGTAACAAACAGATGTCAGCATAGATCTTCAAGTGGACGGACTTGAAAACGCAGAGCTCTGCCACCGCAAACTCTTGCCCGCCTTCACCTCGGCACAAGAGGCCCATGGATTTGACCGTCAGCAGGCGCGTCTTCCCCTTCTCTAGGGGAGGACCACGAGGTAGGCTGTCACCGGTGCGGGTATAATCCGTGTACGGCTCGGTACAAGGGGGCAGAGCTTTGAACGAGGAAGGGTCGTAGGCGCTGTAGATGAGGAAGTCCTGCACCAGCCCTCGTCCAGGGATATTGGTACCGACGCGAAGCAGGAGGAGATGGCGGTGCGTCGCCAGGATGGCCAAGGGGGCCTGCTTCCTGGGATCCGGAAAACGCGGCAGCCGGGCGTAGAGGCGGGAGGGGAGCGGGGGCTCGGCGAGGCACAAGGCGATGTGGAACTGGAAGCGAGCGTTCCAGGAGGTGGTGCCGGACGCCCGGATGGGCGCCTTGGTGTCGTCCGGGAAAGAGCCCTTGTCGTCCCTGCGGAAGACGAAGCGCTCCAGCATCAGCCAGTTGGGGAAGGGGGCGGCAGCCATGGCGACCTTGAATTGAAACAGATCGGACGATTAGGGCGGGTCTCTGTGTGGCGAGCTGCCGTGCCTGACGAAGAAGGAGGCGGCACGAGGCGTTCCGGAGCAGGGATCTGTCGGCTTCCGATTGGGTTACAGCAACTTATTTTTGGGTATATATACGAGGGAGGAGATTGTATGCAATTTGGACTATTGGGCCTTTTAGATTACAGGGCTGTTAAGCTGGACCGGGATTGATTCTTGGTGCATCCTCCTCCATGGGTCCTCCAGGCCTATTATTATATTATACCTCGATAAGTCCCCTTAAAAAAACTCGATAAGCCGTGTTGTACTAGTTTGGCCTGATTTTTTCGTTTCCCTTTTACCCATTTTTCCTTACTATATATATGGCCATTTTTTTGACACAGTACATACGCAAGCGCTCATATATACGTGCATACACTCTCCTCTATGAAAGCGCGTGCACACACACCCTATCCCTATGAGCATCTTTAAAAAACTGAGCCGGCATATCATCTTGAAATTTTACAAAATCACCTTAGGCGCCTCGTTGTCTGAAATGGTTATTCCTCTCGACGTGCTCGTGTCGTCTGGCGGCGCTCCAGGCTTATTAAGCTAGATAAATAATGCAGTTGTGCTAAAAAAGAGAAGACAAATAATGCAATCATGTTGTGCTGGTTTCTCCGATTTCCCCTTTCCCATTTTTTGAGGTATCGATTTCCGCCTCCATGGGCCTTGTTTCCTCATGGCTACCCTTTGTTGATGTGGTTTTGTCGACTGCTGGCGGTCTAGACCTATTTTAGCTCGATAGATAATGTGGTCGTGGTTTCTCCCGATTTACCCCTCCTTTTCTTGAGGTATTGGCCCCCACCACCCGTCCCCTTCACTTATAATTTACCAAACTTTACATGATTTTTGATTCAACATTTGTTATAAGAACTTTATCAACTTTCTTTTGCAAAAGGGACCAGAAGTATAAAGCATCCCATACACAATAAAATTTATATCAAGGTCCTTCCACAACCGAACGACCACTATCGTCGTCAGAACCAGTGACGGGCAAAGATGAGGCGAATCCACGGGCTCATCGACAGCGCCTGGAGGGGACGATTGCTTCGTCCTAGTCGCCACTTCGCGAGCGAGAAAGGAAAACGAGTGAATAACCGGAAGTCTCTGTGTTTTTCTCGGTGTCAATCGAGCACAAATATAGTTGCTTAAAGTTGAATGTTAACTTAATCTTATCGACCCATATAATATCCAATCAAAATATACCTAAGATCGTGAAAACTTTTGGTATCTCTATTTACTGGTCTACAATGTATAATAATAAATCAATCTAGCTAACAACAGTCATCGGCTTCGATTGTGAAACTCATGCATTATATATGTATGCAGTCGTCAAATAATACTAGAAGTGGACTTGAGGATCTTAATGATCTCGCCGTCCACCTGGAAGCACTTGGCAAGGACGGCGTTCGGGGATCTCTGGGTCGACATTTAGGAGTCACATCACAACAAGCATGGCGTCAGACATTTTTTATGTTCTTGAGAGATATTTATGTTCTTTGGAGATATTTATGTTAACACCTTTTTCCCTGAGGCAGCCAAGGTACCCACTGAGGCTGAGAAAATCAGCAACAAAATCGCGGCAGATGACCCACACTCAGCCACGTCCCAGAGCTAGTGTCATTGGCGACACATCGATTCCGACAACGGCGTACCGATTCCACGACGGGGTGTTGATTACGGGCCGTCGGGTAGCGATTTCGATGCAGGGTGCCGATTGCAGTGGTCAGGAGGTAGAGGGAAGGGGAAGGAGAGGGAGTGGGACACACGGGAGGTTGAGGAGGGAGGTGAAACTTCCTTTCCGGGCGAGCGGTTGGCGGATGGAGCGCGCTTCAAACCAACGCCCACAACCTCCAAATATGGATGCTCGGGGGCTTAATATGGACCTCCAAAATTTTTGGCGATCCGGAGCCAGATGACGACTTTGCTAGAGTGGCCTTTTTGGCCAAAATGGACATACCGGCAGTTATTACGTCAATCGGTCAGATATGGCGACTCTGCTGGAGTTGCCCTAAGAAGTCTTTTTTAGGAAAGAATTCATCACAACACATGAATAAATGCAAGCAACATGTAAATATATGAGTCGTGTCAGGTCTCTGCTACAGAGCTATATATGGCGTACAATATATTTAATATAATAATTTTCCTTTTACTTATTTGTTCGGTAAATCAAATGTTTGCTCTGTTCTCTATGTTCATGTACGTAATTCTTCATAAACCTCTATGCTTATTGAATTCCTCCCACCCATCCCATTTATAATGTACGTAAATCAGATGAACAAAAAAAAAGAACTGATTTTAGTGAGGACGATGACGACAAATCAAAAGCCCTAAAAATGCACCACTGTTTTACAATAGCTAGATGAAGTAGACATATGCTATATCCCTCTTTGGTGGTGTCAAGCTGCACCCAACTTCTTTTCTTGATATTCTTATTTTTTTTGAAAAGGGGCGCTTTTTATTACTTAAATGATTAAAGTATTACACCCGGCCTCTGCATAACTAACATGCACACAGCCAAATGATATTCTTATAACTGCTTATGCACTTTGGAATGCTTGAACAATTTGGTTCAAGGTTGTGTTACTTTGGAAAATATGGTGAACCAGCGAAGCTGTGTTTATATATTGATAGAATGCACCGATTTACTACTTTTGTAGAGTAAATAGTGGTCAACCCACATACCAGTGAAGGCATGTTGTACCATGGTACACTTTGTTGCAACAATTAGTTGTTTTCATGTTAGATTACTTATTATTGCCATTGCATAAGAATTGTTTTCCAAAGTCGTGATAATCATTTTGACTCTTGTTATATATCACATGGATGGGTAGATGTGGGTTATTTGAGCATGATTTGAGGTAATACTAGACCCAAGGCATTCTGGCAACTTGTTGGTAGCCACACCTCAAGGGCAAGGAAGAAATAGGCTAGAATATAAATTGCTTATTTTCAGGTTAACTGATAGATGATATATGCTCCCCCTATTATTGGCCAGTTGGATTAGTCCCTAAGAAAGTAATCTTGTCTAAATAAGGTAATGTCTAAGTGAATAGCACCATGTTGCTCAACTTGTATTGTAAACAAGAAACGTTCTCATGCACAGTATCCTTTCTTCAATGCAATTGGATATCTATGACATTGAGTGAGACCGCATGTATCTGCATGGATATATAGTAAAGTAGTCCAACGACTTCAGGTTTCCTTGTAACATTTCCAAATTTGTGTGGCTCATTTATGGATATAGTGCTATCACTATGCCATAGTATTTAAAAAACCAGTCAAATCATACGTACATGTACCACTAATACCTACATTGACTCCTTAATGGTTGGTATTAAAATCACAATATAATTATATAAGTACCGTTTAGGAGTTCCTATACACTCATGGAGGCGCGCGTATCATTCATGATCTTAAATCATACTCATTTTTTACAGTCTGATCGAACCCCATTCTTCTGAGCTCACATTTCAAACTTGCTCAAATTTCACATCAAAATTTAACTTCTCCAGGGGGAATGGCATCTATAAAACTGGAGTTGGCTCTCGTTGTCCTCTGTTCCATTTGTGGTTCTCCAGAGATTAAATATTCTCCCAAAGCCTATGCGCTCATGTTTACAATGATGGTAAAAGCTAAAGAGTCTATGTTTACAGTGCTTTGGCAAAGTCCATGTTGTATATGGTTACTCCAGTTCTTTGGCAAAGTCAATGTTGTCAACAAACACCTGCATGAAAAATAGACAAACAGTTGAGTCTCGAACCGGTGAGCAATCAATGGTTCGAAGATCAGCATGATGGGGAAAGGGTGATACCGATTTCCACCCATCGGGGTCCAGGATGGCCGTGATCTTGGTGCCGATCCCTGGCAAGGGACCTGCCTCCCGCACCACTTTCCCTCCGGACAGCTTCACCACCTCGGCGGTCTTGTAGACATCGTCGGTGCCTATCGCGATCTGTGGAAAAAACCCAGCATACCGAGAACTTAGCAATGCAGCAACATTTGGAACAACAATTGGCGGTTCAAATGGTCTATGAACTGCAAATGCAATGGAGTATGTCCTTCTATACCTGAGCATAGGCACTCCCCTTGTCATATTCAGTGACACCGTAGTTGTAGGTCAACTCCAGAACCGCATTCTGGTCTTCAGGCCCGTACCCCATCATCGCCACCGTGTACTGCACAAGAGCTTGTCCAGTTTACACGTGGGACTTTTCAAGAAACAAGATGATATATTGAGCAAAGCAATCACCTTGTATTCAGGGTTGTCTCGCTTCCGGAGCAGTTTCATACCACAAGCCTACAATTTAGCGACGAGACGTCACTACGGCGAGTCGATGACCACTGAGGTACAACAAACCGCAAAACTTTCATGAACAAGAAGCAGTTCTAAGGTACCTACCTTCTCGTAGAAGCTTATGGCTCGGTCGAGATCACCGACACGAAGCATCACTTGGCATAGTGGCTCTGGAGTCCCTGGCCTCTCTAGGATCTCGAACTTGTAGCCGTCGGGGTCTTCGATGAACGCGATCACGGTCTTGCCACCCTTGACAGGGCCAGGCTCCCTAGTCACCTTGCCTCCCTTCGCCCTTATGAGTTCAACTGTTTTCGCCACCTGTCGTGACAAACCACCAGGTTCAAGGAACATTATTGTTCAATAGAGCATCGTACTATACTTGTTACGAAATAATCGTAAAGGCTCATGAAGTGGTGTGTTACATCATCGGTTGCAATGCCGAAATGACCGAACCCCGCTCCGATATCGTACGAATCAACCCCGTAGTCTGCAGATGAATAAGTTGTCAGGTCCACATTAGCAATGATAAAAATTACAGTGAGAATGCGCTGGTTCTGTGTGCCATGTAGGAAGAATTACTGTAGGTGAGCTCGATGGCAAAGTTGGTTTCCTCGGGGCCGTATCCGAGGAAGGCATTGGTGTACTTCTCTTCGGGTATGTCACGCTTCCTCAGCAGCTTCATGCCCAGGCACTCTGTATAGAACCTGCATTCATCGGCCAGGAAGACCTGTCAGAATCCATCCTCCGGTAAAGAACGACACAGGTGGTGCAGCTAATACGGCGGCGGGCTGACTTGATGGTCCTGTCGATGTCGCCGACGCGGTAGACGACGTGGAGGAGCCTCCTGTTGTCCTTCTTGGCCCAGGTGAAGGCCTCGTCATTGCTGGAGAATGAGGTGGCCGCGGCCTGCGCGGCGCCGGCGGAGGCGCGGAGCTTGAGCTTGGGCGTGCTCATCAGCCTGATGGGGTCGGACTGCAGCGCTATTCCGGGAAGCAAGCAACAGATGAACGGAATCAAGCAGACGCAATGCTCGTGTTCTCGGTTGGCGTGGAGGAAGGAACGTGAGCTTACCTGCGCCTGCGGCAGCGGTGGAGAGGAGCATGGATCTCCGGGGGACGGCTGCGGCGGCGGCGGCCGGGGTGGCGCAGGCGACGGCGCCGCGGCTGACGGCCATGGGGAGAGCCCTCATCGTGGTCGCGAAGCTGGGCCGTCCGCTGTGCTTGTGTGTTTGGTGGCGCTTTCTCGCGCTATCTATCCTCAATTCCTCACTCACTTAATTTCCTGGCCGAGAATGCCGGCTCCGTCTACCGTCATCGCTCCAGTGAGAAGCCGACACCTCCCCTCGTATGCAAGATTAGTACTCCCTCCGTAAAGAAATATAAGAGCGCTTAGATCACTAATGTAGTGATCTAAACATTCTTATATTTCTTTACAGAGGGAGTAGTTTGCTAGCTTGTTATGTGATATCTGCTACCAATTTGGAAATTTATTTTTTCTAGGGAAACCACAATGAGAGTGGTTTTTCTAGCTGTTTGGGTTTCTACCGGGTATGTGGGTGCCACATGATACAGCGATAAGATTCGTGCAGTATTCGGCGGTCAACATGTATAGACAGGTTGTGTACCGAAGCGCAATCCGTGTGTACATTTGTACATGTTGCATACCATTAAATTCAACACAACATGTGTTGGTTGCGGGGCCAGATGTTGCCTAGGTCATAGCATTGAAGCGAGGCATAGCTCTCCACTAAGCATACTCTGTTCCTGGCGGCTTGGGCGGGGGAACAGTACACTTCATGGCGGCGGCGACATGGATCCGAAGATCAGAGCATCTCCAACAGAAGCGCTATATGAGCGCCGCGCGGTATAAAAACTGCTTTTAGTGCGCGGGGACCCGGTTTGGAATCTCCAGCAGCCGCACAAAAAGCGCGCGCGCTATAACTAATGCAGCGCGCGTATCAAAAAGGCATCGCGCGCAGCATATTTAGTACGCCTGGTCGCGCGCGCTGCAAACTCTGGGCTGCTGCAGATGGGACCGCTTGATTGGGACCGTTGGACTCGCGCGCGCAGCATATTTTGCAACGCTTGTTGGAGCAAACGTCTTCTAGCGTCCCAAAAAAATTTACTTGCGCGCGGTAAACCTGTTTTTTGGACGCCGCGCATTGGACGACTGTTGGAGATGCTCTCAGCATGGGGATTAATCCGCCCGGGTAACTACGCCTTCCTAGAATATTCTACGATTCATAGATTGATGTATCGGCAGCGAAAGATGTATTCTATTGTTCTACTGGCTACATTCATGAGAGAAATCTGCTTGATCCCTCTATGACATTCACGCAGTTGCTGCAAAGCCAGCAATATCCACCTTCACAAAAAGATCAAGGAGAGATGTATGTCTACCATCGTACTTCCTCCGTTTTTAAATATAAGTCTTTTTAGACATTTTAAATGGACTATAACATACGAATGTATGTAGACATGATTGCTTTGTATGTAGTCACTTCCTGAAATCTCTAAAAAGATTTATATTTAGGAACGGAGGGAGTACATGCTTTCGTTATGTGGGGCCTCATTTATTTGCTGACTAAACTGGGTAAATCGTTTTTTCCTTATGTACATTCAAATCCAACTCCAAAGATGACTCGTTTACTGGATATATGGATGAATGTGGAGAAAGGGAGGATGTTGAAGTCTGCAAGCAGACGGTGACAAACGAGGGCAATGAGTAAGTATGTTTATGGAGAGAAGACTTTACTAACATGAACCAGATTATGCAACGTCAGATGGTCTTACAGAGAATGTAATGCTGGTGCAATTGAACATCCATTAGGTGTTGTACACAATGTAGTACCTGAACCTTCCGAGCATTCTGAAGCATCTCGATGTTACTCATCTTTCAACTGTGGTGAGGACGACGAACAGGAAGAAGTGGTTAATTGAGGCAACAGGTAGCGACTCGAACATATTGTTATTTAACATGTGCCTTCCGAACATTTTGAAGCATCCAGACGTTACTCATATTTCAAATGTCATGTTCCTTAACACAAATTACAGGCAGGGGAAAGCTAGCGTCATTGAAGATTCGATGAGGAAGTTCTGCAAAGACAGATCATACACAATGTTTAAACCGGAGATTGGAGTTAAGTTTGAATCATTGGAAGAGGTATATCAGTTCTACAACATGTATTCCTGGGTTACTGGGTTACTGGGTTCAGTATCAAATGGGGCGGCAATTATACGAATGGTAGGCATGTGAGAACCATGCAACCATACAAATGCCAGCGTGAGGTAAGATCTCTCCCAATATGATCCCACCATCGCTATAACCTCGAGCGAGTTGTTTCGTTCCACTGATGATAATATCAGTATATCTATTGCAGGGATTTACAAAGACTGCCAAAATGTCTACAACCAGATGTGGCTGCAAAGCAATGGTACAACTAGCTATGACTGACAGTGTGAACTCTTCATCCTGGTACGTCAGAGATTTTGTCGAAGAGCACAACCATGAACTGGCAGATAGTTGTGCAGAAAAAAATTGTTGTCCTCCCGTAGAAACATCGACAAGCAGGTAAAGGAAATTGTAAAGCATTTAAGGGAGAACAATGTTACACTTTCAAGGGTAACTTGCATTTTAGGTAGCCTTTTTGGTTAAATGGATAAGGTGCCATTAGATAAAAAGAGCACACACACCGTTTGTTCAAATATAGCATCAGATGCACTACGAGATGACATGCGTAAAACAATAGAAAACTTTAGAAGCATGATAGTTTACACCATAGTTAGATGAAGAAGACAGACTAAAATCATTGATGTGGACCGGTGGTAGGAGCCATAATATGTACCGTTATTTCGTTAACATTATCACGTTTGACACGACGTACGAGACAAACATTTATAAAATGCATTTTGGCATGTCCATTGGGGTCAACAAGCACTTCCAAATTGTTATCTTTGCTGGGATTCTACTAACTAACGAGATAGTTGAAGATTTCAAATGGGCGTTCTCTGAATTTGTAGTCATGATGGGCGGTAAAGCACCGACAACAATATTGACAGGTAAAACACAATAAAAAACATTTTATCGACGCTTGTATAGATGTTGCTGGACTGACATTCCCAATGTTTTTTTCCTTTCTCGGACCAATGTCAAGCAATGACTTTAGCTATCAGGGAATGCTTCAAAGAAACAACGCATAGGTGGTGCAAGTGGCATGTATATATTGAAGAAAGCAAAATAAATGTTAGAAGCAGTTTACAAGAAAGACATATCTTTTGGTGACACTTTCCACAAGGTTGTGAACCATATGCTTACCATAGAAGAGTTTGAGTCTGGTTGGGGTTTTCTAGTCTCTAAATACAAGCATTTGTCTAATCCTTTTATGACAAGAGTATACGAAATGAGGCATGATACGTCTTCAACGTATCTATAATTTTTGATCGTTCCATATTCTTATAGTACCAATCTTGGATGTTTTATATGCAATTATATACAATTATAATCATTTTTGGGACTAACTTATTAACTTAGTGTCAAGTGCTAGTTGCTGTAGTTTGCTTGTTTTGGGTTTTCCAGAAAATCAGTACCAAACGAAGTCCAAACTCTATGAAACTTTTTGATGATTTTTTCTGGATAAGATAGACCGTAGAAGTTTTGGGAGGAGATCAGAAGGAAAACGAGGAGACAACAAGGCAACAGGGCGCGCCCAGAGGGGTAGGCATGCCATGACGCCTTCCGACTGACCTAATTCCACCTCTATAAATTCTCTAAAATCAAGAAACCAACAAAGAGCCACCAAAAACACTTTTTCCGCCGCCGCAAACTTCTGTTCTTTCGCGATCCCATCTGGAGGCATTTTCCGGTACTCTGTTGAAGGGGGAATCGATCACTGAGGCCTTCTACATTATCCTTGCTGCCCTTCCGATGATGCGTGAGTAATTTACCACAGACCTGCGGGTCCATAGCTAGTAGCTAGATGGCTTCTTCTCTCCCTCTCTTTGATCTTCAATACAATGTTATCCTCGATGTTCTTTGAGTTCTATTCAATATAATCTTATTTTGCGGCCTGTTTGTTGCGATCCGATGAATTGTGGGTTTATTACCAGATTATTCATTAGAAATATTTGAGTCTTTCTCTTTGATCTATCCATTTGATTTGGCTAACTACACTGATTTATCTTGGAATTGGAGAGCTGCTTTGTAATGAGTTCAATCTTGTGGTGCTCTATATCCAAGTAACGTAGTAGGGGACAAGAGACGTATTTGTATTGTTTCCATTAAGGGGAAAATGACGGGGTTTATTCATATTGGTTGGGTTTACTTTGTCTACATCATGTCATCTTGCTTAAGGTGTTACTCTGTTTTTATTAACTTAATACCCTAAATGCATGTTGGATAGCGGTCGATGGATGGATATTGTAACACCCTGTTACACCTACTTTTTCTACATCATGCCATCTTTCTTAAAGCGTTACTCCGTTTTTATTAACTTAATACCCTAGATGCATGCTGGAAAGCAGTCAATGGATGGATATTGTAACACCCTGTTACACCTGGCAGGATCAAGACTGGCCCCACAGACCAACACTAGTCTTTTCTACGCACTTTGTTCTCACTCGTGCGCACCCGGAAGCTACTTCCCGGTTGGTCACCCATCCTAGAATTACCCCAAACCAAGAACGCTTAACTTTGGAATTCTTTTCAAATGGGCTCCCGAAAAAGAAGGAATTCCATATTGATATGAGTAGTCTATCATTCTTGTTAAGCTAGGCACTCACATACACCCGCACTCAAAGTAACCGACGTCCTCGTCGGCCCATCAGGAACGTTCCCTCTTGGCACACGTATGTGTGTCCAGTCCGGCACAAGTGTCATGTCGTGTGCCACAACGGGCCACACACGCCATGCGCCACATGTTCGTGTAACCACAGGGGTCGACTCTGATACCAATTATAACACCTGCTACACCTGGCGGGATTAGGACTAGCCCCACAGACTAACATTAGTCTTTTCTACGCATTTTGGCAGCTACTTCCCGGTCGGTCACCCATACTAGAATTACCACAAGCCAAGAACGCTTAACTTTGGAGTTCTTTTTGAATGGGGTCCCTAAAAAGAAGGAATTCCTTGTTGATATGAGTAGTCTATCATTTCTACTAAGTTAGGCTCTCACATAATAAGAGTAGATGAGGCAGGAGTCGGTATACTTGTCTTAGACGTGATGCCTATTTACATGATCATTGCCTTGAATATCGTCATAACTATGCGCTTTTCTATCAATTGCCCAATAGTGTAATTTGTTTACCCACCGTATGCTTTTATTTCGAGAGAGAAGCCTCTGGTGTAAATTATGGCCCCTGATCCCGGCTTAACCTACGTCGGTATTTCTCCAAAGAGGAAGGGATGATGCAGCACAGCGAAGGTAGGTATTTCCCTCAGTGATGAGACCAAGGTTATCGAACCAGTAGGAGAATCATGCAACACTACATAAATGGTACCTGCACACAAAGAACAAATGCTTGCAACCTGACGTGTTAAATGGATTGTCAATCGTAACGGTGCCAGAAATTGTCAAGTTGACGGGATAAAAATATGATAGATTGGATAAATAGATCTCGAATAAACGCAAAATAAAATAAATTGTAGTAAGGTATTTTTGGATTTTGGATTAATAGATCTAAAAATAAAAGCGAATAAAAATATATCTCGAAGGCAAATATGATAAAGAAGAGACCCGGGGGCCGTATATTTCATGAGTGGCTTCTCTCGATAAAAATAGCATACGATGGGTAAACAAATTACTGTTAGGCAATTGATAGAACTTCAAATAATCATGATGATATCCAGGCAATTGATACGTCTCCGTCGTCTCTATAATTTTTGATTGTTCCATGCCAATATTATACAACTTTCATATACTTTTGGCAACTTTTTGTAAGATTTTCGGGACTAACATATTGATCCAGTGCCTAGTGCCAGTTCCTGTTTGTTGCATATTTTTTGTTTCGCAGTAAATCCATATCAAACGGAGTCGAAACAGGATAAAAACTGACGGAGATTTTTTTGGAATATATGTGATTTTTGGGAAGAAAAAACCACACGAGACGATGGCCGAGGGGAGCACGAGGCAGGGGGCGCTCCCCGGGGGGCAGGCGCACCCCTGACCCTCGTGGCCACCCCGTAAGGAGGTTGATGCCCTTCTTTCGCTGCAAGAAAGCTAATATCTGGATAGAGATCGTGTTAAAATTTCAGCCCAATCGGAGTTACGGATCTCCGGGAATATAAGAAGCGGTGAAAGGGCAGAATCCGAGAATGGAGAAACAGAGAGAGACAGAGAGACAGATCCAATCTCGGAGGGGCTCTCGCCCCTCCGCCTCCATGGAGGCCATGGACCAGATGGGAAACCCTTCTCCCATCTAGGGAGAAGGTCAAGGAAGAACAAGAAGAAGGGGGGCTCTCTCCCCCTCGCTTTCGATGGCGTCGGAACGCCGCCGGGGGCCATCATCATCACCGCAATCTTCACCAACACCTACACCATCTCCACCAACATCTCCATCACCTTCCCCCTCTATCTACAGCGGTCCACTCTCCCACAACCCACTGTACCCACTACCTGAACATGGTGCTTTATGCTTCATATTATTATCCAATGATGTGTTGCCATCCTATGATGTCTGAGAAGATTTTCGTTGTCCTATCGGTGATTGGTGAATTACTATGATCGATTTAATTTGCTTGTGGTTATGTTGCTGTCCTTTGGTGCCCATCATATGAGCACGCACGTGGATCACACCATAGGGTTAGTTGTATGTTGATAGGACTATGTATTGGAGGGCAAGAGTGACAGAAGCTTCAACCTAGCATAGAAATTGATGCATACGGGACTGAAGGGGGACCAATATATCTTAATACTATGGTTGGGTTTTACCTTGATGAACGTTAGTAGTTGCGGATGCTTACTGATAGTTACAATCATAAGTGCATAGAATTCCAAGTCAGGGATGACATGCTAGCAGTGGCCTCTCCCACATAAAACTTGCTATCGTTCTAGTAAAGTAGTCAATTGCTTAGGGACAATTTCGCAACTCCTACCACCACTTTTCCACACTCACTATACTAACTTTAGTGCTTCTTTATCTAAACAGCCCCTATCTTTTATTTACGTGCACTTTATATTCTTGCAAACCTATCCAAAAACACCTACAAAGTACTTCTAGTTTCATACTTGTTCTAGGTAAAGTGAACGTCAAGCGTGCGTAGAGTTGTATCGGTGGTCGATAGAACTTGAGGAAATATGTGTTCTACCTTTAGCTCCTCATTGGGTTCGACACTCTTACTTATGAAAGAGTCTACAATTGATCCCCTATACTTGTGGGTTATCAAGACCTTTTTCTGGCGCCGTTGCCGGGGAGCAATAGCGTGGGGTGAATATTCTCGTGTGTGCTTGTTTGCTTTATCACTAAGTAATTTTTATTTGCTATTCCAAGTTGTTCTCTATCTTTAGTTATGGGTAGGAAACACAAAATACCCAAAAAATTAGTTGTACCTACTAAACCAGTGGTTGAAGAACCATTCAAAATCTATCACACTCGTAAAGCTTTTTACTTGGATCATCTTCGATCCCTTTGTGCTCGTGCTGAAACCCCAACAAGCTTAGTTGAGGGTAAATCTTTAGATGAGCATGCTTGTTATGTGTGACACCGCTTATCTCAAAAAGAGGAACTTTTACTGGATCAAATTCATCGTTTGCAGTGATATGCTTGGAATTTATGTGAAATATATGATGTTACTTGTTGTTCTGAAAACCCTAAGAAACATCTTCCCTACCAATGTGAGTTTAGCGATAATGGAATCGTATCTTCGTATGCTAAGGGTGTTTATAATTACTATGATGTTCAACAAATTGAAGAATTTGTTGCTTTTAAGGGTGCTTACACTACAAAAAAAATACACTTCCGTGATGATACGTGTTTGTCACGGTAGGTCGCGTTTTTTGTCATGCATGTACATCCATGACGATTTTATGACAGAATCAAGATAGTCATACCTGTGCTGTCGTAGAAGTGTTCCATGACATTATCAAAATTATCGTCACGGAAGTGTCCACTTCCATGACGATAAATCCCGCATCACAGAAGTGCTTTCGTCAAGGGTGACGACACGTGGCATCCACCGTAACGGAACACCGTTAAGCTATCGGGTCGGGTTTTGGATCCGATAACCCGTTAACAGCCCCGACCAATGGGGATTTTCCACGTGTAAAATCATCATTGGCTAGGAAACATGTGTCGGCTCATCGTTGGGACAAATGTCATCCACTCATTGGACAGAAGGCGCGTATGATACGTCGACACGTGGCACGGCCCAACAGAGGCCCATTCCTGTGAAAAGGCCGGCCCGTTTGACTTGGTTAAAAGGTGGCGGGCTGGCCCATGTAAAGCCTGTTAACGGCTTGTTCACATATAGCCCATTTACAGCCCGCTAACCCAAGGCCCGTTACGCCCTATCCGAATTAGGCCTAGTAGCGTCATCTGGGCCACCCAATATGATTCCAGCCCGTTTTCACTTCTGGCCCATGTATGGCCCATGACGTCTTTCGGCCCATATGAGGCCCTATGTAACTCTTGGCCTATTAACGGCCCATGGTGAAACTGGCCCGTAATGAATAGTGTATCACTTTACACCCATTAACGGCCCGTGGTGAAATTGGCCCGTAATGAACAGTGTATCACTTTATACCCATTAACGGCCCGTTATTCCGTTGGGCCGTTTCCAGCCCATGTTATCTTTCGGCCTTCTCAGAGCCCATTTATTCTTGGGCTCATTTCCAGCATTCGTTTACTTACGGCCCGTTACTGTCATTTTCTGCTTGTGGGCCAAATTCAGCCTGTGGTTACAGTCGGCCCGTTTTTGGTCCGTTAATACGTTGGGCCGTTTTCATAGCATCATCAAATACGGCCTATTAACGATGGCCCGTTATGGTCGGCCCATGAACGGACGATTCCAACTCTAGCCCGTTGCCGGCCATAATGCAGCCTGTTATTGGCCCGTGTTTGGCCAATCGATCATACTGCCCGTATAAGGCCCATTGATGATACGGCCTGTAGAAGGCTCATTGTTTCTACGGCCCGCAGAAGGCCCACTGTCTCTACGGCCCGTAGAAGGCACACTGTTTCTATGGCCCGTAGGAGGCCTAGTGTCACTACAGTAAATATTAGCCCATGGTTATTGTGGCCTAGTTTTAAAAAATAGGTTATTGCAGCCACTAGCAAACCACGGAAAAAGAACTGCAATGACTACAAGCAAACAAATAAACAAGACAACAAGGAAATAAATAAGAAAGCAACTTATGCTAGGCTATCACGGCTATTACACATATTACATCCACTGGGCATCAAAGTTCGCCACCAGTGCAAATAAACGCGCCGACAAAAGAATATACAAAACTGAGAGCACTTCAGAAGGCACTAGGCCTGGCCAGGTCGGCCCCCCCAAACAGCTGAAGAAGCTGAGTAGACCTCAGTTGTGTCAATGATAGATGCATCAAACTAGATTTAAGGCATGATGGTGCGCACGGCAGTCCTCTGACATCTTCATTGCATCTTTGACTTCAAGTCAGAGCTGAGCTGAAGCAAGCCTTTCCGCTTTAAGTTGAGACTGAAGGAGTCGAACTGATTGAGGCAGCGACTGCACAGAGGTTGTCTCACACCTGCTGGTGAGTAGCTTCAACTCACTGTCTTCATCAAGACAGGACCTTGGGGTCATCTCGCAGTCCTCAAGATGGTTTGGCTCACTATATTCCCTAAAGTTCTGCCTGGTGTAAGAGATACGAGTTTGAAAGAGAAACAAGGAGACATGTAACAGGTTTCACAATTATATAAGCAAATAAATGGATCTGTTCTGCATAAGGAACATGTTTTTACAACTACAATTTGAAACTGGTAGTTGTTGCAAAAATCCAATCAGATGTAAACAGCAAAGCAAACAGCAGTGGAGGAAATGATGCCTATCCAAATCTATACTAGAACAAAATTTGAAGGCTTGAGAAGGATAAACGTACATTACATGTTAACACGGGCTGGACAAAGCCCTTCTCCATGTTGATGGAAGGATAATTCAATAAATTCCCCAAAGAAAATTCTTTATAAGCGTTGCCATAATTCTACATTTTGCAAAGTGTAAATATAGATCAAATAATATTGGAAGAAACAGAGGATAATGAAGCTCAGGTGCAGACTAATGATACACAATCAAATAGCAATTAATTAAGTACAACGCTACAAGGCAAAAGGGAGAGAGGTACTGACAAGAGCAATGCAGAGCCCATTATTGTTTTGAGGTCGTATAATCCTTTGAGCAAGGAGATTCATCTGAAATTAGTTTTCATACAAGAGAGAAGGTAAGGCACAAGCAGAAATTTAGGAGTTCAAATTTTGAATTGATATCATAGACAGTACCTGACGCTGGGCTCCCAGCAGTTCTAATAGGGGTTTGGCCACTGGAGTAGGGGTAAAGTGTGGTACAGTTGGCCCTGTTGTAACGCCCTCAATGCGGCTATATCTCCCATGTGTCGAAGCACGCCTTAGAGGCATAACCGCATTGAAAGCAATGTTGCAAGTGAGATAATCTTCACACAACCCATGTAATACATAAGGGAAAGAGATACATAGTTGGCTTACAATCGCCACTTCACACAATACATGAATATAACATTACATCAACCAGATACACACAAGGTCCGACTACGGAACCAAAATAAAAGAAGACTACCCCAAATGCTACACATATCCCCGATCGTCCCAACTGGGCTCCACTACTGATCAACTGGAAACGGAAACAACATAACAAACACAAACTTCATCGAGCTCCTCCTTCAGCTTGGCCGTGTCACCTGCATGGTTTCATCGGCACCTGCAAACTGGTTTTGGAAGTAACTGTGAGTCACGGGGACTCAGCAATCTCACACCCTCGTGATCAAGACTATTTAAGCTTATAGGTAGGGTAAAAGTATGAGGTGGAGCTGCAGCAAGCGACTAGACTATATGGTGGCTAACATACACAAATGAGAGCGAGAAGAGAAGGCAAAGCAGGTTCAAGAAACTATGATCAAGAAGTGATCCTAGAACAACCTACGTCAAGCATAACTCCAACACCGTGTTCGCTTCCCGGACTCCGCCGAGAAGAGACCATCACGACGACACACGAGGTTGATGTATTTTAATTAAGATAAGTTTCAGGTTTTCTACAACCGGACATTAACAAATTCCCATCCGCCCATAACCGCGGGCATGGCTTTCGAAAGTTCAAATCCCTGCAGGGGTGTCCCAACTTAGCCCATCACAAGCTCTCACGGTCAACGAAGGATATTCCTTCTCCCAAGACATTCCGATCAGACTCGGCATCCTGGTTACAAGACATCCTCGACAATGGTAAAACAAGTCCAGCAAAGCCACCCAGATGTGCCGACAAATCCCGATAGGAGCTGCACATATCTCGTTCTTAGGGCACACCGGATAGGTCAAGCTACGAGTAAAACTAGCCGTCGAGTTGCCCCGAGGTGGCCCCGCAGGCTGCCCATTTCGGACCAACACTCAGAGGAGCACTA
>NC_041388.1:640190570-640230538 GCF_002162155.2 Triticum dicoccoides | reverse complement strand
TAAATAAAGATGACCCTTGGGCAGGCCTACCCAAGGGAAAGAAAAGGCTAGGTGGCAAATGGTAAAACCAATGTTGGGCCTTGCTGGAGGAGTTTTATTCAAGGCGAACTGTCAAGGGGTTCCCATTATAACCTAACCGTGTAAGGAACACAAAATCCAAGAACATAACACCGAAATGACGGAAACTAGGGCGACAAGAGTGGAACAAAACACCAGGCATAAGGTCGAGCCTTCCACCCTTTACCAAGTATATTGATGCATTAATTAAATAAGAGATATTGTGATATCCCAACAAAATATCCATGTTCCAACAAGGAACAAGCTCCAATCTTCACCTACAACTAACAACGCTATAAGAGGGGCTAAGCAAAGCGGTAACATAGCCAAACAACGGTTTTCTAGGACAAGGTGGGTTAGAGGCTTGGCTTAAAAATATGGGAGGCATGATATAGCAAGTGGTAGGTATCGCAACATAGGCATAGCAAAAGAGCGAGCATCTATCAAGCAAAGATAGAAGTGATTTCGAGGGTATGGTCATCTTGCTGAGATCCCGCAAGGAAGAAGAACGAGTCCATGAAGGAGACAAACGAATGTAGATGAACGAATCCTCACAATGCGGCGTTATCGGAACTAACCCGAAGAAGCAACACCGGAAAGAAGCAAACAACATAGTAAACAACCATCACATAAACATGGCATGATGCACAACAAGTATGATGCATGTCCGGTTTAATGATACATGGCATGGCATGACAAAGTGCAACAAACAACACTACACATTAAGTGGAGCTCAATATGCAACTCCGTTGCATATTGACGAAACACCACATTCAAGTTATTTAGTTTAATCTCGTTTATGTACCCAACAATATTAAATGTTGTTAGCATGGCAAGAGGTGAAGCATAATGAAACTATCTATCTAGGCAAGTTTAAATGAGGCCGGAACAACAAAACAACAAGTCCGGAAACTCCTCATATGCATATATTAGGTTTGGTACTGTTCTGCCCTAAACCATATTTTATAGTTGTTATAAACATGCAAAGTGATGCCACCAAGTTAAACTATGCAAAATTCTACCCCATTTACATATAAAGTTTATTAAAATCCGAGCTACGGTTATTTCGTTATGAATTAAATCATTTTAGCAAGTTATTTAAGCAAATTTAAACAAACATTATTTTAAACATTTTAAACATGTATGAAAGTGGCAAATTATTAATCCACAAAAAATTCTAAGCAAGTTTCATATTTAAAGTTTTTACATATGATGCACCATTGCAGAGTTATTATATGCATGAACATGAGGGACCTTTCAGCAAAACTGTAGTCTCTGGAATAAAAGATTAAACACGCAGCGCAGGGAAAAATACTATGGGCCGAAACTGGTAGGCCCGATAGCAGCATGGGAGCTGGAACTGAAATTCACCAGACCTCATGGGCCGGCTGGACGCGAGCTGGGCCGGATCTGGAGGCAAGGATGTGGTCCACAACAACGGAAGACCGGCTCGCGCGGTCATGGTCAACGCATCTGGAGCGTGCGTCATCCTCCCTGCTCGAACGAAGCAGAGGAGGCGGGCAGGGCAGCGGGACGGTGAGGATCTGAGGAAGGAGGCGGCGTTGGAGGCAGGCTTGCGGGTCAGCGAGAGTCAACGCGGGCGCGACTCCCTCCTGTCGCTCGAAGCAGGGGAAAACGAGCGGGCGGACTTGGCGCGATGCAGAGGAGCTGGCGCGGCCCTGGTCACTCGCAGACGAGGCAGGGGTTGACCGAGGTTCACCGGGAAGACGCAGCGGGCGGCGAACTTGATGGAGCTCGGCGAGGGGATCAGTCATGGCGACGCCGGGCTTGAGAGGAGGCCGTCAGCCACGGCGTGGAGATCCTCTGGCGCTCGTGCGCATGCAGGTGTGAGGAGGGCCTCGCCGGGTTTGTTCGGGAGGAGTGCAGGAGGCGCACGAGGAGGGACTTGGCGCGGTCGAGGGCGACGGCCTCACGTCAGGGGAGGTCGGGCGCATGACGAGGTGAACGGCGGCAGGAGGTGGCTCCCGTTTCATGGCGGCGCCGCCCTGGTGGCTTCCTGCAGAACGGGAGGGAGAGAGAGAGAGAGGTGAGATCGGGAGAGAGAGCAGGAAAAAGAAAGGAGGAGGAGGAGGAGACGGGGAGCGGTGGCATGACCTGGTTGCCGGAGCAGCGAGGCGGTGGGAGGAAGGAGGAGGTGCTCGAGCGGCTCGGTGGCGGCCATGGGAGCTCGTGCTCCTTGCGCAGCTGCACGAGGCAGGGTCTCTGGATCCATCGCTCTGCGTGGGGGACTCGATTGCCGGCACGGGAAGGCACGGGATGCAGGGGGGTCGAGCGAGGGAGCAGCAGAGGATGGAGCAGGACGCGATGTGGCACTGGTCGATTGGATCAATCCGATCTAGGAGGATCCCGAGGTGGATGCGGGAGTGTGGCGGTGCCGAGTGAGGAGAAGATGGGACAACTATCCTAAAACTTAGGGTTTTGTCTGGTTATATAGGTAGGGGATTTGACGTTAGACTATTTGGTCCCTCCGATAAAAATCGGACGGTCGGGAAAATAAGGCTAGGGAGCCCAAACAAGAAAATGGAGACGTTTTGTAGATGTTTGGGGATGATCCGGATCCAACGGTGACGACTGCCCGGGTCGGGTCTGGGATAGCTTTCCGACGCGCGCGCGAAGAGGGCCGCGGGCTGACGAGAGAGGTTAGGTAGGGCCTGACGGTGAGTGGTGGTGGGCTGAGAAGAGAGAGGGGGAAATCAACCCGACAACTGTTTCTGGAGACCAGAAACGTCCGACGTTTGACCGGCTATACTGCCGCTATAGTTTAACGGTTGGGCTATCAAACGAACTCTGAATGCGATGAAACTTGACAGGCGGTCTATCTACACTATAATAAAACCACACACCAACTTTCAACCCAATCCAAGAACATCTTCCGGCCACTTATGAAATAATATTTCGGATGTGCCGCGGGCGCGTGCAAGTGTGGCTGGGCTCAGAACGGACAACAGAAGGAACTGGGGGAACCCGGACGGATGCAAATTTTGAAAACATGATGATGCAATGCACATGATGACATGGCAAGATGCGACACGCAAGCAAATGACATGGCAACGACAACGAATAACTGGAAGACACCTGGCACATCGGTCTAGGGGCGTCACAACACTCCACCACTACAAGAGGATCACGTCCCAAGATCTAGAATGGCACCGGAGGGAAAACTGAAGAGAAAGAGAAGAGGTAAAACTAAGTTGCTTCTTTAACCAACGAGTGAAACCAAAGAACCTTGATAGCTTGAGCAAATTGGAAGAAAGAAAGCAACTGAGGTGAACAAAGTTGAAGACACTCTGTTAGGAAAAAGGAACGAAGAAGAATAAATTCGGGCAGCACTCCGGTTGAAAATGATAGAAACTTGATAAGATGAGAGAACTTGAGCAGAGGGCACAACACTCCGGTTAAATGGATAAGCAAAGAAAAGAACATGATCTTCACAAGAACAAGAAGAAGGTTTGAAGAGAGCAACAACACAATGCCTCCGGAAGAAAAGAGAGAAAAGGAATGGAATGAACGGAGGAGAAAACAACATCTTCTACCTTAAATGAGCTTGCAAAATGTAACGCCCCGAGACCGATGTGCCAGGTGTCGTCCAGTTATTCGCTGTTGTTGCCTTGTCATTGCTTGCGTGTCATGCATCTCATATCATGTCATCATGTGCATCGCATTTGCATACAAGTTTATCTCATGCATCCGAGCATTTTCCCCGTTGTCCGTTTTGCAATCCGGCGCTCCTATGTCACCCGGTGTCCCTTTCTACCTCTTTTTGTGTGCGGGTGTTAAATGTTTTCGGATTGGACCAAGACTTTTCATGTGGCCTTGGGTTACTACCGGTAGACCGCCTGTCAAGTTTCGTGTCATTTGGACTTCGTTTGATACTCCAACGGCTAACCGAGGGACCGAAAAGGCCTCATGTGTGTTGCAGCCCAACACCCTTCCAAACTGGCCCAAAACCCACCAAAACCTCTCCCATCGTCTAGAGCGTTCGATCACGATCGCGTGGCCGCAAACCGCACCTCATTTGGACACTCCTAGCTCACTCTACCTATAAATTAGTCCTCCTCCCCCGATTTCGCGATGCAAACCCTAAAAATTCCCCTCTCGCCCGCCGGACATGTCCGTCCCGGACCGGACGAGATCGCGTCACGCCAAGTGTCCTCGCCGCCGCCGTTCTCCAACGCACGCCGCCGCGGGCCCGCGCGGCCCAGATCCGGCCTGCGGGGGCCGAACCGCCGTCGCCTCGCTCCTGTTCATCACCGCCGCCTAGCGCCGCCCGTCCGCGCCCACCGGCCGCCATCTCCGCCACCGCACCGCCATGTCCACCGCCGTCGCCTGCTCGCACGCCGGCGCGCGTCACGGCAGCCGCGCCACCCCGGATCCACTACAGCTCGCCGCGCGGAGCTCCGCCGTCGCCTCGCCAAGTCACCGGCGCCGCCCCTCCGTCGTCGCCCTAGCTCGCTGCCGGCCGGATACGGCCAGACCCGGGCCGGGACGAACTCCCTGCACCTCCCCACGCCGCTCCTGCCTCAACTCCGGCGAAGGTCCGGCCCTGCCTCGATCCGCGTGCGCTCGGGTCAAACCCTAGATCCGGAGGTCGTTTTCTGCCAAGTCCCAGTAACTTTTAGCTAACTTCATCGCATCATAACTTTGCATCCGTGGCTCTGTTTTGGGCGTGTAGCATATCAAAATATTCGTCTCGACGAGTACATCATTTCATCTCATTGCATCATTTTCATTTGAGCTCATCTTGATGCCCGAAATGATGTTGGAAGAGGGCTATGTGAGGAATTTGTCAGATCTGTTTCAGCAAATAGCCTTTTGTCATTTTTGCCATGATTAATGTGTGCATGCTAGGCTCCTGAGCTCTACATGTATTTTGATGTATGCCATGCCATCTTTGCAGGGGTGTATGCCATGTATTTTTGTGATATTTGTGGTGACTAGCACAAGCATGCAAAGTAGCGTAATCGTTGATGCTGATTTCAGGGACTTAGAATTTCACAAAGTCCTTGTCCTGATATTGTTTTTAGGGTTTTTATCATTTATGCCACTAGTTGTGTCCCACTACTCAGTTTTGCCATTAGAAGTTACAACTGCTCAAAAATGCCATCAATCCGTGAGATGCTTGCTCAAAAATGCCATTAGATATCTAAAAATGCCATCTTTCTGTTAGATGTTTGCTCAAAATGCCATTAGACATTGTTATTTTTACGTCAAACCCGTTGACCATGTTCTATGACAAAAATAAGCCTAGACCCACATGTCAGTTCTCTCTATCTCACAATGATATGTGTGGCCCCACTTGTCAGGAGTAACCAAGCAAATAATTTTACAGGAAAATAAGAACGCTGTTGGGATCAAGTGGGCCCCATACTTTATTGTAGTGAGATAGAGGGAGAGCTGGCATGTTGGTTCATTGGTATTTATGTCATTATAACATGGCAAAAGAGATCTGAGATCACAATAATGGTGTTTAGTGGCATTTTTGAGCATGTGTCTAATGAAGCGATGGCATTTTTGAGCAGTTGAAATTTCTAGTGGCAAAACTGAGTAGTGAGACACAACCGGTGGCATAACTGATAAAAACCCTTGTTTTTATGCCATATGTTCATGTTGTTTCGTAGTGGTCTGTGCCTCTTTTGAGGATGATTAGTAAGGATGTTTTGTTAATATGGTGGTGCTCTATCCATCCATGTCTTTGTTTGCATTTATGGAGCACCCTAGCTTGACTCAATTGAGCTCTACTTTTGCTATAAAATGTTCCTGGCAGATTGTTAACTTGTTTAGCAATTTTGCCGAGGTTGCTGCTATTGATCCGTGCATGCTATGTTGTTGTTCTTGCCATGTCTAGCTTCTATGCCATGTCTTCTTGATGGGTGTATCCTTAGATTATCATGCAATGCTCTATAGTGAGTGCATCGAGCTCGTAAACATGCCTACTTGCTAATCTGTTTTGCATGCTCCAGTTTTTCACTAAGTCTGAATCTGTTTGTGTTTTTCTATGTTCACATGCTTGCAATTGTATTTTCTGATCCCTTTTGGCTCAAGGTCACTAAGGGAGTTTTGTTATATGCTTAGAGTAGCATGCCATGCCTTGCTTTGCCATGATATGTTCCTGTAGCATGTAGTTTTCATGCTCTAAAGATTGCTTCCTCATGATAAATTCCAGACTTGTTGATAATTTCACTAAGTCTGTAACCTATTATCTTTTGCACTTTTGCCATGCTTGTTTTCAACCTGTTATTGAGTGAATTAGCCGTAGCTCAGTGTTCATCTTTTGTTAAGCATCATGAGTGGATCCCTGCCATGTATTTTGTTGCCATGTTTGAGTGATGTAGCATATTTATTGATGCATTTAGATGGTCACTTGCTGTTTATCGCAGACCGGTGCCTTATTTGTTTTGCTTGCCATTTCCAAACCGTGCATCCGATTCCGGTGATCTTTATATCGATTTCAACCGAAATAATCTCCTCTTTCCAGTGGAACTCTTGGATTTCCAAGTTGAGGCCAGGTTCAATCATTTCCTTTCCCAATCATGCATATGCATCGCATCCCGCATCCCGCATGTCATGCCATGTTCATGGGATTGGTTGTTTACTATGTTGTGTGCTTCTTTCCGGTGTTGCTTCTTCGGGTTGGTTCCGATAACGTCGCATTTGTGAGGACCCGTTGGACTACGTCCGTTTGTCTTCTTCATGGACTCGTTCTTCTTCCTTGCGGGATCTCAGGCAAGATGACCATACCCTCGAAATCACTTCTATCTTTGCTTGCTAGTTGCTCGCTCTTTTGCTATGCCTATGCCGCGATACCTACCACTTGCTTATCATGCCTCCTATATTGTTGAGCCAAGCCTCTAACCCACCTTGTCCTAGCAAACCGCCGTTTGGCTATGTTACCACTTTGCTCAGCCCCTCTTATAGCGTTGTTAGTTGCAGGTGAAGATTGGAGCTTGTTCCATGTTTGGAACATGGATATTTTGTTGGGATATCACAATATCTCTTATTTAATTAATGCATCTATATACTTGGTAAAGGGTGGAAGGCTCGGCCTTATGCCTGGTGTTTTGTTCCACTCTTGTCGCCCTAGTTTCCATCATATCGGTGTTATGTTCCCGGATTTTGCGTTCCTTACACGGTTGGGTTATAATGGGAACCCCTTGACAGTTCGCCTTGAATAAAACTCCTCCAGCAATGCCCAACATTGGTTTTACCATTCGCCACCTAGCCTTTTCTTTCCCTTAGGTTCTACACACTCAAGGGTCATCTTTATTTAACCCCCCCGGGCCAATGCTTCTGTAAGTGTTGGTCCAAACTGAGCGATGTTCGTAGCTACTAGGGGCAACTCTGGGCTGGCCCACCCGACATATGGCTCATCCGGTGTGCCCTGAGAACGAGATATGTGCAGCTCCTATCGGGATTTGTCGGCACATCTGGGTGGCTTTACTGGTCTTGTTTTACCATTATCGAAATGTCTTGTAACCGGGATTCCAAGCCTGATCAGGTCTTCCTGGGAGAAGGAATATCCTTCGTTGACCGTGAGAGCTTGTGATGGGCTAAGTTGGGACACCCCTGCAGGGATTTGAACTTTCGAAAGCCGTGCCTGCGGTTACGGGCAGATGGGAATTTGTTAATGTCCGGTTGTAGAAAACCTGAAGTTGACCTTAATTAAAACACATCAACCGCGTGTGTAACCGTGATGGTCTCTTCTCGGCGGAGTCCGGGAAGTGAACACAGTGTTGGAGTAATGCTTGACGTAGGTTGTTCTAGGATCACTTCTTGATCATAGTTGTTCGACCGTGCTTTTGCTCTCTCTCCTCACTCTCATTTGCGTATGTTAGCCACCATATATGCTAGTCGCTTGCTGCAGCTCCACCTCATACCTTTTACCCTACCTATAAGCTTAAATAGTCTTGATCGCAAGGGTGTGAGATTGCTGAGTCCCCGTGACCCACAGATACTTCCAAAACCAGCTTGCAGGTGCCGATGATAGCTTGCAGGTGACACAACCAAGCTCAAGGAGGAGCTCGATGGAGTTCATGTTCGTTTTGTTGTTCCGTTCCCAGTTGATCAGTAGTGGAGCCCAGTTGGGACGATCGGGGATCTGTGTAGCTTTTAGGGTAGTCTTCTTTTATTTTGGTTCCGTAGTCGGACCTTGATTGTATCTGCATGATGTAATGCTTTATTCATGTATTGTGTGAAGTGGCGATTGTAAGCAAACTATGTATCTCTTTCCCTTATGTATTACATGGGTTGTGTGAAGATTACCTCACTTGCGACATTACTTTCAATGCAGTTATGCCTCTAAGTCGTGCTTCGACACGTGGGAGATATAGCCGCATCGAGGGCGTTACAAGTTGGTAATCAGAGCCTTCCCTGACCTTAGGAGCCCCCTGCTTGATCTAATCGCCGGTGTTGTTGAGTCTAGAAAAATGTTTTGAGTCATTTAGGATTATATATATCAGAGAGTAGGAATTCTTTTTACTCCTCAGTCCCTTCATCGCTCTGGTGAGGCATCCTGACGTAGAGTTTTGACTCTTCTCTTCTCAAATTTCACTAAAAAAATTTAGGATCACGCGGGTATCTTGGAATCGTTCCGATGGTTTTGTGACGAGAACATTGTTCTTGGTGCCTCCTGACATTTAGGGGTTGTGGCAGTGTCCCGGGGAGTTGAGCTCCAAGGTGTTGTCGTCACAATTTTATAGTTGCAGTTCTGGAATACCTGAGTTTCGCCGACATCGAAAATCTCTTTTATGCAGTTGTTGGTGAGATATCCTCGACGCCACCCAGTACTGGGGCGGGAGTTCGGGAGTATTGCCATAACTTGTATAACGGATGCTTTTCGAAGGTTGAGGTAAATGATTTCCGAAGGTTTCTTGGTTATGTGTTGAAGGATGGATACAGCTGGATGTAGGATTTGCTAGTTTTGGGTGAGATATTATGCTTCCCCTGTATCCCCAACACCTGATTGCATAACCGGAGAGTTTCGGGAGTTTATAAGTGGGAATTCAAGTAGCTCTTAGGATATCTTTCTGACAGATGTATGATATGAAATTGGGGTTCGACGTCTAGTGGTCCGCCTATCCACGGTCGGTTTTACAGTGGTCTCGTTGTGTCTTAAAGAGTCCTTGGCTACGCTGACTTGGGGACGCTTCGTATGTCATGTGCACTGCCATGTACATGATGGTGCTGTACGATCGAGCCCGTGTAGGCCCCACCATGAAAACTTCGGACGAAATCTCTATCATATGTTTGTTCCGGCTTATTTTGCAAGCCAATCCTTTGTTTTTGTTTGAGTTGTGGTATTCGAGTTGCTTCAATGTCAAGTGTTGATTCCATACCTTTCCTAAGTGGTGTTCTCATATTCCTATGTGAATACTGATCCTTCTTGATTATCGAGATTTTCTTGCCAATCCTTTTCACCGGCATGTTTCTCTTCAAGTGGATCCAATCTTTTCAACATCAGCAAGATCAATTATCATTTCTTCTCAACGGTGTTTGTTTCATCCGAACCAAGTGTCTTTGTTTTTCCCACCCTCCCACCCTTGTTTTTCTTGAAGGATTCAGATTTCTTCATCAAGTATCCATCTTATTCATGTGAAGTCTCTTTTTTCTTTTCTTTCAATATTCTTACCCGGTAGTTCTCATGAAGATGGTCTACTAGTTCATCATCCTTCGTTCTTTTCTACTCCAGTGGTTTCATTTCAAGCGTTATTGATCATATCTGTCACACCTTGCATTTTGTAACACTTCATTTGCATTATTAAAGTATGAAAATTTGGACCAACAAAAAACTTTTGCATTGTTTGGCTCTTTATTTTGGAGTTGGTTTTTCTCTTTGTGATTTTTCTAGTGCTCTTTAAAGTCAACTACTCCACCTTTTGTACTTCATCTCCTTGCCCCAAACTTCTGCCCAATGATCATGCCATGTGTATAGTACAATATAGTATTTTCTTACAGTAATAATTTGGCCAAAAAGCATTTTCTAAAATTAGATTTCCAAAAACCCTTGAATTGAGATTTGCACTGCAAGTACTTAATTAAGGGCAGCAAAAATATTTCCAAAAGTATTTTTGACTCCTATTAGATATAGGATACCCATAAACCCCAAAAATATAATTTCAAAAGTTATTTTACTATTTTATTTAAAGGCTTTTTCTTAAGTCCAGAAATGGTCTTTAATAGGGAAAAATTATTTTATTGGTCCAAAAATATTTGACAAAAATCAGGGAAACTCAGTGGGCATATATTTCCCATATATAAGAGTTTCAACACATGGTCATGTTCAAAATATTGGACAAAACCTCCCAAAACCATTTCTGCCCATTTCAAGGATTTGAAATATTTCTACAAGAAATATTTTCATAAAAATCCAAGGAAAATCCAGCAAGTCACAAATGCATGTTGTGATCACCTTGCAAAGCCTCAAGTCAATTAAAGTCATTTTGGTTCACCAAAATGCCCCAAAACCCTTTTCTGCCCAGAACCAAATTTGAGCAACTCTACATTGCCAAGTGTGTTCTTTTAATCTGAATTTTTGTGGACATGTTCAAATCCCCAAATGATGACGCTACACCAAGTGTTGCATCAAGGAGAATGGTTTTGCATGACTAGATCTTGGAAAACCCATTTCTGCTAATTTATAGGGTTTACCAAAGTTACATTGGCTACTTTGCCCAAATGAGCTCAAACTTGGTGGAACATTCTATTTCTAAGTTTCATTCCATCCTGTTAAGTATCATGGAAATTGGAGTTCATTTGCTTGCCAAAACCTTTATCAAACACCTTCTGCCATTTTTTCAAAAACACCATTTTGACCCCTTCCACTAATCTCCTTGAGCTCAACTTTTTACCACAGCTCCGCCTAGTCCCCTTTCACCTCCAGTATCAATGGCAAATCCACAGCTCACTTATTGGATGGGTAAAACCCCACTTCCTCTCTCTGGACAGCCCATTTGCACACTTCTTCTTCCTCTCCCCTCACCCCAGTGGCCATCCATGGCATCCAATGCACCACCCCATTACTTTACTCACGCCTAGACCTGCTAGACACGAAAGGACGCGCTCACCATGCATAAAGAATGGCCATGCCGACCATTTGGGCGCTCTGGAGCGCGCTACAGTGCGCTCCCGCACTGTAGCCGCCCCCTGCCAAGCACCTCCGGCCACCTCGGGCCTCCCCCGTGCGCCTGCCGATGCGCCTCGGCGTCCGCAGCACGCTACGCGGTCGGCCCCCTCCTCTCTCCTCCTCCTCGCGCCTCCGCGCTAGCGAACAGAGGCCGCCCGAGCGCGCCAATGGAGCGGCTCACACGCGTGCGTCTCTGACCTCTCCCCGCTCTCTCCCTTAGCTCCCCTTGACGTAGTCCACGCCCAGGAACACCCCAGACACGACGCCAGCTCCTCCCAAGCCCTGTGGCGACGAGCAGGAGCTCTCCGGTGCACGAGTCCACGACACCTCGCCATTCGCCTATTTAAAGGCCTCCCCGAGCCCTTTTCTCATCACCACGCGCTCTCTGCACCACCAAAACCTCCCCCTGCACCCCCAGTTCCTCTCCAGAGCCGCCTGAGCTCGAGATCGAGCTCGAGCTCCGCCGCTTCGGCTCACCGGAGTTCGCGAGGTATAGGCCTCCCCCGCTCCTCCTCTGCCTCGATCTGGAACCCCTGCATCCCATTGATCATTTCCCCTCTCTCCCCCGCCTCGTTTGTAGCCGGAGTCAGCCGGAACCATCGACACCCAAAGCTCCTCCGTCGCAAGACCTCGTCGCCGGCAAACCAGGCAACTCCGGTGACATCCACCACCTCCACCCGAACGGCGACACGACGTTGAGCCCAGCCGTGCCCTCGCCCGACCTCGCCGTGCCCTGCATCGTCGCCGGTGAGCTCACTGGCCGCCTGGACTCAGGGTTAGGGATGACAGGCGAGCCCCGCCTGTCAGCCTCTCCCCTCCATCGCCCCCTCTCTCTCGCTGACGCCTGGGCCCCGCCTGTCAGGTTTAAACCTGGCACGCGCGCGTGCACCAGTGCGCTGGGCCGCCTCGCTGGCTGGGCCGGCTGCCGTGCAGATGTTCTGGCTCAGCAGGCACAGGGCCCTTTTTCTTTTTCTTTTCTGTCACTTTTTCCAAAAATTCTATAGGACAGAATATATGTCCAAATGAATTAATTCCAATTCATAAATTCCTGAAATATTGCAACCTATTTAATGGTGCAACTTTCATTCAAATCCAACAACCTTTTCTTCACTGTAAATATTTAAATGTGATTTTAAGCATTTAAATATGCCTTTGTAAATCCATTTCTCCTATTCTGCTACACCAAGTCCAAAACTAGGAATTTTCCCCTTCTTAGTTTTCAACCTAGTATTTTACAAAAATGAGTTGACATTTTTCTGAGCACTTTGGTTTTTCTGTTGTATTATTGCCTTATTTTTCTCGTTATTATTTTGCGACGATAGATTGCGTTGCTGACGAAGGAGTTGGACCTGAAGACTTTGAATACCCAAAAGACCTTATTGAGCCAGGCAAGCAGCCCTTTGACCATGTCTATGAAACCCTTTTTATGCATTTCATATAGCACTTTATTGTTGTTGCATCGGAATCATGATGAGAGGGTAGCCACTTTGGTGGGATGTCTTCATTTCCTCCTTGTTGATACTTGCATTGTGCATGACCCTACCTCCTTATGAGGGTTATGCCGGTGGGAATAGATAGGATGCTAAAGTAGTGCCACGCAAAAAGGGACGGGTATATGCATGGTGATGGAGACAAAGTATTTTGAAAGGACTTTTCGAAAACCCCGTCGGATGCCACTTATGCCCGAGGGAGATGATGAGTTGGGTAACCACTTGATGACGAAGTGGTGTACCGAGGCAAGTGTGTGTGTGTGTTGCTTTTAAAAACGGATTGGTTTAAGTTGTGACCATTATTCCAACCTTACATGCGCAACCACTCTACCCTTATATGGGAAAGGGCATTATTGATTACCTAGGCCGATACTAGCTTGGAGCCCGCATTACTAGTGACGGGGGAGAGTTGGTGCTCTCTCTCGGGACGGGGTCGTGCCAGGTAGGGCGGCCAAGAACATTTTTATGGGGCACCGGACACACCGTTGGTACCCCATGCCAGTGGTATGTGATGAATATGGGAGCAAGGCTCCACAATTTTTAAGTTGTGAAATGTTGGGCACGGGGGTTACTACCAATCGAGTGGACTCCATGTTAGTGTCATCTAGGGAAAGATAGTGATCGGGTGCTTACCCCGGGTACTTGAGGTACCGCGGGTCGTGGATGACACGGAAGTTCCCCGGATCTTGTGGGTAAAGTGTGCAACCTCCGCAGAGTGTAAAACTATTCGAATATCCATGTCCACGGTCAAGGACAGTTGGGTAACCGCTCTTGGGCTACGTCCACATGTTTACAAACCAGTGTGTGTGTTTGGATAAGTGGGAAGAACTACTTGGGTCAAGTCAAAGGACTTGACATGATTGAGTTGGGTTGGTGCCCACTCTTTTTATGTTGATATCTGTAACCTGTCCTCATGGTTAATTGAATTCTCCTGATGCATGTCTTACAAGTTGTTGAACATGTCATTGCACTCAAAACTAGCTTTCCGCAAAAATTTACCTATATCATGCATTTTTGTACCTTGAACCAAGACATGAGTTGCTTGTGAGTACATTCAAAGTACTCATTGGCTTGCCACTGGTTATTTAATTGGCCAGGCATGGAAGAACAGGAGTTCGAAGAAGAGTTCTTTGAAGACGAACATGCGAACTAGGATGTTTCCCAGTCAGAATGCCTGTAGGGTTAAGGCAGATGGCATGGGTTCTATTTATCGACGAAGATTTCCGCTGCTTATGTTTCATTTGATGTTCAGCCCTTAAGGCTTTATCTATGTAAGACTTGACCATAATGGTCATAATTTGTGTAAGACGATGTGTATGGATGTAAGACTCTTGTTATTCAGCTTCTGTGTGTTCAGTGAGCATTGATCTCTGGGATCACTGTACACGTGCATTCGGTAATCACGACTTATGAGTCGGGGTCCCCACAGAGCTGGTATCAGAGCCATCCTGACTGTAGGAAGCCTTAGTTAGCATGGGCGTTAGTTAGCTTGATACCATCTAAACTTCTCTTCTTTTCTAAAGCTTACCCACCCCAAGATATATTTCCCTTATTGACCTCTCCCATTCAACCTTTGTAGATGGCTGCCATACCTGAAGACTTCCTGACCACAGGATTTCCCGTCCTTCTCGAGGATAGCCTCAAGAAGTGTGATTCCACCGAGCCCCCATTTTCACCTACCATGAGCATTGGATCAATGACACCGAGATGGAGTATCATGTGGAAGTGATCGTGAAGGCCAATGACTCTCCAACAAGCTGGTTTTTTGAGGGACCCCAGATGGCAACACTAGTCCTTGCCGTCGAGACGGCAACCCTCAAGGCACTCACCCGCCTCCGAGACCTTCTTCCAGAGATGGCAGACGAGTTGGCAACCCGTTTCTTGCCTTATCGGAAGGAAGATGAGGATGAGAGCAGTGCACCAGCTCCACCATTAGAAGAAGGACTTCCACTCCGATTCCAGACCTACTTCAGCCTTTGTGCCGATAGTTTGGCACAACACTTGGCCTCTGAATCAATGGAACTCCGAAAGGAACTTCATGAGACCAAGGCACTTCTTCTTCAAGCACAAGGGAAGACGGATAGGATCAAGAAGGAAGGTGCTCCCCCTGGACAACCCGCCATCGCATACAGAGGTGGAAGACCCCCAAAGGATGGAGAACCACCACAGCAACACCGCATGAGTGCAAAGGAATACCGCAAGCTCTTCGCACCACCGGCAAAGCAACGCCATGTTGAGCTCCTCCACTCCCCCACCCCTTCAAGTGAAGAGGAAAGTCAGGCCACCGATGACGAGGAGGAAGACCCAGAAGAGCCAGACTACGCGACCGAGCATTCCACCACTTAGGCATCATTCGCAACCCGAATATGCCCGTTAGTAACCCCTACGGTAGGATAGGTCATGTACCCCTATGCGAAGTCGAGTCCTTGTAATGGTTCATATGAAACCATGTAGTATTGTGATTGCTTTTGATGTGTTTGATGGACGTCGTACTTTCCTTCGGGAACTTATAAGCGACCACATCACCCATTTGGATTTCAATGAATGTGTTTGGCCTAATGGCCCTTTCATGAAAACAATTGGTGTCATACCAACCCCCTTACTAGGCATCCCGTCTATATTGCTTTTCCCATCTTTCCTAATCATGAGACCTTGATCGCTCCAACAGGATGCCTGTTGTAACTCGTACTGGTACCTCTACCCAGTAGCAAGAAGCCGGAGAAGGAGCCAGTCAGGACCAAACCCAAGGACAAGTTCCACCACCGCCACCACCTCCAAACATGGACATGGCTCAGCTTCTCCAAGCCTTCTGAGAGGAATGCCAAGCCAACACTGCAGCCCTCCAGATGATTGCTCAAGCTGTCAACCGCCAGCCGGCGGGAAACGGCAATGAATGTTCCATGTTGGTGGAGTTCAAGAAGCATGCACCACCCACGTTCATCGAGACTGCTGAACCCCTGGATGCAGACGACTGGGTCCGCACCATTGAGGATCTGCTGGAAGTAGTCGGATGCACTGAGGACCGTGAGAAGGTGGCATATGCTGCTCACTGTCTCGGGGGAACTGCTAGAGCTTGGTGGGATGGATTCAAGGCCATGCATGCTGAGCGAAACATCACTTGGAATGACTTCAAGGCAGAATTCCGCAAATCCCACATTCCTTCCGGAATCATGGCCATCAAGAAGCGTGAGTTCCGAGCCCTGAAGCAAGGTAGTAGCACTGTCAAGGAGTACATGCAGAAGTTCAGTGTTCTCTCAAGGTATGCCCCTGAAGATGTCAGCACTGATGCTGCCAAAAGGGAGCGCTTCATGGAAGGCCTTAACCAGACTCTGCAGTACTCGCTTGTTGTGTGTGACTACCCGACCTTTCCTGATCTGGTGAACAAGGCACTCATGCTTGAGGACAAGCGACGTGCTTTGGATGATACCCGTAAGCGCAAGATGATCAGCAAGGGTAGCTCCAGCAACCAGAAGCCTCGCCCGTGGCAGCCAGCCCCGGTCAAGCCAACCTATCAGTAGCCAAGAGCTCCTGCACCCCACACCAACTATCCACCTCAGCAGTACTCCAACCCCAGGCCAGCTTACAACTACCCCAATAACAATGCCGGTAAGAGCAGCAACCCCAATCAAGTCACTTGCTTCGGATGTGGTCAGGCAGGACACTACTCCAAGAATTGCCCCAACAAGAAGCCCGACGCCCCGCGCCCTAATGCGCAGAACCCAGGACAAGGCCGTGGAATGCCACCAAGGAACCAAGCTCCCTGCAACCTGCCCAACAACGGCAAGGGTCGTGTGAATCATGTCACTACAGAAGAAGCCCAGGAAGACCCGGACGTCGTGCTGGGTACGTTCCTTGTCAACTCAACACCTGCAACTGTCTTGTTTGATTCTGGAGCCACACATTCATTTGTCACCCAAAGGTTTGCATTAAAAAGTGGCATGACTCCTACACCCCTGAATAACCCTATGGTGGTACAAACCCCCGGAGCAGAGATGAGAGCCAAGATAGGATGTAAAGGAGTCGGGATTGTCATTAATGGGGTAGACTTCCTAGCAGACCTTATCATCTTAAGATCACAAGGCTTGGATGTGATCTTAGGAATGAATTGGTCATCAAGCACCAAGGCTTGCTAGATTGTGCCAACTGGACTGTCACTGTAACCAATGACCAAGGAGTCAAAGTTAAATTTGCCTCCAACCCCTCCTGTGCTCAAGCCACCCAAGTCAACTCTCTGTCAGAAGTTGGATTGGAGCAAGTGCCGGTAGTATGCGAATACCCCGATGTCTTTCCTGATGAGCTACCGGGAATGCCTCCTGACCGAGACATTGAGTTCATCATCGAACTCATACCCGGGGCAGGACCCATCTATAAGAAGCCTTATAGAATGGTATCGGAAGAGTTAGCAGAATTGAAGAAGCAACTGGAAGAGCAGTTGAGGAAGGGATTTATCCGCCCTAGTGCCTCCCCTTGGGGATCACCTGTTCTGTTTGTGGCAAAGAAGGACGGTACCATCCGCCTATGCATTGACTACCGCTCCCTCAATGGAGTTACAATCAAGAACAAGTATCCACTTCCCAAGATTGAAGATCTGTTTGATCAACTCAATGGGGCCAAGGTGTTCTCCAAGATTGATCTCAGATCTGGGTACTACCAGCTGAAAATTAGACCCCAAGATATTTCGAAGACGGCATTTGTAACCAGATATGGCCTGTATGAGTGCACGGTCATGTCCTTTGGATTGACCAATGCCCCAACTTACTTCATGTATCTCATGAATAAGGTCTTCATGGAATATTTGGACAAGTTTGTCGTTGTCTTCATTGATTACATTCTTGTCTTCTCGAAGACGGAAGAAGAGCACGAGCAACACTCGAGGATGGTCCTAGACAAGCTTCGAGAGCACCAACTGTATGCCAAGTTCCACAAGTGCGAATTTTGGCTGCGCGAAGTTGGATTCTTGGGTCATGTTTTGACTGAAGAAGGATTGTCGGTCGATCCCACTAAGATTGAAGCCGTGACTGAATGGCAATCCCCAAGCAATGTGAAGGAAGTCAGAAGCTTCCTCGGACTCGCGGGATATTACCGCAAGTTCGTTGAAGGATTCTCAAGCATTGCACGACCCATGACTCAGCTCTTGAAGAAGGATAAGAAGTTTGAATGGACGCCGAAGTGTGAAGAAAGCTTCCAGGAGCTGAAGAAGAGATTGACCACCGCCCCAGTTCTGGCCACACCAGATATACACAAGGAGTTTGTGATATATTGTGATGCGTCAAGAACCGGACTGGGAGGTGTTCTGATGCAAGAAGGCAGAGTCGTAGCTTACCTTTCAAGGCAACTACGGCCTCATGAAGAGAACTATGCTACTCATGACCTTGAGTTGGCAGCTGTAGTTCATGCCCTGAAAACATGGCGACATTACCTCCTAGGGAAGCGGTGTGAGATATACACGAATCACAAAAGTCTGAAGTATATTTTCATTCAGAAGGAATTGAACATGAGGCAGAGAAGGTGGCTAGAGTTGATCAAGGATTATGACCTCAGTGTTCAATACCACCCTGGAAAGGCTAATGTGGTAGCAGATGCATTAAGCAGGAAGGCTTGTTCCTTGAATGCTATGCTTAAGGAAAGGCTACCCGCCTTGTATGAAGAACTTGAAAGCTTCAGGTTGGAACTGGTTGCACCAGGATTCTTAGCCAACCTTGAAGTCAAGCCTACCCTGATGGATGATATTAAGGAAGCTCAGAAGGGACACGAAAGTATTGAAGGCATCAAGAGGAAGATCAAGGCAGGCAAGGCCCCAGGATTCTCAGAGGATGAGCAAGGAATCGTGTGGTTTGGGAATCACATTTGCGTACCAAACAAGATTGAGCTCAAGAAGTTGATCTTGCAAGAAGCTCATGACACCCCGTATTCCATCCACCCCGGAGGAACCAAGATGTATCAAGACCTGAAGGAAAGATTCTGGTGGCATGGCATGAAGAGAGAGATAGCCACTTTCGTCACTAAGTGTGACATGCCAAAGGGTCAAAGCTGAACATCAGCGGCCCGCTGGATTGTTACAGCCTCTCAAGGTGCCTGAATGGAAATGGGATAAAGTCGGAATGGACTTCATCATTGGATTACCCAGGTCAAATAAGGGACATGACTCCATCTGGGTCATAGTCGACCATTTGACCAAAGTAGCCCATTTCATTCCTGTCAAAACGACTTACAAGGGAAACCAGCTAGCCAGCCTCTACGTCAACAGAATCGTAAGCCTTCATGGTGTTCCCAAGGAGATTGTGTCAGACCGAGGAACCCAGCTTACCTCAAGGTTCTGGAAGAAGTTCCAAGAGGCCATGGGGACCAAGTTGTCCTTCAGCATTGCTTTCCACCCACAGACTGGAGGTCAGACAGAACGAGTGAATCAGATAATCGAAGACATGCTCCGAGCCTGTGTCTTAGCATACGGAGCTAGGTGGGAAGATTGATGGGTTTCGTAGTAATTTCAAAAAATTTCCTACGCTCACGCAAGACCATAGTGATGCATAGCAACGAGAGGGGGAGAGTGTGATCTACGTACCCTCGTAGATCGACAACGGAAGCGTTTGGTTGATGTAGTCGTACGTCTCCACGGCCCGACCGATCAAGCACCGAAACTACGGCACCTCCGAGTTCTAGCACACGTTCAGCTCGATGACGATCCCCGGACTCCAATCCAGCAAAGTGTCGGGGAAGAGTTCCGTCAGCACGACGGCGTGGTGATGATCTTGATGTACTACTGCAGCAGGGCTTCGCCTAAGGACCTCTACAATATTATCGAGGACTATGGTGGAAGGGGGCACCGCACACGGCTAAGAATATGATCACGTGGATCAACTTGTGTTCCTCTGGGGTGCCCCTGCCTCCGTATATAAAGGCTCAAGGGGGGGGTGCGGCCGGCCTAGGAGAGGCGCGCCAGGAGGAGTCCTACTCCCTCTAGGAGTAGGATTCCCCCCCCCCAATGAGGGGGGCCGGCCCCCTCTCCTTGTCCTATTCGGACCAAGGGAGGGGAGGGGCGCACGGCCCATCTTGGGCTGCCCCTTCTCTTTTCCACTAAGGCCCACTTAGGCCCATATAGCTCCCGCGGGGTTCCGGTAACCTCCCGGTACTCCGGTAAAATCCTAATTTCACTCGGAACATTTCCGATATCCAAACATAGGCTTCCAATATATCAATCTTTATGTCTCGACCATTTCGAGACTCCTCGTCATGTCCGTGATCACATCCGGGACTCTGAACATCCTTCGGTACATCAAAATGCATAAACTCATAATATAACTGTCATCGTAACCTTAAGCGTGCGGACCCTATGGGTTCGAGAACAATGTAGACATGACCGAGACACGTCTCCGGTCAATAACCAATAGCGGAACCTTGATGCTCATATTGGCTCCTACATATTCTACGAAGATCTTTTATCGGTCAGACCGCATAACAACATACGTTGTTCCCTTTGTCATTGGTATGTTACTTGCCCGAGATTCGATCGTCGGTATCCCATACCTAGTTCAATCTCGTCACCGGCAAGTCTCTTTACTCGTTCTGTAATACATCATCCTGCAACTAACTCATTAGTTGCAATGCTTGCAAGGCTTTAAGTGATGTGCATTACCGAGAGGGCCCAGAGATACCTCTCCGACAATCGGAGTGACAAATCCTAATCTCGAAATACGCCAACCCAACATGTACCTTTGGAGGCACCTGTAGAGCTCCTTTATAATCACCCAGTTACGTTGTGAAGTTTGGTAGCACACAAAGTGTTCCTCTGGCAAACGGGAGTTGCATAATCTCATAGTCATTGGAACATGTATAAGTCATGAAGAAAGCAATAGCAACATACTAAACGATCGGGTGCTAAGCTAATGGAATGGGTCATGTCAATCAGATCATTCAACTAATGATGTGATCCTGTTAATCAAATGACAACTCTTTGTCCATGGTTAGGAAACATAACCATCTTTGATTAACAAGCTAGTCTAGCAGAGGCATACTAGTGACACTCTGTTTGTCTATGTATTCACACATGTATTATGTTTCCGGTTAATACAATTCTAGCATCAATAATAAACTTTTATCATGATATAAGGAAATAAATAATAACTTTATTATTGCCTCTAGGGCATATTTCCTTCAGTCTCCCACTTGCACTAGAGTCAATAATCTAGATTACACAGTAATGATTCTAACACCCATGGAGCCTTGGTGCTGATCATGTTTTGCTCGTGGAAGAGGCTTAGTCAACGGGCCTGCAACATACAGATCCGTATGTATCTTGCAAATCTCTATGTCTCCCACCTGGACTAGATCCCGGATGGAATTGAAGCATCTCTTGATGTGCTTGGTTCTCTTGTGAAATCTGGATTCCTTCGCCAAGGCAATTGCACCAGTATTGTCACAAAAGATTTTCATTGGACCCGATGCACTAGGTACGACACCTAGATCGGATATGAACTCCTTCATCCAGACTCCTTCATTTGCTGCTTCCGAAGCAGCTATGTATTCCGCTTCACACGTAGATCCCGCCACGACGCTTTGTTTAGAACTGCACCAACTGACAGCTCCACCGTTTAATGTAAACACGTATCCGGTTTGCGATTTAGAATCGTCCGGATCAGTGTCAAAGCTTGCATCAACATAACCGTTTACGATGAGCTCTTTGTCACCTCCATATACGAGAAACATATCCTTAGTCCTTTTCAGGTACTTCAGGATGTTCTTGACCGCTGTCCAGTGATCCACTCCTGGATTACGTTGGTACCTCCCTGCTAGACTTATAGCAAGGCACACGTCAGGTCTGGTACACAACATTGCATACATGATAGAGCCTATGGCTGAAGCATAGGGAACATCTTTCATCTTCTCTCTATCTTCTGCAGTGGTCGGGCATTGAGTCCGACTCAACTTCACACCTTGTAACACAGGCAAGAACCCTTTCTTTGCCTGATCCATTTTGAAAATCTTCAAAATCTTGTCAAGGTATGTGCTTTGTGAAAGTCCAATTAAACGTCTCGATCTATCTCTATAGATCTTTATGCCTAATATGTAAGCAGCTTCACCGAGGTCTTTCATTGAAAAACTCTTATTCAAGTATCCCTTTATGCTATCCAGAAATTCTATATCATTTCCAATCAGTAGTATGTCATCCACATATAATATCAGAAATGCTATAGAGCTCCCACTCACTTTCCTGTAAATACAGGCTTCTCCAAAAGTCTGTATAAAACCAAATGCTTTGATCACACTATCAAAGCGTTTATTCCAACTCCGAGAGACTTGCACCAGTCCATAAACGGATCGCTGGAGCTTGCACACTTTGTTAGCTCCCTTTGGACCGACAAAACCTTCTAGTTGCATCATATACAACTCTTCTTCCAGAAATCCATTCAGGAATGCAGTTTTGACATCCATCTGCCAAATTTCATAATCATAAAATGCGGCAATTGCTAACATGATTCGGACAGACTTAAGCATCGCTACGGGTGAGAAGGTCTCATCGTAGTCAATCCCTTGAACTTGCCGAAACCCTTTTGCGACAAGTCGAGCTTTGTAGACAGTAATATTACCGTCGGCGTCAGTCTTCTTCTTGAAGATCCATTTATTCTCAATTGCTTTCTGATCATCGAGCAAGTCAACCAAAGTCCATACTTTGTTCTCATACATGGATCCCATCTCAGATTTCATGGCTTCAAGCCATTTTGTGGAATCTGGGCTCACCATCGCTTCTTCATAGTTCATAGGTTCATCATGATCTAGTAGCATGACTTCCAGAACAGGATTACCGTACCACTCTGGTGCGGATCTTACTCTGGTTGATCTACGAGGTTTAGTAGTATATTGTTCTGAAGTTTCATGATCATCATCATTAGCTTCCTCACTAATTGGTGTAGGTGTCACAGAAACAGTTTTTGTGATGCACTACTTTTCAATACAGTTACCCCGTCAAGTTCTACTTTCCTCCCACTCACTTCTTTCGAGAGAAACTCCTTCTCTAGAAAGTTTCTGAACTTAGCAACAAAAGTCTTGCCTTCGGATCTGTGATAGAAGGTGTATCCAATAGTATCCTTTGGATATCCTATGAAGACACATTTCTCCGATTTGGGTTCGAGCTTATCAGGTTGAAGCTTTTTCACATAAGCATCGCAGCCCCAAACTTTCAGAAACGACAACTTTGGTTTCTTGCCAAACCATAGTTCATAAGGCGTCGTCTCAATGGATTTTTGATGGTGCCCTGTTTAACGTGAATGCGGCCGTCTCCTAAGCATAACCCCAAAACGATAGCGGTAAATCAGTAAGAGACATCATAGATCGCACCATATCTAGTAAAGTACGATTACGACGTTCGGACACACCATTACGATGTGGTGTTCCGGGTGGCGTGAGTTGCGAAACTATCCCGCATTGTTTCAAATGTACACCAAACTCGTAACTCAAATATTCTCCTCCACGATCAGATCGTAGAAACTTTATTTTCTTGTTACGATGATTTTCAACTTCACTCTGAAATTCTTTGAACTTTTCAAATGTTTCAGACTTATGTTTCATTAAGTAGATATACCCATATCTGCTTAAATCATCTGTGAAGGTGAGAAAATAATGATATCCACCACGAGCCTCAATATTCATCGGACCACATACATCAGTATGTATGATTTCCAACAAATTTGTTGCTCTCTCCATAGTACCGGAGAACGGCATTTTAGTCATCTTGCCCATGAGGCACGGTTCGCAAGTACCAATTGATTCATAATCAAGTGGTTCCAAAAGTCCATCAGTATGGAGTTTCTTCATGCGCTTTACACCGATATGACCTAAACGGCAGTGCCACAAATAAGTTGCACTATCATTATCAACTCTGCATCTTTTGGCTTCAACATTATGAATATGTGTGTTACTACTATCGAGATTCAATAAGAATAGACCACTCTTCAAGTGTGCATGACCATAAAAGATATTACTCATATAAATAGAACAACCATTATTCTCTGATTTAAATGAATAACCGTCTCGCATCAAACAAGATCCAGATATAATGTTCATGCTTAACACTGGCACCAAATAACAATTATTTAGGTCTAATATTAACCCCAAAGGTAAATGTAGAGGTAGCGTGCCGACCGCGATCACATCGACTTTGGAACCGTTTCCCACGCGCATCGTCACCTCGTCCTTAGCCAATCTTCGCTTAATCCGTAGTCCCTGTTTCGAGTTGCAAATATTAGCAACAGAACCAGTATCAAATACCCAGGTGCTACTGCGAGCATTAGTAAGGTACACATCAATAACATGTATATCACATATACCTTTGTTCACCTTGCCATCCTTCTTATCCGCCAAATACTTGGGGCAGTTCCGCTTCCAGTGACCAGTCTGCTTGCAGTAGAAGCACTCAGTTTCAGGCTTAGGTCCAGACTTGGGTTTCTTCTCTTGAGCAGCAACTTGCTTGCTGTTCTTCTTGAAGTTCCCCTTCTTCTTCCCTTTGCCCTTTTTCTTGAAACTAGTGGTCTTGTTGACCATCAACACTTGATGCTCCTTTTTGATTTCTACCTCCGCAGCTTTCAGCATTGCGAAGAGCTCGGGAATAGTCTTATTCATCCCTTGCATATTATAGTTCATCACGAAGCTCTTGTAGCTTGGTGGCAGTGATTGGAGAATTCTGTCAATGACGCAATCATCTGGAAGATTAACTCCCATTTGAATCAAGTGATTATTATACCCAGACATTTTGAGTATATGCTCACTGACAGAACTGTTCTCCTCCATCTTGCAGCTATAGAACTTATTGGAGACTTCATATCTCTCAATCCGGGCATTTGCTTGAAATATTAACTTCAACTCCTGGAACATCTCATATGCTCCATGACGTTCAAAACATCGTTGAAGTCCCGGTTCTAAGCCGTAAAGCATGGCACACTGAACTATCGAGTAGTCATCAGCTTTGCTCTGCCAGACGGTCACAACATCTGGTGTTGCTCCAGCAGCAGGCCTGGCACCCAGCGGTGCTTCCAGGACGTAATTCTTCTGTGCAGCAATCAGGATAATCCTCAAGTTACGGACCCAGTCCGTGTAATTGCTACCATCATCTTTCAACTTTGCTTTCTCAAGGAACGCATTAAATTTGAACGGAACAACAGCACGGGCCATTTATCTACAATCATACATAAACAAGCAAGATACTATCAGGTACTAAGTTCAAGATAAATTTAGGTTCAACTAATCATATTACTTAAAGAACTCCCACTTAGATTGATATCCCTCTAATCCTCTAAGTGATTACGTGATCCAAATTAACTAAACCATGTCCGATCATCACGTGAGATGGAGTAGTTTCATTGGTGAACATCACTATGTTGATCATATCTACTATATGATTCACGCTCGACCTTTTGGTCTCCGTGTTCCGAGGCCATATCTGTATATGCTTGGCTCGTCAAGTATAACCTGAGTATTCCGCGTGTGCAACTGTTTTGCACCCGTTGTATTTGAACGTAGAGCCTATCACACCCGATCATCACGTGGTGTCTCAGCACGAGGAACTTTCGCAATGGTGCATACTCAGGGAGAACACTTCTTGATAATTTAGTGAGAGATCATCTTATAATGCTACCGTCAATCAAAGCAAGATAAGATGCATAAAAGATAAACATCACATGCAATCAATAAAAGTAATATGATATGGCCATCATCATCTTGTGCTTGTGATCTCCATCTCCGAAGCACCGTCATGATCACCATCGTCACCGGCGCAACACCTTGATCTCCATCGTAGCATTGTTGTCGTCTCGCCAATCTTATGCTTCCACGACTATCGCTACCGCTTAGTGATAAAGTAAAGCATTACAGCGCGATTGCATTGCATACAATAAAGCGACAACCATGTGGCTCCTGCCAGTTGCCGATAACTCGGTTACAAAACATGATCATCTCATACAATAAAATTTAGCATCATGTCTTGACCATATCACATCACAACATGCCCTGCAAAAACAAGTTAGACGTCCTCTACTTTTTTGTTGCATGTTTTACGTGGCTGCTACGGGCTTAAGCAAGAACCAATCTTACCTACGCATCAAAAACCACAACGATAGTTTGTCAAGTTGGTGCTGTTTTAACCTTCGCAAGGACCGGGCGTAGCCACACTCAGTTCAACTAAAGTTGGAGAAATTGTCACCCGCAAGCCACCTATGTGCAAAGCACGTCGGGAGAACCGGTCTCGTGTAAGCGTACGCGTAATGTCGGTCCGGGCCGCTTCATCCAACAATACCGCCGAACCAAAGTATGACATGCTGGTAAGCAGTATGACTTATATCGCCCACAACTCACTTGTGTTCTACTCGTGCATATAACATCAACATATAAAACCTAGGCTCGGATGCCATTGATGGGTTTCGAAGTAATTTCAAAAAAATTCCTACGCTCACGCAAGATCATAGTGATGCATAGAAACAAGAGGGGGAGAGTGTGATCTACGTACCCTTGTAGATCGACAATGGAAGCATTTGGTTGATGTAGTCATACGTCTCCACGGCCCGACCGATCAAGCACCGAAACTACGGCACCTCCGAGTTCTAGCACACGTTCAGCTCGATGACGATCCCCGGGACTCCGATCCAGCAAAGTGTCGGGGAAGAGTTCCGTCAGCATGACGGCGTGGTGACGATCTTGATGTACTACTGCAGCAGGGCTTCGCCTAAGCACCTCTACAATATTATCGAGGACTATGGTGGAAGGGGGCACCGCACACGGCTAAGAATATGATCACGTGGATCAACTTGTGTTCCTCTGGGGTGCCCCTACCTCCGTATATAAAGGCTCAGGGGGGGGTGCGGCCGGCCTAGGAGAGGCGCGCCAGGAGGAGTCCTACTCCCTCTGGGAGTAGGATCCCCCCCCCCCCAATCCTAGTTGGAATAGGATTCACGGAGGGGGGAAAAGAGAGAGGGGGGCCGGCCCCCTCTCCTTGTCCTATTCGGACCAAGGGAGGGGAGGGGCGCGCGACCCATCTTGGGCTGCCCCTTCTCTTTTCCACTAAGGCCCACTTAGGCCCATATAGCTCCCGGGGGGTTCCGGTAACCTCCCGGTACTCCGGTAAAATCCCGATTTCACTCGGAACATTTCCGATATTCAAACATAGGCTTCCAATATATCAATATTTATGTCTCGACCATTTCGAGACTCCTCGTCATGTCCGTGATCACATCCGGGACTCCGAACATCCTTCGGTACATCAAAATGCATAAACTCATAATATAACTGTCATTGTAACCTTAAGCGTGCGGACCCTACGGGTTCGAGAACAATGTAGACATGACCGAGACACATCTCCGGTCAATAACCAATAGCGGAACCTCGATGCTCATATTGGCTCCTACATATTCTATGAAGATCTTTTATCGGTCAGACCGCATAACAACATACGTTGTTCCCTTTGTCATCGGTATGTTACTTGCCCGAGATTCGATCGTCGATATCCCATACCTAGTTCAATCTCGTCACCGGCAAGTCTCTTTACTCGTTCTGTAATACATCATCCTGCAACTAACTCATTAGTTGCAATGCTTGCAAGGCTTTAAGTGATGTGCATTACCGAGAGGGCCCAGAGATACCTCTCCGACAATCGGAGTGACAAATCCTAATCTCGAAATACGCCAACCCAACATGTACCTTTGGAGACACCTATAGAGCTCCTTTATAATCACCCAGTTACGTTGTGACGTTTGGTAGCACAAAAAGTGTTCCTCTGGCAAACGGGAGTTACATAATCTCATAGTCATAGGAACATGTATAAGTCATGAAGAAAGCAATAGCAACATACTAAACGATCGGGTGCTAAGCTAATGGAATGGGTCATGTCAATCAGATCATTCAACTAATGATGTGATCCTGTTAATCAAATGACAACTCTTTGTCCATGGTTAGGAAACATAACCATCTTTGATTAACAAGCTAGTCTAGTAGAGGCATACTAGTGACACTCTGTTTGTCTATGTATTCACACATGTATTATGTTTCCGGTTAATACAATTCTAGCATGAATAATAAACTTTTATCATGATATAAGGAAATAAATAATAACTTTATTATTGCCTTTAGGGCATATTTCCTTCAAAGATTGCCTCCCTTTCGCCGAGTTCTCCTACAACAACAGTTCTTAGTCAAGCCTCCAGATGGCACCATTTGAGGTATTGTATGGGCGCAAGTGCCGCACACCCCTCAATTGGTCAGAAACCGGAGAAGGACTAGTCGTTGGGCCCGATATCCTCCGTGAAGCAGAAGAGCAAGTCCAGCTTGTCAGAGAGCGTTTGAAGACTGCCAAGTCAAGGCAGAAGAGCTACGCTGACTCTCGTCGGAGAGACATGACCTTCCGAGTTGGAGACCATGTCTATCTCTGGGTCACACCTCTCAAGGGAACCCAACGCTTCCATGTCAAAGGAAAACTCGCACCAAGATACATCGGCCCCTTCAAGATCACTGACCGACGAGGAGAAGTGGCTTACCAGTTGGAACTGCCACCTGAACTATCCGATATGCACAACGTATTCCACGTGTCACAACTCCGGAAGTGTCTCCAAGTCCCAGGCAAGCCTAATCTCTACAAGGACGTCGATCACCAAGCCATTGACCTCCAGCCTGATTTGACTTACTGTGAGAGGCCCATCTGCATTTTGGATGAGGCTGAGCGACGCACTCTAAGCCGCACTATCAAGTACTCCAAGGTCCAGTGGAGCAACCACACTGAAGCAGAAGCAACCTGGGAATGTGAAGACTACCTTAGATCCGAGTTTCCGTATCTCTTTAAAGCCTAGTTTAGGAATCTCGGGGACGAGGTTCTTGTAAGGGGGGTAGGTCTGTCACACCCTGCATTTTGTAACACTTCATTTGCATTATTAAAGTATGAAAATTTGGACCAACAAAAAACTTTTGCATTGTTTGGCTCTTTATTTTGGAGTTGGTTTTTCTCTCTGTGATTTTTCTAGTGTTCTTTAAAGTCAACTACTCCACCTTCTGTACTTCATCTCCTTGCCCCAAACTTCTACCCAATGATCATGCCATGTGTATAGTACAATATAGTATTTTCTTACAAAAATAATTTGGCCAAAAAGTATTTTCTAAAATTAGATTTCCAAAAACCCTTGAATTGAGATTTGCACTGCAAGTACATAATTAAGGCAGAAAAATATTTCCAAAAGTATTTTTGACTCCTATTAGATATAGGATACCCATAAACCCCAAAAATATAATTTTAAAAGTTATTTTCCTATTTTATTTAAAGGATTTTTCTTCAGGCCAGAAATGGTCTTTAATAGGGAAAAGTTATTTTATTGATTCAAAAATATTTGACAAAAATCAGGGAAACTCAATGGGCATATATTTCCCATATATAAGAGTTTCAACACATGGTCATGTTCAAAATATTGGACAAAACCTCCCAAAACCATTTCTGCCCATTTCAAGGATTTGAAATATTTCTACAAGAAATATTTTCATAAAAATCCAAGGAAAATCCAGCAAGTCACAAATGCATGTTGTGATCACCTTGCAAAGCCTCAAGTCAATTAAAGTCATTTGGGTTCACCAAAATGCCCCAAAACCCTTTTCTGCCCAGAACCAAATTTGAGCAACTCTACATTGCCAAGTGTGTTCTTTTAATCTGAATTTTTGTGGACATGTTCAAATCCCCAAATGATGACGCTACACCAAGTGGTGCATCAAGGAGAATGGTTTTGCATGACTAGATCTTGGAAAACCCATTTCTGCTAATTTATAGGGTTTACCAAAGTTACATTGGCTACTTTGCCCAAATGAGCTCAAACTTGGTGGAACATCCTATTTCTAAGTGTCATTCCATCCTGTTAAGTATCATGGCAATTGGAGTTCATTTGCTTGCCAAAACCTTTATCAAACACCTTGTGCCATTTTTCCAAAAACACCATTTTAACCCCTTCCACTAATCTCCTTGAGCTCAACTTTTTACCACAGCTCCTCCTAGTCCCCTTTCACCTCCAGTATCAATGGCAAATCCACAACTCACTTATTGGATGGGTAAAACCCCACTTCCTCTCTCTGGACAGCCCATTTGCACAGTTCTTCTTCCTCTCCCCTCACCCCAGTGGCCATCCATGGCATCCAATGCACCACCCCATTACTTTACTCACCCCTAGACCTGCTAGACACCAAAGGACGCGCTCACCATGCATAAAGAATGGCCATGCCGGCCATTTGGGCGCTCTGGAGCGCGCTACAGTGCGCTCCCGCACTGTAGCCGCCCCCTGCCAAGCACCTCCGGCCACCTCGGGCCTCCCTCGTGCACCTGCCGATGCGCCTCGGCGTCCGCAGCACGCTACGCGGTCGGCCCCCTCCTCTCTCCTCCTCCTCGCGCCTCCGCGCTAGCGAACAGAGGCCGCCCGAGCGCGCCAATGGAGCGGCTCACACGCGTGCGTCTCTGACCTCTCCCCGCTCTCTCCCTTAGCTCCCCTTGGCGTAGTCCACGCCCAGGAACACCCCAGACACGACGCCAGCTCCTCCCGAGCCCTGTGGCGACGAGCAGGAGCTCTCCGGTGCACGAGTCCACGACACCTCGCCATTCGCCTATTTAAAGGCCTCCCCGAGCCCTTTTCTCATCACCACTCGCTCTCTGCACCACCAAAACCTCCCCCTGCACCCCCAGTTCCTCTCCAGAGCCGCCCGAGCTCGAGATCGAGCTCGAGCTCCGCCGCTTCGGCTCGCCGGAGTTCGCGAGGTATAGGCCTCCCCCGCTCCTCCTCTGCCTCGATCTGGAACCCCTGCATCCCACTGATCATTTCCCCTCTCTCCCCCACCTCGTTTGCAGCCGGAGTCGGCCGGAACCGTCGACACCCGAAGCTCCTCCGCCGCAAGAACTCGTAGCCGGCAAACCAGGCAACTCCGGTGACGTCCACCACCTCCACCCGAACGGCGACATGACGCTGAGCCCAACCGTGCCCTCGCCCGACCTCGCCGTGCCCTGCATCGTCGCTGGTGAGCTCGCCGGCCGCCTGGACTCAGGGTTAGGGATCACAGGCGGGCCCCGCCTGTCAGCCTCTCCCCTCCATCGCCCCCCTCTCTCTCGCTGACGCCTGGGCCCCGCCCGTCAGATTTAAACCTGGCATGCGCATGTGCACCAGTGCGCTGGGCCGCCTCGCTGGCTAGGCCTGCTGCCCTGCGGCTGTTCTGGCTCAGCAGGCACAGGGCCCTTTTTCTTTTCTGTCACTTTTTCCAAAAATTCTACAGGACAGAATATATGTCCAAATGAATTAATTCCAATTCCTAAATTCCTAAAATATTGCAACCTATTTAATGGTGCAACTTTCATTCAAATCCAACAACCTTTTCTTCACTGTAAATATTTAAATGTGATTTTAAGCATTTAAATATGCCTTTGTAAATCCATTTCTCTTATTCTGCTACACCAAGTCCAAAACTAGGAATTTCCCCCTTCTTAGTTTTCAACCTAGTATTTTACAAAAATGAGTTGACATTTTTCTGAGCACTTTGGTTTTTCTGTTTTATTTTTGCCTTATTTTTCTCGTTATTATTTTGCGACGATAGATTGCGTTGCTGACCAAGGAGTTGGACCTGAAGACTTTGAAGACCCAGAAGACCTTGTTGAGCCAGGCAAGCAGCCCTTTGACCATGTCTATGAAACCCTTTTTATGCATTTCATATAGCACTTTATTATTGTTGCATCGGAATCATGATGAGAGGGTAGCCACTTTGGTGGGATGTCTTCATTTCCTCCTTGTTGATACTTTCATTATGCATGACCCTACCTCCTTATGAGGGTTATGCCGGTGGGAATAGATAGGGTGCTAAAGTAGTGCTACGGAAAAAGGGACGGGTATATGCATGGTGATGGAGACAAAGTATTTTGAAAGGACTTTTCGAAAACCCCGTCGGGTGCCACTTATGCCCGAGGGAGATGATGAGTTGGGTAACCACTTGATGATGAAGTGGTGTACCGAGGCAAGTGTGTGTGTGTTACTTTTAAAAACGGATTGGTTTAAGTTGTGACCGTTATTCCAACCTTACATGCGCAACCACTCTACCCTTATATGGGAAAGGGCATTATTGATTACCTAGGCTGATACTAGCTTGGAGCCCGCATTACTTGTGACGGGGGAGAGTTGGTGCTCTCTCTCGGGACGGGGTCGTGCCAGGTAGGGCGGCCAAGAACATTTTTATGGGGCACCGGACACACCATTGGTACCCCGTGCCAGTGGTATGTGATGAATATGGGAGCAAGGCTCCACAATTTTTAAGTTGTGAAATGTTGGGCACGGGGGTTACTACCAATCGAGTGGACTCCATGTTAGTGTCGTCTAGGGAAAGATAGTGATCGGGTGCCTACCCCGGGTACTTGAGGTACCGCGGGTCGTGGATGACACGGAAGTTCCCCAGATCTTGTGGGTAAAGTGTGCAACCTCTGCAGAGTGTAAAACTATTCGAATAGCCGTGTCCACGGTCAAGGACAGTTGGGTAACCGCTCTTGGGCTACGTCCACATGTTTACAAACCAGTGTGTGTGTGTTTGGATAAGTGGGAAGAACTACTTAGGTCAAGTCAAAGGACTTGACATGATTGAGTTGGGTTGGTGCCCACTCTTTTTATGTTGATATCTGTAACCTGTCCTCATGGTTAATTGAATTCTCCTGATGCATGTCTTACAAGTTGTTGAACATGTCATTGCACTCAAAACTAGCTTTCCGCAAAAAATTGCCTATATCATGCATTTTTGTACCTTGAACCAAGACATGGGTTGCTTGCGAGTACATTCAAAGTACTCATTGGCTTGCCACTAGTTATTTAATTGGCTAGGCATGGAAGAACAGGAGTTCGAAGAAGAATTCTTTGAAGACGAACATGCGAACTAGGATGTTTCCCAGTCAGAATGCCTGTAGGGTTAAGGCAGATGGCATGGGTTCTATTTATCGACGAAGATTTCCGCTGCTTATGTTTCATTTGATGTTTAGCCCTTAAGGCTTTATCTATGTAAGACTTGACCATAATGGTCATAATTTGTGTAAGACGATATGTATGGATGTAAGACTCTTGTTATTCAGCTTCTGTGTGTTCAGTGAGCATTGATCTCTAGGATCACTGTACACGTGCATTCGGTGATCACGACTTATGAGTCGAGGTCCCCACAATATCTTTTTCCTTGTTTCAAATACCTTCTCCTGCCGGCGCACCTCATATTCAGTCATTTCTCGCTATTCATTTGTTCCGGAGTACTGAAGATATCTCGAAAGATTCGCGCTGCCATTCTCAATCATTCAAGATACCTCAAGGTTGTTTTCTCATTCAAGCCATTTAATTCAACCGGTGCATTCTTCTCTTTTAAATCATTCAACAGTGTTTCTTTTGAGTGGGCCTTAACCCACAGGTCTTTTCCCAGGATCTTACCTGACTCTTCTTATTTTTCCCGGAGCTATCTATCAAATTTCTTTTCGAAGTTGACGTAAGAATGATTTATCATCAGTCAATTGCCTTTCTCCTAGATCTTTCAAATTCTTTTCATTGTTGGCTCTACCTTTCCAATTTTCATTCCGGAGTGCCTCAACAATTCATGGTGGTGTTTCTCATCATCATTCTCTGTGTTTGAAGACCGAAGAAGAGTTTTTACCTCCATATCTTATCCGTTCTCTCAGAGATTCGTGATTCCAGCTTGTTGCCATCCTCTCATAATTATTTTTGATTGTGGGAATTCTTTTCACCCATCCGAAGCAATTCAAGAGTCTTCTCAGTTTGTTATCCGGAGTTCATCAATTCAGGGTTATTCATTCTCAGCTGTCAGTTATCATTTTCCAATCTTACCGGTGCATCGTTCAAGTGATCTCTAATCAGCTCGTGATCTCTTCGTTCTCTTGTATCTAGTTTGTCTCAAGTATCTTCGTTTTTTTATAATTCTTCCCGGTGCTTCTTTATCTTTTCTTCAATCATTTTCAATTCTTACGGTGGTTCTTCCAAGATTTTGTCTTCCTTCGTTCGTCATATCAATTTATTCATTGTTTCAACCCGACCGGTGATTCGTTGAAAACTTTCTCAAGTTTGCGCGATATCTCTCTTAATCTTTTCTACGAGAATAAGTACTATGCCAAATCCATTGTTTGTCATCAATTTAAATTGGTGAAGGATACGCATAACGTAATCATTATTCTTGTTCATCCAAGTGATTAATTCCCTATTCCAGAGGTTCATCAAGTTCTCGATTCAAGTTGTCCATCTTTCTTTTCCGGAGCTCAAAGTTATTTCAATTATATCATTCCAAAGATTCATCTAATCATTGCAAGGATTCACCTTGTGTTTTCAACTCCTCTTTCTTCTCGTCTCCTTGTTCATATCAATCCAATCTATTGTTTCCGTAGTGGTAGAACTTCACCTCATAGTCTTGAGATGTTCTCCATAAGCCCACTACAACCTTGTTCTTTTCGGTGTTGGTTTTCCAACAATTCCGTTCGATCCTTCTCCCAAAGACGTTGTTTTCCTCTCCGTTCTTTTGAATCCATTCTTACAGTCGTTCCGGAGGCTTTGCGATGTTGTCCTTTTCACCCATCATTTCGTGTTGTCAAAAATCATGTTCTTTTCATGCCTATCCATTTAACCGGAGTGTTGTGCCTTTTTGTTCAAGTTCTTTTCGCTTTATAAAGCCTTGCACCTCTTTTCAACTGGAGTGCTGTCTGAGATCTTTCATACCCCTTTTCCATTCATTCAATAGTTCCGGAGGTAATATGTTGTGATTTCATCAAGTATCTTCTCATCTTACCAAGTTCTTATTCAATTCCTTTTCTTGTCAACCAGAGTGTTGTCCGAGTTTATTCTTCCTTGTTCTTTTACTAACGGAGAGCTTTCAACTTCATTCATCTTCGTTGTATCCTTTCTCGAGATGATTTAATCTTTCAAGGTTCGTTGGTTTCACTCATTTGTCAAAGGAGCAACTTAGTTTTACCTCTTCTTTTATCTCTTCTGTTTTCCCTCTGGTGCCATTCTAGATCTCGGGACGAGATCCTCTCGTAGTGGTGGAGTGTTGTAATGCCCCGAGACCGATGTGCCAGGTATCGTCCAGTTATTCGCTGTTGTTGCCTTGTCATTGCTTGTGTGTCATGCATCTCATATCATGTCATCATGTGCATCGCATTTGCATACATGTTCGTCTCATGCATCCGAGCATTTTCCCCGTTGTCCGTTTTGCAATCCGGCGCTCGTATGTCACCGGTGTCCCTTTCTACCTCTTTTCATGTGCGGGTGTTAAACGTTCTCGGATTGGACCGAGACTTGTCATGCGGCCTTGGGTTACTACCGGTAGACTGCCTGTCAAGTTTCGTGCCATTTGGACTTCGTTTGATACTCCAACGGTTAACCGAGGGACCGAAAAGGCCTCGTGTGTGTTGCAGCCCAACACCCTTCCAAACTGGCCCAAAACGCACCAAAACCTCTCCCATCGTCTAGAGCATTCGATCATGACCGCGTGGCCGCAAACCGCACCTCATTTGGACACTCCTAGCTCCCTCTACCTATAAATTCGCCCCCCTCCCCCGATTTCGCGGTGCAAACCCTAAAAATTCCCCTCTCGCCCGCCGGACATGTCCGTCCCGGACCGGACGAGATCGCGTCACGCCAAGTGTCCTTGCCGCCGCTATTCTCCACCGCGCGCCGCCGCGGGCCCGCGTGGCCCAGATCCGGCCCACGGGGCCCGAACCGCCGTCGCCCCGCGCCTGCTCATCACCGCCGCCTAGCGCCGGCGTCGCCTGCTCGCATGCTGGCGTGCATCACGGCAGCCACGCCGCCCCGGATCCGCTGCAGCTCGCTGCGCGGAGCTCCGCCGCCGCCTCGCCAAGTCGCCGACGCCGCCCCTCCACCGTCGCCCTAGCTCGCCGCCGGCCGGATCCGGCCAGATCCGGGCCGGGACGACCTCCCCGCGCCTCCCCGCACCGCTCCTGCCTCAACTTCGGCGAAGGTCCGGCCCCGCCTCGATCCGCATGCGCCCGGGTCAAACCCTAGATCCGGAGGTCGTTTTCTGCCAAGTCCTAGTAACTTTTAGCTAACTTCATCGCATCATAACTTTGCATCCGTGGCTCCGTTTTGGGCGTGTAGCATATCAAAATGTTCGACTCGACGAGTACATCATTTCGTCTCATTGCATCATTTTCATTTGAGCTCATCTTGATGCCCGAAATGATGTTGGAAGAGGGCTATGTGAGGAATTTGTCAGATTTGTTTCAGCAAATAGCCTTTTGTCATTTTTGCCATGATTAATGTGTGCATGCTAGGCTCCTGAGCTCTACATGTATTTTGATGTATGCCACGCCATCTTTACAGGGGTGTATGCCATGTATTTTTGTGATATTTGTGGTGACTAGCACACACATGCAAAGTAGCGTAATCATTGATGCTGATTTCAGGGACTTAGGATTTCACTAAGTCCTTGTCCTGATATTGTTTTTATGCCATATGTTCATGTTGTTTCCTAGTGATCCGTGCCTCTTCTGAGGATGATCAGTAAGGATGTTTTGTTAATATGGTGGTGATCTATCCATCCATGTCTTTTTTTGCATTTATGGAGCACCCTAGCTTGACTCAATCGAGCTCTACTTTTGCTATAAAATGTTCCTGACATATTGTTAACATGCACTACAAGAAATATGTCAACTTGTGACCTTCTGTTAGTGTCCCTGGAAGAATTGGTCATAGATCTATGACCATTTCAGACCAATTGGTCAAAAGTTGTTCGGGGGCTCCAAAACCTAAACTATAACGACCATTTTGGTCAGAAAGGTCGTAATTTCCTTACACGAAATGGTCATAAAGCAGATAGCACTGGTTTGCTACCTTATTTCTAGCTGATCATGACCAATATAGATGGTCATAACCTTGTAAATTATGGTGGGTTGCTATGACTAGGCGCCACCTCATCAGTTTTGCCTATGTGTCATGTCCATGTGGCAGTTTTTGCCCTAGGTTGTGAAGCAACCTATATTTCTGTCATTCCCAAAAAAATCTCATAAATTCTTTGGGTCATATCTTCATCAAATATGTAAAAATCCTTCCTTGCCTAGTTCAAAACTAATTCAACAATATTCATTTTCCTATTCTGTTCACGACAGCACTTTATGAAGGAAGTGCTATTTATATATTCTTGATTGCCCTCAGAATTTTTGGGCACTCTTTCCTATCCAAATAATTACCGCATGACTAAATTCAGCTCCACTTGCCTAGCAAATCTTCCTCGGTAAATTTCCAAAGTTTTTGTCCACCTAGAAGCATTGTGAAGGAAGTACCTTTTTTATATATCGAAATGACATGAAATTTATACAGTTCCTTCGTATGCCCAAACTATCACCCTCCTCCAAATTGCAGCTCAGTCAAATCATCTATGTGAGCCCAGATTCAATTTATATTTTATGGCCAAATTGGCATGTTGCAAAGCAAGTGTTATCTAGACCCCTCCTATTACCCTCAAACTTTTCAGGCACTCTTCCATACCCAAATCATTGCCACATGATAATATTCAGCTCAATTTTCCTAGTAAATCTTTCTCAGGAAATTTTCAAAGTTTCTACCTCGAGAGAAGCTTTGTGAAGTAAGTACTAGCTAGGCTTACCGAAATGATCTGAAAATTTACCAGCGCATGACCATACCTATGTAACTTACCTACACCAATTTTTAGCTCATTTCATTCATCCAATATCTCTCACTAGTTTTCCCAAGTTTCTGTCCATAGAAGAGAATTGTGAAGGAAGTACCACTTTGGCATTTCCAAATAGTATCCATTTTCTACAGTGGTTTCCTATGCCCAAATAACCATCCTCCACCTAATGCCAGCTCAATCCGTTCATTATTTTGAGCCGAGCTTCAACATTCGTAGTTATGTCCAGTGTGGTAGTTCGCAAAGCAAGTACCACCTAGGCTCCTCCTTTTGAGCTGAAAATTTGTGAAGACGGTCTTCTTAGTAACTGATCATCCTCAGCCAAAACTCACGCCCATTAGCCATGTACACTTCCCGTACCGCTAATCAAACACTTGGCTGTTAATTCATGTTTGAGCATCGATCTGTCTCCTCGTGAGAATCTTGTGTTGTAATTTTCTTCCTAGCACCAACTCGGGGAGTGCCCAACCCACTAGACATGCCTAGGCCACCCAGAACGCATGGCAACGCCACGGTCACGCGGTGACCACGCGACGGGCATGCGAGTTTACGCGCTCTAGAGTTGGGGCCCTCGGCCGCCGCCCAAACCTTGACGTATCGCCACCAAACCATGTATTTATGATTAAATAGGTCCTTATGTAACTAGAAATGATTTTTGGAAAAAATAAATAGCAAACTATGAGGCAGCTGCAGTTCAAATTTGACCCGCTTCCAGCTGAATCGGCGGAAATTTGTCTTTTTCAGGAGAGGTGGATCAAATTTTTTTACACCCAACCATTTTGTCAATTGTGCATTAAATATGGCCTAGTATTTTATAAAAATGATTTGGTCCAATTTTGCAACAATTATTTGGTAGTTCCTTCACAAAAAAACCTCCTTTCAAGCACTCGAAAAATGGAAAATGGTTTTTTCGTCCAACGAAAATGAAAACTTCCTTAGACAACATTGTTTTCCATTCCAATATGCACTCTTGTGCACAATATGAGATCATTTGAACAAACTATGCCATGAATGTGGCCATAAGATTGATCATTTGGCTTGAAAGCCATTGATCTCCACACGTGATAGCTCGTTTCTGAGAACACTTTTTTAAAATAATTGCCGTATTACAAGTTTGTTATTTTTCCTAGGAACTTGGCCACATATGATGACACAATGCGAAGGTTTCCCAATTTTTTGATTTGTTTTGAATTTTTTATGCCCGTTTCAAAATGCGGTCAAAATGGCGGGAATGACCGTTCCCAGCTAGTGGTTGAATCTTGGAATTTTGTTGGTGTTTCTCTGATTAAAAAGATACTTATGTACCTAGAAATGATTTTTGAAAAAAATAAATAGCAAACTATGAGGCAGCTGGAGTTCAAATTTGACCCGCTTCCAGCTGAATCGACGGAAATTTGTCTTTTTCACGAGAGGTGGATCAAAACTTTTTACACCCAACAATTTTCTCAATTGTGCATTAAATATGTCCCAGTATTTTATAAAATTGATTTGGTCCAATTTTGCAACCATTATTTGGGAGGTCCTTCACAAAAAAACCTCCTTTTGGGCACTCGAAAAATGGAAAATGGTTTTTTTGTCCAAAGAAAATGAAAACTTCCTTAGGCAACATTGTTTGCCATTCCAATATGCACCCTTGTGCACAATATGAGATCATTTGAACAAACTATGCCATGAATGTGGCCATAAGATTGATCGTTTGGCTTGAAAGCCATTGATCTCCACATATGATAGCTCATTTTTTAGAACACTTTTTTAAAATAATTGCCATATTACAAGTTTGTTATTTTTCCAAGGAACTTGGCCACATATAATGACACCATGCGAAGGTTTCCCAATTTTTTGTTTTTTTTTGAATTTTTTATGCTCGTTTCAAAATGCGGTCAAAACGGCGGGAATGACCGTCCTGGCTAGTGGTTGAATCTTGGAATTTTTTGGTGTTTCTCTGATTAAATAGATACTTATGTACCTAGAAATGATTTTTGGAAAAAATAAATAGCAAACTATGAGGCAGCTGCAGTTCAAATTTGACCCGCTTCCATCTGAATCGGCAGAAATTTGTCTTTTTCACGAGAGGTGGATCAAAACTTTTTACACCCAACCATTTGGTCAATTGTGCATTAGATATGTCCTAGTATTTTAGAAAATTGATTTGGTCCAATTTTGCAACAAATATATTATAGGTCCTTCACAAAAAACTTACTTTGGGCACTCGAGAAATGGAAAAAAAAAATTGTCGTCCAAAGAAAATGAAAACTCGCTTTGTCAATATTGTATGCAAATCCACGATGTAAACTTGTGGAAAATATGATATCATTTGAACACATATTTGATAGGACTTTCACAAAAAAAAAATCATTTTGAGCACTGAAAAATGGAATGAAATTTTTATCTTGAATTGGTCACGACCAATTTATATGGTCATAAGGTCATCAAATGGTTTGTTGCGTTTTGATTGGTCCATGGGCATATCACGCGGATCACACATCAACCACCGTCGGATGCTTCCGCATCCAACGGCAGCCCTCACCCTTCACCCAACCACAACCCAACTACCCAAACCCTAACTCAAATCCTCTCCCCTCTCCCCCGATCCACTCCCGCCGCCG
>NC_041388.1:640128402-640190139 GCF_002162155.2 Triticum dicoccoides | reverse complement strand
CCCCCGATCAACTCTCGCCGCCTCTCCCCTCTCCCCAGACTGAGAGAGAGGCACCACCGCAATGGAGAGAGGGGCGCCGCCGTGGCTGGCTTGCTCGCAGGCGCGTGCGTGCGCCGCATCCACCTACCCAAACCCTACCCAGATCCCATCAATCCCCTCCTCCCATCACACCCCTCCTCCCCCATCTCCTCGCCGCCGCCATCGACGGCGCTCCCCTCGATCCCTGCCACCGCCGTATCCCTCCCTTAGATTGAGCTCCCCCTCCCCTCTCCCTCCCACCTCTCGAAGCTCCCGCGTCCCACCGCCGCGCACTGTGCTCCTCTGCAGCTTCTACGGCGACGCAGCCGCCGCCGACTACTCTCGTTCCTCCTTCCTCCAGCACTACTCTCCAACCTCACCTCTCGCTTCGCCGTCCCGCGCTCACTGGGGCCCTGTAGTGCCACTCAGTCCCTCACGCTCGGGCCCAACGAGGTCGCGCACGCACTCACCAGCACACCGGTCTTCACTGTCTGCAACTCCAGCAACGCGTTCGTGCTCGTCTCCGACCCCGCCACTGGTCTCCGCTCCATCGGTCTCCTCTGCTTCCGCTCCAAGGATGCTGACTCCCTCCTCTTCGTCCGAGGTTGCCGGAACCACGACGGCCGGCGCGCCCGTGCGTGAGGAGACGACAAGGACCCCGACAAGCCATGCAGGTCCAGCAAGAAGGCCGCCGCCCCAGCACCAGCAGCAGCAGTACCCCCAAGGTATCGCCCACGCGCGCGCCCCGATCCCACCCCCTCCCGATTTGTGAAATGCTTGGTCCCGATCTGACTAATGCATCGCTGCAATGTTCCGTCAGGGACGAGACCACCGGCGCCCACCAGGATCTCCGCCGCTGCACCTTGGTAACGATTGCGTGAGAAAGCACCGCAGGTGGGCGGCTGCATCTGAGGCTGAGGAATCAGGTGCTAGATTGTAGTTCAGAGCCCTTCCCACCAGTCTTCGTTTTGCCTCTTTGCTCAAAAGTGTTAAATGCTAATCATTGGCTTGCTAGGATAGACGCACTGCTCGTCCAAACCAATTATCATCTTCTACCTCCTAGTAGTAGTACAAAAATTATAAGGAAATTCACTGCAATGTTGTCAGAATGTAAATTTAGTGCCTGGTTCAGTTTGGAGCAAGTTAATTTAGATGATCACATGTTTCTACAGAGTAAATATCACCATTTGTCATGAAATGTTGCTACAGAGTGAAGATGTAGAACTTCTGTTTGTTCAGGCAGCTGCTTTATTATATCAAATGCACCAGATACTTATGATTTCTTTTATGATCTTGTGGCTGGTCTAGAGCAAAAACAGAGTTGCATATGATTTCTAGGTACTAGTAGTCTAATTGTATTCGAGATGCGATACACTGAAGGTTAATTATACATATGCACACAGCAAGTATACAGTATTGTACTATACATTTCACATGTGTCCTATCTTAGAAGCTCCACAATATTCATGTGTATACAATAATTTATCGAATGAGGCACTATGATTCTGAATTTTTAGATTGTTAGCTCTGGCTTCATAAGCAAACTTATGTGAATATACTTTGCAGAATCATTGTATAGCCTCTTTGTTTATGTGGGGTTCTTATTCATTTGATTTCGTCCTCCTGGCAGGCACCTTTTGTACATTGAGCAACAATGGCGAATTCGAGTGGATGATGCAAGGCCTCAGTTTGGGGCCAAGAAAAGGCGTGGACGAGGCCATTTCTGCAAGGTCTTTCGCGGTCAGTTGAAATATTTGGTTTTCCACGACTTAGACTATTGGGGCAGACTTATCAAGTCGTTGCTCTTTATGTTATGTTATACCACCTGCATATGCATGCTCTAGCTTCTAGGTAGTAGAAGAATTGACATGTGGGATGCAAGTTGGACTACTCGGGTGTCAAGTTGGTGTTGTACTGTAGTCTGTAGTATGAACCTGCATATGCACCAACATGTGTAGTCAGTAACTAGTACTACTGCTTGAACTCAAAATTTCTTTTACAATGAATAAAAAGATGAGCATTTCTCCAGCCAATGTCTGCAGTAGTTGCTGCTGTGTAATCATCGGCTGGACCTATGCATTTCATCAAAATTTGCAATGATGTTTGTTGCCTAAGTAACTAGAGAATTATAGAGGCCTGGGATTCTTATTTTGTTGTACTTGTACATGTAGCATTGTTCTTGGCACTATGACCTAAAGCAATCGGTCGGCCAATTGCAGTCTTGGCATGCTCGTTGCTCTCCTACTTGTTAACCTATGTGTAGTAGTATGTAGGAATAGAGGTATGCTAAATCTGGCATTTTCATGTATGTTGTGTTGCTGTGACTGCTCTCAGTTTAATAATTTTAACTCTTCTGGCATTTTCAAGTATGCACAGTGTATTAGTGTATCATCATCTGTGTTATACGTTTCCGCCACGGAATCAATGAAATGTTCCTGCAATAAGATGTATTTATTTAGACGAAGTATCCGCTTTCCCTGACATAATATGTTCATGTTCACGATAGGCCACCTGCAAATTGCTGGATGCAACATCAATGTAGCTATGATCCGCGCACGACCCAACCTTGAGGGGAGCACCTCTGCGAGCTGGGATCTCCGGATGGTAATGTTCTCCAGTCTCAATCCCTCCTTACCTAGCACAGATTCCTGATTTACTGCTTATCTGCGTGCCAAATCCATGCCTGGGACCGACCAAACGCTCTGATTTGAGTTGGCCATGTTGTTCATGTTTGTTAATATTCTGCAAGTATATGTGAACTGATTAGCTAGCAATTTGGACCAGTGGATGGAGTCTGGTACATGTAAACGGTTTGGCATTGTCATTCTGGGCATATTCTCTAACTTTAGCCTGCAAGATCATTGAGCAGATCTGAATTGTTTACCAATTTGGATAGGTAGGTGGGGTCTGGTACATGTAGGTGATTCGTGAACACACAACCAGGATGATTCCTATCCTACCTATGCTGTGCTTATTGCTTCCAAGCTAGTGATGGCGGTCGCAGGTGCAGTACCTGCTGGTTAGTACCTGCTAGTTGTTACTATCGCTGGCAGTTAGTGTTCAACATCTATCGCTTTAGCACCAAGCGACTAAACAATGTTTTGGTAAAGCTTTCAAAAATCAGTTTGCAGTGTTGAATCAGTACACATCTTTTACCTTCAATTTGGTAGTATGAAAAACACATTAGTAAATTTGAGTAACTTTGACATATTTTCTCTATTAACTTGCACTGGATTGGTACCCGTGATTGCCTTGTACTTAATTCTGCTAACACTGATCTTGTTACTGTTAATTTGTTATTTCCATGGTGTTTATGCTGTTTAGAATAAGATCCATGCATCAATTCTAAGTTCTTGTCTCTCTGAAGGGACACTTCTAGCTTCTATGACCCAGACTTGTTAACTATTGTTTCTTACTTTGTTAGCTACGACATATATTTCCCCCAGTTATTCTAATTCTTCTCTGATTCATGTAACAGGATGACAGTGGAAGCCATGTTGTTGTTTTGTTTGTTCCCAGCCCTGACTATGGTCGTCGAGCGAGTCCGGCATGTTATTCATCTAGTAGAGCTTGTTAGGAGTCTGAATCTAAGAACTCACCCTGTTTTTCTTACTTTTGTTTGTTGGCAACTATGTTCATCCAGCGAGTCTAGTATGTTCACGACAGGAGCAGGTAGTTTGTGATCACATGGAAGGAGCTTGTAAAGCAGTACTATATTACAATTGTAGAGCTTGTAAAGCAGTATGGTCTTCTGTATTGGAATGGATAGAGCTTGTATTATGTGATCTGGTTGCTCTTATTTAGGTATCATGTGTGTTTTTGTCTCCGAAAATCTAAATAATGCTTGAAATGTGAAGAATATGAGTCTGAATTGATGGGACCCACTTACCACAACATGACAAATGGGAACCTGTTACTAGAACCTGACAACTATGACCCATCTGACTAGTGGACCCTTCTTTTGAAAAAAAAGAAAAACTAAATTCGTTTAGACAAAAAGGCCACAACCCAACAATAAAAAGGCTGCAATATTGGGCTTGGCCCATGAACCCAACCAAAAATTGACACACAGAAAAAAACACAAATAGGCTGAATTGTTGGGCTAGGCCCATGTAGAAAATCGAATTGGCCAGGCTGAATCTTGTGCCACATCAGATTGCCACGCTGGATGCCTACGTGGCCTGGGGAGGTTGCTAGTGACCAAAACGCCACAATAAACGTATTTTGGTCATAAACGTCTACGACCATTCCAGAATAAAGGTCGCTATAGTCAGTTTATGACGGCCAACTTTTGACCTTATGTTTTTGGTCACAAAAAGGTCACAAATTGAAAACAGTGACCATTCAGTGACCAATAGTGCTGGTCACAAGTTGACATATTTCTTGTAGTGATGTTTAGCAATTTTGCCGAGGTTGCTGCTATTGACCCGTGCATGCTATGTTGTTGTTCTTGCCATGTCTAGCTTCTATGCCATGTCTTATTGATGGGTGTATGCTTAGATTATCATGCGATGCTTTGTAGTGAGTGCATCGAGCTCGTAAACATGCCTACTTGCTAATCTGTTTTGCATGCTCCAGTTTTTCACTAAGTCTGAATCTGTTTGTGTTTTTGCTATGTTCACATGCTTGCAATTGTACTTTCTGATCCCTTTTGGCTCAAGGTCACTAAGGGACTTTTGTTATATGCTTAGAGTAGCTTCATGACATGCCTTGATTTGCCATGATATGTTCCTGCAGCATGTAGTTTTCATGCTCTAAAGATTGCTTCCTGATGATAAATTCCAGACTTGTTGATAATTTCACTAAGTCTGTAACCTGTTATCTTTTGCACTTTTGCCATGCTTGTTTTAAACCTGTTATTGAGTGAATTAGCCGTAGATCAGTGTTCATCTTTTGTCAAGCATCATGAGTGGATCCCTGCCATGTATTTTGTTTCCATGTTTGAGTGCTGTAGCATATTTATTTTGATGCATTTAGATGATCACTTGTTGTTTATCGCAGACCGGTGCCTTATTTGTTTTGCTTGCCATTTCCAAACCGTGCATCCGATTCCGGTGATCTTTATATCGATTTCAACCGAAATCATCTTCTCTTTCTAGTGGAACTCTTGGATTTCCAAGTTGAGGCCAGGTTCAATCATTTCCTTTCCGAATCATGCATATGCATCGCATACCGCATCCCGCATGTCATGCCATGTTCATGGGATTGGTTGTTTACTATGTTGTGTGCTTCTTTCCGGTGTTGCTTCTTCGGGTTGGTTCCGATAACATCGCATTTGTGAGGACCCGTTCGACTACGTCCGTTTGTCTTCTCCATGGACTCGTTCTTCTTCCTTGCGGGATCTCAGGCAAGATGACCATACCCTCGAAATCACTTCTATCTTTGCTTGCTAGTTGCTTGCTCTTTTGCTATGCCTTACAACTTGCTTGTCATGCCTCCTATATTGTTGAGCCAAGCCTCTAACCCACCTTGTCCTAGCAAACCGTCGTTTGGCTATGTTACCGCTTTGCTCAGCCCCTCTTATAGCGTTGTTAGTTGCAGGTGAAGATTGGAGCTTGTTCCATGTTTGGAACATGGATATTTTGTTGGGATATCACAATATCTCTTATTTAATTAATGCATCTATATACTTGGAAAAGGGTGGAAGGCTCAGCCTTATGCCTGGTGTTTTGTTCCACTCTTGCCACCCTAGTTTCCGTCATATCGGTGTTATGTTCCTGGATTTTGCGTTCCTTACATGGTTGGGTTATAATGGGAATCCCTTGACAGTTCGCCTTGAATAAAACTCCTCCAGCAATGCCCAACATTGGTTTTACCATTCGCCACCTAGCATTTTCTTTCCCTTGGGTTCTGCACACTCAAGGGTCATGTTTATTTAAACCCCCCGGGCCAGTGCTTCTCTAAGTGTTGGTCCAAACTTAGCGATGTACGGAGCTACCAGGGGCAACTCTGGGCTGGCCCACCTGACGTCTGGCTCATCCGGTGTGCCCTGAGAACGAGATATGTGCAGCTCCTATCGGGATTTGTCAGCACATCTGGGTGGCTTTGCTGGTCTTGTTTTACAATTGTCGAAATGTCTTGTAACCGGGATTCCGAGCCTGATCGGGTCTTCCTCGGAGAAGGAATATCCTTCATTGACCGTGAGAGCTTGTGATGGGCTAAGTTGGGACACCCCTGCAGGGATTTAAACTTTCGAAAGCCGTGCCTGCAGTTATGGGCAGATGGGAATTTGTTAATGTCCGGTTGTAGAAAACCAGAAGTTGACCTTAATTAAAACACATCAACCGCGTGTGTAACCGTGATGGTCTCTTCTCGTCGGAGCCCGGGAAGTGAACACGGTGTTGGAGTAATGCTTGACGTAGGTTGTTCTAGGATCACTTCTTGATCATAGTTGTTCGACCGTGCTTTTTCTCTCTCTCCTCGCTCTCATTTGCGTATGTTAGCCACCATATATGCTAGTCGCTTGCTGCAGCTCCACCTCATACCTTTTACCCTACCTATAAGCTTAAATAGTCTTGATCGCAAGGGTGTGAGATAGCTGAGTCCCCGTGACTCACAGATACTTCCAAAACCAGCTTGTAGGTGCCGATGATAGCTTGCAGGTGACGCAACCAAGCTCAAGGAGGAGCTCGATGGAGTTCGTGTTCGTTTTGTTGTTCCGTTCCCAGTTGATCAGTAGTGGAGCCCAGTTGGGATGATCGGGGATCTGTGTAGCTTTTGGGGTAGTCTTCTTTTATTTTGGTTCCGTAGTCGAACCTTGATTGTATCTGGATGACGTAATGCTTTATTCATGTATTGTGTGAAGTGGCGATTTTAAGCCAACTATGTATCTCTTTCCCTTATGTATTACATGGGTTGTGTGAAGATTACCTCACTTGCGACATTGCTTTCAATGCGGTTATGCCTCTAAGTTGTGCTTCGACACATGGGAGATATAGTCGCATCAAGGGCGTTACACAAAAGCATCTTTAGGAGAAGGTTCGAACGGAGTTGTTGGAAAAACCCACTACAAAAAAGCATAAACTTGATATGGTATTGTGGAATACATCTCAAAATTATGAGGTGACAACCTGCCACTCACGGGGAAAAAAATTGGATTGATATGAACAAGGAGACGAGAAACTCATTTCATCGGGAGGATAATGAAGAACTTGGGTTATTTATAAGCACCATAGATAGCAACAATCCTTAGGGAAGGCTTTAGGTGAAATATAACCCAAGATAATTCCAACGAAGAGGTTGATGGATTTAAAATATCTCATTCTTGATTACTTGTGAATCATGAAACATGAAGGAAAATTATCAAGAATGACATAACACCACCTCAAAAGATATGCGTGAAAGAATTGCACTCCGGATTGCAAGATGAAGAATGCTTGAACTATTCAGAAAAGAATCTCAATGAAAAACTTCTAGAAGGAATTAAATCCTTTATGAACCATCATGTAGAACCTTCATGCAGAACTCTGTTAAACAAAAGAATGATCAAATGGAAGGAAAGAGAAGTTGAAAACACAAGGTGAATCCTTGTACCGATTTAGAAGAATCTCCGTGGTGAAATAATTGAAAAAGGTTGGAACTCCGGGAAAAAGAGAAGATGAAACAATTGAAAACATGAATTTGATGAGCCTCTGGAATGAGGAATTGAGTTTACTCAATGAAACAAGAATAAGAATTACATTATGCTTATCCTTCATCAATTTAAATTGATGACAAGAAACGGATTTGGCATACTACTTATTTTCATTGAAAAAGGATTAAGAGAGATATCGATAACTTGATAAGGTCTTCAACGAAACACCGCTAGGATTGAAACAACGAATGAGTTGATATGATCACCATGGAAGAGAATCTTGAATGAACCACCGTAAGAATTGAAAACGATCAAACGAAGATATCAAAGCACCAGGAAGAATTAGAAAATGAATGAAGATGTTTGAGAGAATTTACATACACGTGAACGAAGAGATCCCGAGCTGATTAGAGAAATTTGAATGATGCATCGGTAAGATTTGGGGAGTGATAGCTGAAAGCTGAGAATGAATAAACCTGAATTGATGGACTCCGGATAACAAACTGAGAAGACTCTTGAATTTCTTCGGATGGGTGAAAAGAATTCCCACAATCAAAAATAATTATGAGAGGATGGCAACAAAGCTAGAATCACAAATCTTGAAGAGAATGGAGCAAGATTAAAGAAAAACTCTTCTTCGGTCTTCAAAAACTGAGAATGACGATGAGAAACACCACCAAATATTGTAGAGGCACTACGGAAGAATCAGAAGCGAAGATATTGAGCCAACGATGAAAAGAATTTAACCGAACTTGGAGAAAGGCATTTGACTGATGATAATCATTCTTACGTCAAACTTCGAAAAGAAATTTGAGGATAGCTCCGGGAAAATAATAAGAGTCAGGTAAGATCCTGGGAAAAGACCTGTGGGTTAGGGCCCACTCAAAAGAAACATCGTTGAAATGATTGCTTGAAAAGAGAGATTCCATCGGTTGAATTAAATGGCTTGAATGAGATAACAACCTCGAGATATCTTCAGCACCCCGGAACAATTGAATATCAAAAAGTGGAATGATAATAAGGTGCACCGGCATGGAAAACATTTGAAACGAGTTAAAGGATATCATCAACACCAAAAACTTGACTTAAATCTACCGGAGATGAAAAGAATGAAGAATGACGAACTTGAAGAGCATCTTCATGAGAATCACCGGATAAGAACATTGACAGAAAAGAATGGAGATACTTCATATGGATAAAAGGATACTTTATTAAGATATCTGAGTCCTCGAAGAAAAAGGGAGGGAGGGTGGGAAAAACAAAGACACTTGGTTCAGATGAAACAAATACCATTGAGAAAGCTGAGATTGAATCTTGCGGATGTTGAAATGATCGGATCCACTTGAGGAGAGACACACCGGTTCAAAAGAAATTGAGATGACAAACTTAATGAACAAAAAAAGAATTTGTATTCACATAGGAGTATGAGAACACCGCTTAGGGAAGGTATGGGATCAACACTTGACATTGAAGCAACTCGAATACCACAAACCAAAACAAAACAAAGGATTGGCTTGCAGAATAAGCCGGAACAAACATATGATAGAGATTTTGTCCGAAGTTTTCACGGTGGGGCCTACGCGGGGTCGATCATACAGCACCATCATGTACAAGGCAGTGCACATGACATACGAAGCGCCCCCGAGTCGGCATAGCCAAGGACTCTTTAAGACACAACGAGACCACTGTAAAACCAACCGTGGATAGGCGGACCACTAGACTTCGAACCCCAATTTCATATCATACATCTGTCGGAAAGATATCCTAAGAGCTACTTGAATTCCCACTTATAAACTCCCGAAACTTTCCGGTTATGCAATCAGGTGTTGGGGATACAGGGGAAGCATAATGTCTCACCCAAAACTAGCAAATCCTACATCCAGTTGTATCCATCCTTCAACACATAACCAAGAAACCTTCGGAAATCGTTTACCTCAACCTTCAAAAAGTATCCGTTATACAAGTTATGGCAATACTCCCAAACTCCCGCCCCAGTACTGGGTGGCGTCGAGGTTATCTCACCAACAACTGCATAAAAGAGATTTTCGATGTCGGCGAAACTCAGGTATTCCAGAATTGCAACGATAAAATTGTGATGACAACACCTCGGAGCTCAACTCCCCGGGACACTGCCACAACCCCTAAATGTCAGGAGGCACCAAGAACAATGTTCTCGTCACAAAACCATCGGAATGATTCCAAGATACCCGCGTGATCCTAAATTTTTTTTAGTGAAATTTGAGGAGAGAAGAGTTAAAAATCTACGTCAGGATGCCTCACCAGAGCGACAAAGGGACTGAGGAGTAAAAAGAATCCTACTCTCCGATATATATAATCCTAAATGACTCAAAACATTTTTCTAGACTCAATAATGCCAACGATTCGATCAAGCAGGGGGCTCCTAAAGTCGGGGGAGGCTCTAATTACCAACTTGTAACGCCCTCGATGTGGCTATATCTCCCACGTGTCGAAGCACGACTTAGAGGCATAACCGCATTGAAAGCAATGTCGCAAGTGAGGTAATCTTCACACAACCCATGTAATACATAAGGGAAAGAGATACATAGTTGGCTTACAATCGCCACTTCACATAATACATGAATATAACATTACATCAACCAGATACACACAAGGTCCGACTACGGAACCAAAATAAAAGAAGACTACCCCAAATGCTACACAGATCCCCGATCGTCCCAACTGGGCTCCAGTACTGATCAACTGGAAATGGAAAAAACATAACGAACACAAACTTCATCGAGCTCCTCCTTGAGCTTGGCCGCGTCACCTGCATGGTTTCATCGGCACCTGCAAACTGGTTTTGGAAGTAACTGTGAGTCACAGGGACTCAACAATCTCACACCCTCGCGATCAAGACTATTTAAGCTTATAGGTAGGGTAAAAGTATGAGGTGGAGCTGTAGCAAGCGACTAGAATATATGGTGGCTAACATACGCAAATGAGAGCGAGAAGAGAAGGCAAAGCACGTTCGAGAAACTATGATCAAGAAGTGATCCTAGAACAACCTACGTCAAGCATAACTCCAACACTGTGTTTGTTGGGGAACGTAGCAGAAATTCAAAATTTTCCTACGTGTCACCAAGATCTATCTATGGAGAGACCAGCAACGAGTAGAAAGAGAATGCATCTACATACCCTTGTAGATCGCTAAGCGGAAGCGTTCAAGTGAACGGGGTTGATGAAGTCGTACTCGTCGTGATTCAAATCACCAATGATCAAGTGCCGAACGCACGGCACCTCCGCGTTCAACACACGTACAGCCCGGTGACGTCTCCCACGCCTTGATCCAGCAAGGAGAGAGGGAGAGGTTGAGGAAGACTCCATCCAACAGCAGCACAATGGCGTGGTGGTGGTGGAGGAGCGTGGCAATCCAGCAGGGCTTCGCCAAGCACCATGGGAGAGGAGGAGTATGGAGAGAGGAAGGGCTGCGCCAGAACTTCGTGTGAAGCTCCCATGCGCCTCCCCACTATATATAGGGGTGGAGGGGATGGTTTCTTGCCCTCCAAGTCCATTGGGGCGTTGGCCAAGGTGGGAGGAAAGAAATCCCATTATTTCCTTCCCCACCGATTGTTATCCCCCCTTTTTAGGGATCTTGATCTTATCCCTTCGGGATATGATCTTATTCCTTCTAAGGGGGGATCTTGGTGCGCCTTGACCAGGGGTGTGGGGCCTTGCCCCCACTACCCACGTCCATGTGGGTCCCCCCATGCAGGTGGGCCCCACTCCGGAACCTTCTAGAACCTTCCCGGTACAATACCGAAAAATCCCGAACATTTTCCGGTGGCCAAAATAGGACTTCCCATATATAAGTCTTTACCTCCGGACCATTCCGGAACTCCTCGTGACGTCTGGGATCTCATCCGGGACTCCGAAAAACATTCGGTAACCACATACAAACTTCCTTTATAACCCTAGCGTCATCGAACCTTAAGTGTGTAGACCCTACGGGTTCGGGAGACATGTAGACATGACCGAGACGTTCTCCGGTCAATAACCAACAGCGGGATCTGGATACCCATGATGGCTCCCACATGTTCCACGATGATCTCATCGGATGAACCACGATGTCAAGGACTTAATCAATCCCGTATTCAATTCCCTTTGTCTATCGGTATGTTACTTGCCCGAGATTCGATCGTCGGTATCCAATACCTTGTTCAATCTCGTTACCGGCAAGTCACTTTACTCGTTCCGTAACACATCATCCCGTGATCAACTCCTTGGTCACATTGCGCATATGATGATGTCCTACCGAGTGGGCCCAGAGATACCTCTCCGTTTACACGGAGTGACAAATCCCAGTCTCGATCCGCATAAAATAATAGATACTTTCGGAGATACCTGTAGTGCACCTTTATAGTCACCCAGTTATGTTGTGACGTTTGATACACCCAAAGCACTCCTACGGTATCCAGGAGTTACACGCTCTCATGGTCGAAGGAAGAGATACTTGACATTGGCAAAGCTCTAGCAAATGAACTACACGATCTTTTGTGCTAGTCTTAGGATTGGGTCTTGTCCATCACATCATTCTCCTAATGATGTGATCCTGTTATCAACGACATCCAGTGCCCATAGCCAGGAAACCATGACTATCTGTTGATCACAACGAGCTAGTCAACTAGAGGCTCACTAGGGACATATTGTGGTCTATGTATTCACACGTGTATTACGATTTCCGGATAATACAGTTATAGCATGAATAAAAGACAATTATCATGAACAAGGAAATATAATAATAATACTTTTATTATTGCCTCTAGGGCATATTTCCAACAGTCTCCCACTTGCACTAGAGTCAATAATCTAGTTCACATCGCCATGTGATTAACACTCACAGGTCACATCGCCATGTGACTAATACCCAAGAGTTTACTAGAGTCAGTAGTCTAGTTCACATCACTATGTGATTAACACTCAATGAGTTTTATGTTTGATCATGTTGCTTGTGAGAGAGGTTTTAGTCAACGGGTCTGAACCTTTCAGATCCGTGTGTGCTTTACAAATCTCTATGTCATCTCCTAGATGCAGCTACCACGCTCTATTTGGAGCTATTCCAAACAACTGTTCTACTTGGAGCTATTCTAAATTATTGGTCCATTATATGTATCTGGTCTCTCTACTCAGAGCTATCCGGATAGGTGTCAAGCTTGCATCGTCGTAACCTTTACGACGAACTCTTTTACCACCTCCATAATCAAGAAAATTCCTTAGTCCACTAGTTACTAATGATAACTTTGACCGCTGTCCTGTGAGCCATTCTTGGATCACTCTTGTACCCCTTGACTGACTCATGGCAAGGCACACTTCAGGTGCGGTACACAGCATAGCATACTGAAGAGCCTACGTCTTAAGCATAGGGGACGACCTTCGTCCTTTCTCTCTATTCTGCCGTGGTCGAGCTTTAAGTCTTAACTTCGTACCTTACAACTCAGGCAAGAACTCCTTCTTTGAATGGTCCATCTTGAACACCTTCAAGATCATGTCAAGGTATGTGCTCATTTGAAAGTATTATTAAGCATTTTGATCTATCCTTATAGATCTTGATGCTCAATGTTCAAGTAGCTTAATCCATGCTTTCCATTGAAAAACACTTTCAAAATAACCCTATATGCTTTCCAGAAATTCTACGTCATTTCTGATCAACAATATGTCAACAACATATACTCATCAGAAATTCTATAGTGCTCCCACTCACTTCTTTGGAAATACAAGTTTCTCATAAACTTTGTACAAACCCAAAATTTTTGATCATCATCAAAGCATACATTCCAACTCCGAGATGCTCACTCCAGTCCTTAGAAGGATTGCTGGAGCTTTGCATACTTATTAGCATCTTTCGGGATTGACAAAACCTTCCGGTTGTATCACATACAACCTTTCCTCATTAAAATTGTCGAGGAAACAATGTTTTGACATCCTATCTGCAAGATTTCATAAATAATGCAGTAATCGCTAATATAATTCCAACAGACTCTTAGCATCGCTACGAGTGAGAAAATCTCATCGTAGTCAACTCCTTGAACTTGTCGGAAAACATCTTAACGACAAGTCGAGCTTTCTTAATGGTGACATTTACCATCATTGTCCGTCTTCCTTTTGAAATCCATCTGTACTCATTAGCCTTACGACCATCGAGCCGTTCTGCCAAAGTCTACACTTTGTTTTCATACATGGATCCTCTCTCGGATTTTATGGCCTCAAGCCATTTATCGGAATCCGGGCCCACCATCGCTTCTTCATAGCTCGTAGGTTCATTGTTGTCTAGCAACATGACCTTCAAGACAGGATTACGTACCACTCTGAAGTAGTACGCATCCTTGTCATCCTACGAGGTTTGGGAGTGACTTGATCCGAAGTTTCATGATCAATATCATAAGCTTCCACTTCAATTGGTGTAGGTGCCACAGGAACTACTCCCTGTGCCCTGTCACACACTAGTTGAAGAGACGGTTCAATAACCTCATCAAGTCTCCACCATCCTCCCACTCAATTCTTTTGAGAGAAACTTTTCCTCGAGAAAGGACCCGATTCTAGAAACAATCCATATTGCTTTCGGATCTGAATTAGGAGGTATACCCAACTGTTTTGGGTTTCCTATGAAGATGCATTTTATCCGCTTTGGGTTCGAGCTTATCAACCTGAAACTTTTTCATATAAGCGTCGCAGCCACAAACTTTTAAGAAACGACAACTTAGGTTTCTCTAAACCATAATTCATACGGTGTCATCTCATCGGAATTACGTGGTGCCCTATTTAAAGTGAATGTGGTTGTCTCTAATGCCTAACCCATGAACGATAGTGGTAATTCGATAAGAGACATCATGGTACGCACCATATCCAATAGGGTGCAACTATGATGTTCGGACACACCATCACATTATGGTGTTCCAGGCGGTATTAATTGCGAAACAATTTCCACAATGTCTTAATTGTGTGCCAAAACTCGTAACTTAGATATTCATCTCTATGATCATATCATAGACATTTTATCCTCTTGTCACAATGATCTGCTACTTCACTCTGAAATTACTTGAACCATTCAATAATTCAGACTTGTGTTTCATCAAGTAAATATACTCAACATTTACTCGAATCATCTGTGAAGTAAGAACATAATGATATTCACTGCATGCCTCAGCACTCATTCTACTGCACACATCAAAATGTGTTACTTCCAACAAGTTGCTATCTTCTTCCATCTTACTGAAATGAGGCTTTTCAGTCATCTTGCCCATGTGGTATGATTTGCATATCTCAAGTGATTCAAAATCAAGTGAGTCCGAACGATCCATTTGCATGGAGTTTCTTCATGCATATACACCAATAGACATGGTTCGCATGTCTCAAACTTTTCAAAAACGAGTGAGTCCAAAGATCCATCAACATGGAGCTTCTTCATGCGTTTTATACCATTATGACTTACATGGCAGTGCCACAAGTAAGTGGTACTATCATTACTATCTTATATCTTTTGGCATGAAAATGTGTATCACTACGACCGAGATTCAATAAACCATTCCTTTAGGTGCAAGACCATTGAAGGTATTATTCAAAAATAGAGTAACCATTATTCTCCTTAAATGAATAACCGTATTGCGATAGACATAATCCAATCATGTCTATGCTCAACGCAAACACCAATCTCGGTGGTAGAGGGAGCGTGCGATGCTTGATCATATCAACCTTGGAAACACTTCCAACATATATCGTCAGCTCACCTTTAGCTAGTCTCCTTTTATTCCGTAGCTTTTATTTCGAGTTACTAACACTTAGCAACCGAACCGGTATCCAATACCCTGGTGCTACTAGGAGTACTAGTAAAGTACACATTAACATAATGTATATCCAATATACTTCTATCGACCTTGCCAGCCTTCTCATCTACCAAGTATCTAGGGTAATGCTGCTCCAGTGGTTGTTCCCCTTATTACAGAAGCACTTAGTCTCGGGTTTGGGTTCAACCTTGGGTTTCTTCACTAGAGCAGCAGCTGAATTGCCGTTTCATGAAGTATCCCTTTGTTCCCTTGCCCTTCTTGAAACTAGTGGTTTCACCAACCATCAACAATTGATGCTCCTTCTTGATTTCTACTTTCGCGGTGTCAAACATCATGAATATTTCAAGGATCATCATATCTATCCCTGATATGTTATAGTTAATCACGAAGCTCTAGCAGCTTGATGGCAATGACTTTGGGGAAACATCACTATCTCATCTGGAGGATCAACTCCCACTCGATTCAAGTGATTGTTGTGCTCAGACAATCTGAGCACAAGCTCAACGATTTAGCTTTTCTCCCTTAGTTTGCAGGCTAAGAAAATCGTCGGAGGTCTTATACCTCTTGACGTGGGCACGAGCCTGAAATCCCAATTTTAGCCCTCGAAACATCTCATATGTTCCGCGACGTTTCGAAAACGTCTTTGGTGCCTCTACTTAAACCATTTAATTGAACTATCACGTAGTTATCAAAACGTGTATGTCCGATGTTCGCAACATCGACAAACGACGTTGGGGTTCAGCACACTGAGCGGTGCATTAAGGACATATGCTTTCTACTGATCGCATAATCGCTACTATCAACTTTCAACTATATTTTCTCTAGGAACATATCTAAACAGTGGAACTAAAGCGCGAGCTTACGACATAATTTGCAAAAGGTCTTTTGACTATTTCAGGATAATTAAGTTCATCTTATGAACTCCCACTTAGATAGACATCCCTCTGGTCATCTAAGTGATCACATGATCCGAGTCAACTAGGCCGTGTCCGATCATCACGTGAGACGGACTAGTCATCATCGGTGAACATCTTCATGTTGATCGTATCTACCATACGACTCATGCTCGACCTTTCGGTCTCCATGTTCCGAGGCCATGTCTGCACATGCTAGGCTCGTCAAGTTAACCCTAAGTGTTTTCGCTGTGTAAAACTGTCTTACACCCGTTGTATGTGAACGTAAGAATCCATCACACCCAATCATCACATGGTGCTTAGAAGCGACGAACCGTAGCAACGGTGCACAGTTAGGGGAGAACACTTCTTGAAATTTTGTAAGGGATCATCTTATTTACTACCGTCGTCCTAAGCAAACAAGATGCATAAACATGATAAACATCACATGCAATCAAATAGTGACATGATATGGCCAATATCATTTTTCTCCTTTTGATCTTCATCTTCGGGGCTCCATGATCATCATCGTCACCGGCACGACACCATGATCTCCATCATCATGATCTCCATCATCGTGTCTTCATGAAGTTGTCACGCCAACGACTACTTCTACTTCTATGACTAACGCGTTTAGCAATAAAGTAAAGTAGTTTACATGGCGTTCTTCAATGACACGCAGGTCATACAATAAATAAAGACAACTCCTATGGCTCCTGCCGGTTGTCATACTCATCGACATGCAAGTCGTGAATCCTATTACAAGAACATGATCAATCTCATACATCACATGTCATTCATCACATTCTTCTTGGCCATATCACATCACATAGCATACCCTGCAAAAACAAGTTAGACGTCCTCTAATTGTTGTTGCATGTTTTACGTGGCTGCTATGGGTTTCTAGCAAGAACGTTTCTTACCTACGCAAGACCACAACGTGATATGCCAATTGCTATTTACCCTTCATAAGGACCCTTTTCATCGAATCCGTTCCGACTAAAGTGGGAGAGACTGGCACCCGCTAGCCACCTTATGCACCAAGTGCATGTCAATCGGTGGAACCTGTCTCACGTAAGAGTACGTGTAAGGTCGGTCCGGGCCGCTTCATCCCACAATACCGTCGAAAGAAGATTGGACTAGTAACGGTAAGCATATTGAACAACATCAACGCCCACAACTACTTTGTGTTCTACTCGTGCAAAGAATCTACGCAATAGACCTAGCTCTTATACCACTGTAGGGGAACGTAGCAGAAATTCAAAATTTTCCTACGTGTCACCAAGATCTATCTATGGAGAGACCAGCAACGAGTAGAAAGAGAGTGCATCTACATACCCTTGTAAATTGCTAAGCGGAAGCGTTCAAGTGAACGGGGTTGATGGAGTCGTACTCGTCGTGATTCAAATCACCGATGATCCTAGTGCCGAACGGACGGCACCTCCGCGTTCAACACACGTACAGCCCGGTGACGTCTCCCACGCCTTGATCCAGCAAGGAGAGAGGGAGAGGTTGAGGAAGACTCCATCCAACAGCAGCACAACGGCGTGGTGGTGGTGGAGGAGCGTGGCAATCCAGCAGGGCTTCGCCAAGCACCATGGGAGAGGAGGAGTAGGGAGAGAGGTAGGGCTGTGCCAGAACTTCGTGTATAGCTCCCATGCGCCTCCCCACTATATATAGGGGTGGAGGGGCTGGTTTCTTGCCCTCCAAGTCCATTGGGGCGTTGGCCAAGGTGGGAGGAAAGAAATCTCATTATTTCCTTCCCCACCGATTGTTATCCCCCCTTTTTAGGGATCTTGATCTTATCCCTTCGGGATATGATCTTATTCCTTCTAAGGGGGGATCTTGGTGCGCCTTGACCAGGGGTGTGGGGCCTTGCCCCCACTACCCACGTCCATGTGGGTCCCCCCATGCAGGTGGGCCCCACTCCGGAACCTTCTAGAACCTTCCCGGTACAATACCGAAAAATCCCGAACATTTTCCGGTGGCCAAAATAGGACTTCCCATATATAAATCTTTACCTCCGGACCATTCCGGGACTCCTCGTGACGTCCGGGATCTCATCCGGGACTCCGAACAACATTTGGTAACCACATACAAACTTCCTTTATAACCCTAGCGTCATCGAACCTTAAGTGTGTAGACCCTACGGGTTCGGGAGACATGTAGACATGACCGAGATGTTCTCCGGTCAATAACCAACAGCGGGATCTGGATACCCATGATGGCTCCCACATGTTCCATGATGATCTCATCGGATGAACCACAATGTCAAGGACTTAATCAATCCCGTATTCAATTCCCTTTGTCTATCGGTATGTTACTTGCCCGAGATTCGATCGTCGGTATCCAATACCTTGTTCAATCTCGTTACCGGCAAGTCACTTTACTCGTTCCGTAACACATCATCCCGTGATCAACTCCTTGGTCACATTGCGCATATGATGATGTCCTACCGAGTGGGCCCAGAGATACCTCTCCGTTTACACGGAGTGACAAATCCCAGTCTCGATCCGCATAAAACAATAGATACTTTCGGAGATACCTGTAGTGCACCTTTATAGTCACCCAGTTACGTTGTGACGTTTGATACACCCAAAGCACTCCTACGGTATCCAGGAGTTACACGCTCTCATGGTCAAAGGAAGAGATACTTGACATTGGCAAAGCTCTAGCAAACGAACTACACGATCTTTGTGCTAGGCTTAGGATTGGGTCTTGTCCATCACATCATTCTCCTAATGATGTGATCCCGTTATCAACGACATCCAATGTTCATAGCCAGGAAACCATGACTATATGTTGATCACAACGAGCTAGTCAACTAGAGGCTCACTAGGGACATATTGTGGTCTATGTATTCACACGTGTATTACGATTTCCGGATAATACAGTTATAGCATGAATAAAAGACTATTATCATGAACAAAGAAATATAATAATAATCAATTTATTATTGCCTCTAGGGCATATTTCCAATAGTCTCCCACTTGCACTAGAGTCAATAATCTAGTTCACATCACCATGTGATTAACACTTGAGGTCACATCCCCATGTGACTAACACCCAAAGAGTTTACTAGAGTCAATAATCTAATTCACATTTACCATGTGATTAACACTCGATGAGTTCTGGGTTTGATCATGTTATGCTTGTGAGAGAGGTTATAGTCAACGGGTCTGAACCTTTTAGATCCGTGTGTGCTTTACAAATCTCTACGTCATCTCCTAGATGCAGCTACCACGCTCTATTTGGAGCTATTCCAAATAACTGTTCCACTTGGAGCTATTCTAAATTGTTGCTCCATCATACATATCCGGTATCTCTACTCAGAGCTATCCGGATAGGTGTTAAGCTTGCATCGACGTAACCCTTTACGACGAACTCTTTTACCACCTCCATAATCGAGAAAATTCCTTAGTCCACTAGTTACTAAGGATAACTTTGACCGATGTCCTGTGATCCATTCTTGGATCACTCTTGTACCCCTTGACTGACTCATGGCAAGGCACACTTCAGGTGCGGTACACAGCATAGCATATTGTAGAGAGCCTATGATAAAAGCATAGGGGACGACCTTCGTCCTTCCTCTTTCTTCTGCCGTGGTCGAGCTTTAAGTCTTAACTTCATACCTTACAACTCAGGCAAGAACTCCTTCTTTGACTGATCCATCTTGAACACCTTCAAGATTATGTCAAGGTACGTGCTCATTTAAAAGTATTATTAAGCATTTTGATCTATCTTATAGATCTTGATGCTCAATGTTCAAGTAGCTTGATCCAGGTTTTCTATTGAAAACACCTTTCAAATAACCCTATATGCTTTCTAGAAATTCTACATCATTTCTGATCAACAATATGTCAAGAACATATACTCATCAGAAATTCTATAGTGCTCCCACTCACTTCTTTGGAAATACAAGTTTCTCATAAACTTTGTACAAACCCAAAATCTTTGATCATCTCATCAAAGTGTACATTCCAACTCCAAGATGCTTACTCCAGTCCTTAGAAGGATCGCTGGAGCTAGCATACCTTTTAGCATCCTTAGGATTGACAAAACTTTTCTGATTGTATCACATACAACCTTTCCTTACAAAAACTGGTAAGGAAACTTGTCTTGACATCCATCTGCCAGATTTCATAAATGCAGCCAATGCTAACATGATTCCGACGGACTTTAAGCATCGCTACGGATGAGAAAATCTCATCGTAGTGAACTCCTTGAACTTGTGAAAAATTCTTCGCCACAAGTCGAGCTTCATGGACGGTGACATTACCGTCCACGTCCGTCTTCTTCTTAAAGATCCATTTATCTCAATGGCTTGCCGATCATCGGGCAAGTCCACCAAAGTCCATGCTTTGTTCTGATACATGGATCCTATCTCGGACTTTATGGCTTCTAACCATTTGTCGGAATTTGGGCCCACCATCGCTTCTCCATAGCTCGTAGGTTCATTGTTGTCTAGCAACATGACCTTCAAGACAGGATTACTGTACCACTCTGAAGTAGTACGTATCCATGTCACCCTACAAGGTACGGTAGTGACTTGATCCGAAACTTCATGATCACTATCATAAGCTTCTACTTCAATTGGTGTAGGTGCCACAGGAACAACTTCCTGTGCCCTGCTACACACTTGTTGAAGTGATGGTTCAATAACCTCATCAAGTCTCCACCATCCTCCCACTCAACGCTTTTGAGAGAAATCTTTCCTCGAGAAAGGACCCGATTCAAGAAACAATCCATATTGCTTTCGGATCTGAATTAGGAGGTATACCCAACTATTTTGGGTGTCCTATGAAGATGCATTTTATCCGCTTTGGGTTCGAGCTTATCAATCCTGAAACTTTTTCACATAAGCATCGCAGCCCCAAACCTTTAAGAAACGACAACTTAGGTTTCTCTAAACCATAGTTCATACGGTGTCATCTCAATGGAATTACGTGGTGCCCTATTTAAAGTGAGTGTGGTTGTCTCTAATGCCTAACCCATGAATGACAGTGGTAATTCGATAAGAGACATCATGGTACCCACCATATCCAATAGGGTGCAACTATGATGTTCGGACACACCATCACACTATGGTGTTCCAGGCGGTATTTATTGTGAAACAATTTCCACAATGTCTTAATTGTGTGCCAAAACTCGTAACTCAGATATTCATCTCTATGATCATATCATAGACATTTTATCCTCCTATCACAATGATCTTCTACTTCACTCTAAAATTACTTGAACCATTCAATAATTCAGACTTGTGTTTCATCAAGTAAATATTCTCAACAACTACTCGAATCATCTGTGAAGTAAGAACATAACGATATCCACTACATGCCTCAGCACTTATTGGATTGCATACATCAAAATGTATTTCTTCCCACAAATTGCTTTCTAGTTCCATTTTACTGAAATCGAGGATTTCAGTCATCTTGCCCATGTGGTATGATTTGCATGTCTCAAGTGATTCAAGATCAAGTGAGTTCAAACGGTCCATTCGCATGGAGTTTCTTCATGCATATACACCAATAGACATGGTTCGCATGTCTCAAACTTTTCAAAAACGTGTGAGTCCAAAGATCCATCAACATGGAGCTTCTTCATGCGTTTTACACCAATATGACTTACATGGCAGTGCCACAAGTCAGTGGTACTATCATTACTATCTTATATCTTTTGGAATGAAAATGTGTATCACTACGATCGAGATTCAATAAACCATTCAGGTTCAATACTAATCTTGATGGTAGAGGGAGCATGGGATGTTTGATCACATCAAACTTGGAAACACTTCCAACATATATCGTCAGCTCACCTTTAGCTAGTCTCCGTTTATTCCGTAGCCTTTTATTTCGAGTTACTAACACTTAGCAACCGAACCGGTATCTTAATACCCTGGTGCTACTAGGAGTACTAGTAAAGTACACATTAACATAATGTATATCCAATATACTTATATCGACTTTGCCAGCCTTCTCATCCACCAAGCATCTAGGGTAATTCTGCTCCAGTGGTTGTTCCCCTTATTACAGAAGCACTTAGTCTCGGGTTTGGGTTCAACCTTGGGTTTCTTCACTAGAGCAGCAGCTGAATTGCCGTTTCATGAAGTATCCCTTCTTGCCCTTGCCCTTCTTGAAACTAGTGGTTTCACCAACCATCAACAATTGATGCTCCTTCTTGATTTCTACTTTCGTGGCGTCAAACATCACGAATATCTCAAGGATCATCATATATGTCCTTGATATATCATAGTTCATCACGAAGCTCTAGCAGCTTGGTGGTAATGACTTCGGAGAACCATCACTATTTCATCTGGAAGATCAACTCCCACTTGATTCAAGCGATTGTTGTACTCAGACAATCTGAGCACAAGCACAACAATTGAGCTTTTCTCCTTAGTTTGCAGGCTAAGAAAATCGTCGGAGGTCTTATACCTCTTGACGTGGGCACGAGCCTGAAATCCCAATTTCAGCCCTCGAAACATCTCATATGTTCCGCGATGTTTCGAAAACGTCTTTGGTGCCTCAACTCTAAACCGTTTAACTGAACTATCACGTAGTTATCAAAACGTGTAAGTCCGATGTTCACAACATCCACAGACGAGGTTTGGGGTTCAGCACACTGAGCGGTGCATTAAGGACATAAGCTTTCTACTGTCCGCATAATCGCTACTGTCAACTTTCAACTATATTTTCTCTAGGAACATAACTAAACAGTAGAACTAAAGCGCGAGCTACGACATAATTTGCAAAGAGTCTTTTGACTATGTTCAAGATAATTAAGTTCATCTTATGAACTCCCACTTAGATAGACATCCCTCTGGTCATCTAAGTGATTACATGATCCGAGTCAACTAGGCCGTGTCCGATCATCACGTGAGACGGACTAGCCAACGTCGGTGAACATCTTCATGTTGATCGTATCTACTATACGACTCATGCTCGACCTTTCGGTCTCCGTGTTCCGAGGCCATGTCTGTACATGCTAGGCTCGTCAAGTTAACCCTAAGTGTTTTCGCGTGTGTAAATCTGTCTTACACCCGTTGTATGTGAACGTAAGAATCCATCACACCCGATCATCACGTGGTGCTTAGAAGCGACGAACTGTAGCAACGGTGCACAGTTAGGGGAGAACACTTCTTGAAATTTGTGTAAGGGATCATCTTATTTACTACCGTCGTCCTAAGTAAACAAGATGCATAAACATAATAAACATCACATACAATTATATAGTAGTGACATGATATGGCCAATATCATATAGCTCCATTGATCTCCATCTTCGGGGCTCCATGATCATCATCGTTATCGGCATGACACCATGATCTCCATCATCATGATCTCCATCATCGTGTCTCCATGAAGTCGTCTCGCCAACTTATTACTTCTACTACTATGGCTAGCGGTTAGCAATAAAGTAAAGTAATTACATGGCGTTGTTCAATGACACGCAGGTCATACAATAAATAAAGACAACTCCTAAGGCTCCTGCCGGTTGTCATACTCATCGACATGCAAGTCGTGAATCCTATTACAAGAACATGATCAATCTCGTACATCACATATCATTCATCACATTCTTGTTGGCCAAATCACATCACATAGCATACCCTACAAAAACAAGTTAGACGTCCTCTAATTGTTGTTGCATGTTTTACGTGGCTGCTATGGGTTTCTAGCAAGAACGTTTCTTACCTACGCAACACCAGAACGTGATATGCCAATTGCTATTTACCCTTCATAAGGACCCTTTTCATCGAATCCGTTCCGACTAAAGTGGGAGAGACTGGCACCCGCTAGCCACCTTATGCACCAAGTGCATGTCAATCGGTTGAACCTGTCTCACGTAAGAGTACGTGTAAGGTCGGTCTGGGCCGCTTCATCCCACAATACCGTCGAAACAAGATTGGACTAGTAACGGTAAGCATATTGAACAAAATAAACGCCCACAACTACTTTGTGTTCTACTCGTGCAAAGAATCTACGCAATAGACCTAGCTCATGATGCCACTGTTGGGGAACGTAGCAGAAATTCAAAATTTTCCTACGTGTCACCAAGATCTATCTATGGAGAGACCAGCAACGAGTAGAAAGAGAATGCATCTACATACCCTTGTAGATCTCTAAGCGGAAGCGTTCAAGTGAACGGGGTTGATGAAGTCGTACTCGTCGTGATTCAAATCACTGATGATCAAGTGCCGAACGCACGGCACCTCCGCGTTCAACACACGTACAGCCCGGTGACGTCTCCCACGCCTTGATCCAGCAAGGAGAGAGGGAGAGGTTGAGGAAGACTCCATCCAACAGCAGCACAACGGCGTGGTGGTGGTGGAGGAGCGTGGCAATCCAGCAGGGCTTCGCCAAGCACCATGGGAGAGGAGGAGTAGGGAGAGAGGTAGGGCTGCGCCAGAACTTCGTGTGAAGCTCCCATGCGTCTCCCCACTATATATTGGGGTGGAGGGGCTGGTTTCTTGCCCTCCAAGTCCATTGGGGCGTTGGCCAAGGTGGGAGGAAAGAAATCCCATTATTTCCTTCCCCACCGATTGTTATCCCCCCTTTTTAGGGATCTTGATCTTATCCCTTCGGGATATGATCTTATTCCTTCTAAGGGGGGATCTTGGTGCGCCTTGACCAGGGGTGTGGGGCCTTGCCCCCACTACCCACGTCCATGTGGGTCCCCCCATGCAGGTGGGCCCCACTCCGGAACCTTCTAGAACCTTCCCGGTACAATACCGAAAAATCCCGAACATTTTCCGGTGGCCAAAATAGGACTTCCCATATATAAATCTTTACCTCCGGACCATTCCGGGACTCCTCGTGACGTCCGGGATCTCATCCGGGACTCCGAACAACATTCGGTAACCACATACAAACTTCCTTTATAACCCTAGCGTCATCGAACCTTAAGTGTGTAGACCCTACGGGTTCGGGAGACATGTAGACATGACCGAGACGTTCTCCGGTCAATAACCAACAGCGGGATCTGGATACCCATGATGGCTCCCACATGTTCCACGATGATCTCATCGGATGAACCACGATGTCAAGGACTTAATCAATCCCGTATTCAATTCCCTTTGTCTATCGGTATGTTACTTGCCCGAGATTCGATCGTCGGTATCACCTTGTTCAATCTCGTTACCGGCAAGTCACTTTACTCGTTCCGTAACACATCATCCCGTGATCAACTCCTTGGTCACATTGCGCATATGATGATGTCCTACCGAGTGGGCCCAGAGATACCTCTCCGTTTACACGGAGTGACAAATCCCAGTCTCGATCCGCATAAAACAATAGATACTTTCGGAGATACATGTAGTGCACCTTTATAGTCACCCAGTTACATTGTGACGTTTGATACACCCAAAGCACTCCTACGGTATCCAGGAGTTACACGCTCTCATGGTCAAAGGAAGAGATACTTGACATTGGCAAAGCTCTAGCAAACGAACTACACGATCTTTGTGCTAGGCTTAGGATTGGGTCTTGTCCATCACATCATTCTCCTAATGATGTGATCCCGTTATCAACGACATCCAATGTTCATAGCCAGGAAACCATGACTATCTGTTGATCACAACGAGCTAGTCAACTAGAGGCTCACTAGGGACATATTGTGGTCTATGTATTCACACGTGTATTACGATTTCCGGATAATACAGTTATAGCATGAATAAAAGACTATTATCATGAACAAAGAAATATAATAATAATCAATTTATTATTGCCTCTAGGGCATATTTCTAACAGTGTTTGCTTCCCGGACTCGGTCGAGAAAAGACCATCACGGCGACACACGTGGTTGATGTATTTTAATTAAGATAAGTTTCAGGTTTTCTACAACTGGACATTAACAAATTCCCATCTGCCCATAACCGCGGGCACGGCTTTTGAAAGTTCAAATCCCTGCAGGGGTATCCCAACTTAGCCCATCACAAGCTCTCACGGTCAACGAAGGAATAGACTTCCTCCCGAGACGTTCCGATCAGACTCGATATCCCGGTTCTACAAGACACTTCGACAAGTTAAAACAAATCCAGCAACACCGCCCGAATGTGCCGACAAATCCCGATAGGAGCTGCACATATCTCGTTCTTAGGGCACACCGGATAGGTCAAGCTATGAGTAAAACCAGCCCTCGAGTTGCCCCGAGGTGGACCCGCAGGCTGCCCATTTCGGACCAACACTGAGAGGAGCACTGGCCCGGGGGGGTTATATAAAGATGACCCTTGGGCAGGCCTACCCAAGCGAAAGAAAAGGCTAGGTGGCAAATGGTAAAACCAATGTTGGGCCTTGCTGGAGGAGTTTTATTCAAGGCGAACTGTCAAGGGGTTCCCATTATAACCCAACCGTGTAAGGAACGAAAAATCCGGGAACATAACACCGATATGACGGAAACTAGGGCGGCAAGAGTGGAACAAAACACCAGGGATAAGGCCGATCCTTCCACCCTTTACCAAGTATATAGATGCATTAATTAAATAAGAGATATTGTGATATCCCAACAAAATATCCATGTTCCATCAAGGAACAAGCTCCAATCTTCACCTGCAACTAACAACGCTATAAGAGGGGCTGAGCAAAGCGGTAACATAGCCAAACAACGGTTTGCTAGGACAAGGTGGGTTAGAGGCTTGGCTTAACAATATGGGAGGCATGATATAGCAAATGGTAGGTATCGCGGCATAGGCATAGCAAAAGAGCGAGCATCTAGCAAACAAAGATAGAAGTGATTTCGAGGATATGGTCATCTTGCCTGAGATCCTGCAAGGAAGAAGAACGAGTCCATGAAGGAGACAAACGAATGTAGATGAACGAATCCTCACAAACGTGGCGTTATCGAAACTAACCCGAAGAAGCAACACCGGAAAGAAGCAAACAACATAGTAAACAACCATCACATAAACATGGCATGATGCACAACAAGTATGATGCATGTCCGGTTTAAAGATACATGGCATGGCATGGCAAAGTGCAACAAACAACACTACACATTAAGTGGAGCTCAATATGCAACTCTGTTGCATATTGATGAAACACCACATTCAAGTTATTTAGTTCGATCTCATTTATGTACCGAACAATATTAAATGTTGTTAGCATGGCAAGAGGTGAAGCATAATGAAACTATCTATCTAGGCAAGTTTAAATGAGGCCAGAACAACAAAACAACAAGTCCGGAAACTCCTCATATGCATATATTAGGTTTGGTACTGTTCTGCCCTAATCCATATTTTATAGTTGTTATAAACATGCAAAGTGATGCCACCAAGTTAAACTATGCAAAATTCTACCCCATTTACATATAAAGTTTATTAAAATCCGAGCTACGGTTATTTAATTATGAATTAAATCATTTTAGCAAGTTATTTAAGAAAATTTAAACAAACAACATTTTAAACATTTTAAACATGTATGAAAGTGGCAAATTATTAATCCACACAAAATTCTTAGCAAGTTTCCTATTTAAAGTTTTTACATATGATGCACCTTTGGAGAGTTATTATATGCATGAACATGAGGGACCTTTCTGCAAAACTATAGTCTCTGGAATAAAAGATTAAAAACGCAGCGCAGGAAAAATACTATGGGCCGAAACTGGTAGGCCCGATAGCAGCATGGGAGCTGGAACTGAAATTCACCAGACCTCATGGGCCAGCTGGACGCGAGCTGGGCCGGATCTGGAGGCAAGGATGTGGTCCACATCAACGGAAGACCGGCTCGCGCGGTCGTGGTCAACGCATCTGGAGTGTGTGTCGTCCTCCCTGCTCGAACAAAGCAGAGGAGGCGGGCAGGGCGACGGGGTGGTGAGGATCCGAGGAAGGAGGCAGCGCTGGAGGCAGGCTTGCGGGTCAGCGAGAGTCAACGCGGGCGCGGCTCCCTCCTATCGCCCGAAGTAGGGGAAAACGAGCGGGCGGGCTTGGTGCGATGCAGAGGAGCTGGCGCGGCCCTGGTCACTCGTAGACGAGGCAGGGGTCGACAGAGGTTCACCGGGAAGACGCAGCGGGCGGCGGACTTGACGGAGCTCGGCGAGGGGATCAGTCATGGTGGCGCCGGGCTTGAGAGGAGGCCGTCAGCCACGACATGGAGATCCTCCGGCGCTCGTGCGCGTGTAGGTGTGAGGAGGGCCTCGCCGGGTTCATGCGGGAGGAGTGTAGGAGGCGCGCGAGGAGGGACTTGGCGCAGTCGAGGGCGGCGGCCTCAGGTCAGGGGAGGTCGGTCGCATGACGAGGTGAACGGCGGCAGGAGGTGGCTCCCGTTTCATGGCGCCGCCTCCCTGGTGGCTTCCTGCATAATGGGAGGGAGAGAGAGAGAGGTGAGCCCGGGAGAGAGGGCAAGAAAAAGAGAGGAGGAGGAGGAGGAGACGGGGAGCGGTGGCATGACCTAGTTGCCGGAGCAGCGAGGCGACGGGAGGAAGGAGGAGGTGCTCGAGCGGCTCGGTGGCGGCCATGGGAGCTCGTGCTCCTTGAGCGGCTGGACGAGGCAGGGTCTCTGGATCCATCGCTCTGCGTGGGGGACTCGGTTGCCGGCGCGGGAAGGCACGGGATGCAGGGGGTCGAGCGAGGGAGCAGCAGAGGATGGAGCAGGAGGCGATGCGGCACTGGTCGATTGGATCGATCCGATCTGGGAGGATCCCGAGGTGGATGCGGGAGTGTGGCGGCGGCGGGTGAGGAAAAGATGGGACAACTAGCCTAAAACTTAGGGTTTTGTCTGGTTATATAGGTAGGGGATTTGACGTTAGACTATTTGGTCCCTCCGATAAAAATCGGACGGTCGGGAAAAATAGGCTAGGGAGCCCAAATAAGAAAACGGAGACGTTTTGTAGACGTTTGGGGATGACCCGGATCCAACGGTGACGACTGCCCGGGTCGGGTCCGGGATAGCTTTCCGACGCGCGCGCGAGGAGGGCCGCGGGCTGACGAGAGAGGTTACGTAGGGCCTGACGGTGAGTGGTGGTGGGATGAGAAGAGAGAGGGGGAAAGCAAGCCGGCAACTGTTTCCGGAGATCGGAAACGTCCGACATTTGACCGGCTATACTGCCGCTATAGTTTAACGGTTGGGCTATCAAACGAACTCCGAATGTGATGAAACTTGACAGGCGGTCTATAATAAGACCACACGCCAACTTTCAACCCAATCCGAGAACATATTCTGGCCACTTATAAAATAATATTTCGGACGTGCTGCGGGCGCGTGCAAGTGTGGCTGGGCTCAGAACGGACAACAGAAGGAACTGGGGGAACCCGGACGGATGCAAGTTTTGAAAACATGATGATGCAACGCACATGATGACATGGCAAGATGCGACACGCAAGCAAATGACATGGCAATGATAGCGAATAACCAGAAGACACCTGGCACATCGGTCTCGGGGTGTCACACCTGTGTTTTCTGTGGCTGCTGATCTATCGGATTTAACAGGTATCACTACCTTTTCCAAATACCTAGTTTGTACTCCTTGAGGATCTGCACTCACTCTCTTCGTTTTGGGCATCTATTACGAAAGAACAACATTTGACTGGAAAAACATAGTGTGACGACACATGGAATAGGTACAGAAAATGGATAGGTATGGCATATCCTCATATATGATGCTTAAACTAAGTAGATGGTGTAATAAAGTAGAAGTAATGCAAGAGGTCAGATGCAAAATATGTGCGACCAATACAACTTTGCAAAGTTAGAGCAAGCACCTTGATGGGTGAATAACATAGGCCATCCTCCACCATGCCAAGTTTGTTAGCCAGTGGATCGTTCCGCAATATTCCTCTCGTGCGCCCATTCTCATATTCATTTTGATAATGTTCAATATCTGACATGCATGAAAACATAAAAACAAGTGAGATTTTCTTTGTAATGCAGAAGTGATTCTAATCCGATACTGCCTCCCTGTAAACCCCTTTGTGCTATCTCTGCAATTCTTTTAAAAGATGCCATGCATGATGTAATTTGTTGTGTGCATTAATATAATGTGGCCTACTACTCAAAATATGAGAGCTCCAGAAGTGATGACACTTCGCAGATGATAGCTTCAACATATAGTAAAGAAGAACAAGTTGACCTGACCTGACAGATTCAAAATATACTAAGGGAGAACAACTCGACCTGACCAGTCGACCGCAAGAGAAGAGTATCATCTTAAAGAAGAGCGGAAGAGCAAGCAGATTGAAGATATTACAAGTTTTTCAATACAATGTTGGTTGGCCACCCATGATGAACCAGAGTGCACGGAGAAATACTAGTCTTTCCGGTCTCTCCATATGTGGCTCACATGCATTTTGAAACTAAAGTAGGAACATTTAGCTAACCAATTAAACATCTCTCAGTTTTAGTAATATCAGTAATAATATCAGATATGAATTTGTAAAACTAAGCTTGTTTAGCTCGATGGGTGGAGCAGTGCTATTACGACATGAACCACGTAGGCTGATTGTGGTCATCATAAAATGGGGAAAACATAAGCATGATGAGTACAGTGTTGACCGTGGCAGTGGGATGGCAGATCTGAAGCTGCAAACCACGCAAAGGGTAGTTAGCAACCGATGTTTGCTTTGAAATAACAACTAAGATTTGGTATGGACAAGAAAGTACGGTCAACAAGTGACAAAGAAATGCAATTATGATGTCTCTCTATATGTCGCGACATGCATTTGGAAACTCAAGTGGGACCTTTAGCTAACCAATTAAATGTGTCGGTTAACTAATATCAGTATCATATCACAATCATATTTGAACAACTATGCTTTCGAATTCTGAGTGTTGTGTTGTTTAGCTTGAAGGGTGGAGTAATGCTAGTACGACAGAAAGCACCTACGCAGATCATAGTAGAGTACTCCCTTCATTCGGAATTACTTGTCACGGAAATGGATGTATCTAGACGTATTTTAGTTCTAGATACATCCATTTCCGAGACAAGTAATTCCGAACGGAGGGAGTAGATAAAAGGGGAAAACCCTTAGCATCAAGAGAAAAATCAGGAAAGTGGAACTAGCTGGACCAGTGGGTGGCGCACATGCTCTTCGAAACAAATATAGGAACATTAGGTGACCAATTAAACGTTCTCTATTTAGTGATATGAGCATCATATCAGATTCGTATTTGAACACGTAAGCATTGGGTTGAGGTCTTGAGGAGCAGTGCTAGCACGACACGAAGCACCAACGGTGATGGTAGTGAATAAAAAGGGGGGGAAACCATAAGCTTTACGAGTATAGTGCCCATGCCATGGTGGATCTGAAGGTGCAAGCCGGACAAAGCTACTTCGCAACCAATGTTTGCTTTCAACTAGCCACTATGATTTGGTACGGACAAGAAAAGTACAGTAAACAAATTACGATCTATTTTCCGGGTGAGATCAATAACTTAAGCACATATGGAAGAGTACCACCTCTCTTGCGACGCCGTGTAGGCCTATGCTGATACGTTGAGGGTGTTGCGGGTGCGATGGCTATCGGCGGCAAGGAAGAAGACTTTAGACGGCAGACGGCCGGGTCGGGGGATATATCCTGTTGCCGTGGACGAGGCGGTCGTAGGAGCGGCAACAGCAAGGTGGACGACGGCGCCGATGAAGCGAGAGGAGGCGATGAAAGGATCCTGGTCCAGCACCGTGGATCAGAGAGGTCCATCTCTTGCAGTGGACGACGGGGTAGGGGTAGCGGCTCCGACAAGGTGGAGGATGGGGTGCGGACGGAGGAGGCTGGCCGCAGTGCGGAGGTTGTTGTGCCGCTGATGGTGTATGAATGGGGAAATGGAGGGGAGGGGATCTCAAACTTTGGGACGCGCTTCTCTGAAATGGGGGGAAGTTACGAACTTATCCCCCGTTTAAAATTTCGGACATCGCGTCGGTTGGGGGTAGGACGGTAATCTCACATCTCCCAAATATTTGCCGATAACTATTTCGGGCGAGGAGAGGGTGTTTTGCCGCCCACGGTGTATGAACGGGGCTGACAGGTAGGGCGGTTGTGTCACGTCTGATGGAAGTTACACATCTGCCCCTATTTAAAATATTAGCCTACATCGATTTCGGACGAGGAGAGTTTGTTTTGCCACCCACCGTGTATGAATGGGGAAATGGAGGAAGAGACACATGTCTTTCGGACGAGCTTGAATCAAATGTGTTTTGCCGCCCATGTTTGGCGCCCACCGTGTCTGAATGGGCTCAGAGGCCATCATGTCACGTCCGATTGAAGTTACTAGTCTACCCCTATCGACAGCAGTGTAAATCCGGTCGATAAGAATGTCTAGTGTCACGGGTAGACAGTAATTTCCATCTCGCAAACACTTGCTTCAGGCAGCCCACAAATTATAATGGGTGTTTAGCCGCTTCATTCAAAACTTGGGAGAATTAGCATTCACGTTTGCCATGGGACCTCGCAAACTAAATTCAAATCCAATTTGTACTCGATTACAAATATCCACAGATAATTATATGTTTTGTTATTTATTTCTTCAAAACCACAACAAAGATTTATTCCACCTCTATATATGATTATGATTTAGAAATGTCGTGATCTTCAAATTCAGTAGGTTGGATACACTGTGAGTCAAACAGTTATTTCATCCAATACAATATGCTCACACGAAAAATAGTTCACCTTATGTCAATCATACAAGTACTGAGGATTACCTCGCCTAAAAAATTCGGATCATTACAACACATGGACAACATAGGGGGTCTTGCCACATAATACATTCAGAGACATGACACAACATGCAAGTACAATAATCTAATGACAATTTCAACTGGTATCTAAAGAAGAACCGGGATTACCTTGGGCTTCAGATAGCAAAAACAGCAGGACCTCCTCCGTCTTCAAATGCAACATTCTTACTTCCTCCAATTCTTGGGTTGCTTGCACAATGTGTGCTGCTAATTCCGTAATTTCCAGCCTCAAGATAAAGATTACCTCATTCATGGCAGCCACACCATCTCTTTCTGCCTCTAGTAGAGCCTCAAGCACTATAATATCTGTGCTCAGACTGCTCTCCGGCGGTGTTGCCTCTGAACTGCTACCATCTGGTAACATGGATGGCGCACTGCTTCCACAAATAGATTCTGGGGTTGTACATTGTGTCCTCATGTGAACGGCATCCTGAAAGGTTTCCACTGGACATCAGTAAGAGATAGTTATCGTATGATCCAGGTAGTAAGCTTACATGGTAAACGACGGACGAATTATTGCCGAGCATGGCAAACTATATTTAAATGGTTCGAAGCAGCATCAACCGAAAAGAAATTAAAATGGTAAGATGAAACTAGGGATGTAAGTGGCAAATAAACGACATCCGCAAGTCCCATCTAGTTAGTTTTTGCTACCTCCCTAGTTCATTTTCCTCAAAAAAAACTCTTTTGAACTATGATACCACTAGTGGACTTTAATCAGGATTAAACGGGACCCATTTGACATCCCTAGTTGAAAGGGAGTGTACAACCGCTATATTTAAGTTGCCAAGGCATCTAAGCAGTTGAAATAATCTGAGAAAGCACTTAACAGTGTGGCCTCATATAAACTACGAAGACAGTCTTGTGATGAAGTTGAGAGGAAAAGTTAAGGACTCAAATGAAATAGGCATGCATTTCTTTACGATAGTACAGCAGGCACTGCTGACATATTGGCCAACTCAGGTATAGCGTAACAACAAATAAGCATTCGAATCAAGCAATACAGCAAAGCAGACAACTGTACTATTTGTAATTCGGTAGGATTACATGTTGAGGGCACAAGCCAAGGAAGCAGCCCACTCGCATTACATTTCGCATGTACTAAAACACACTGGCTTACCATATGTTGCTGTGAAGCATGGCTGTTGTTGCAATGTTCTTTGAAGATATCGTCAGCATCCCGTGGTTGCAAATCTAGTTGTTGTAGTTTATTCTGCACCATCTATTTAGGTAAAATTAATTTTAATCGCATGCACTGGTCCGAATTGATCATCAATGGTTCATCTAAACTAATGAAAGAAGGGTGTGTGCATACATGACAATATATCTGCTTCCCTCTATTTTTATGCTTGTTCGAGGCGCCAGCCCCAAAAGAACAAATATTTTGCTTGATGGGGTTGGCAGCTCCATAATTAATAAAAGCATCAAATTAGTCATGCAACTTGGGAAGATCAAGAACACACAAACAAGTAATGAACAGAGACTCGGAGCAGTGATGTAATAGCTAGCATCAAAAAATGTAGGGTAAGACGAACAAAAAGCAGCGGAACCACATGCTAGTTTGCTGATGTGTAATTAAGCATAGATAACATTAAGCAGTCTGATGGAACCAACAGGTGGCATCAGAACAAAACTAAAGCATATTGACTATATGTGCACTGGTATGTAATTTAGCACATGTAACATGTTCACTGCCAGAAGTATGGCCCTACAGGTGCAAGCAGAATAACGCGTCTCATGAAAAACTGAATGATGCCCTGAAGAAATTCAAAGGTGCGGTGCTTATGCTAGAAAGTGAACATAGGCGCCGGCCGTTGGATAATAGTACCTGATTCTTGGTGGCGTATGGGTATCGTTGCCATACTTGATAGCTAAGGATCATCGATGGTGCTCGTGCTGCGGTTGAGTTTGGGTCGGTTGTCGCCGTCGCTGAAGCGGCTCCGGTGCTACGGTTGCGGCGCCTATCATCATACAAGAAAGCTCATCTGTGGTAAGTGAATAGTTGCACGATAAAGAGAAAAACCGAAGGAGTACAAATCGAAATAACCTGATGAGGCTGCGGCGTCGGTAAAGCAGGGCCGGTGGAGTTCAATATGGCGTCCGTGGAGCGGGTCCGATGCAGTGGACGAAGGCTTCGGCGGGCGCGTTGTACAGTGCTTTCGGTGAGGCGGATCAGTTGCGGCGGACGAGGGCTTGTATGAAGGGCCAGCGAAGGGGTGGACGAGGGATTCGGTGAAGGGCCTATGTTGTGGTGGACGAGGGTGCCGGTTAAGCATATCCGGTGCGGTGGACCATGATGGCGGTCAAGGAGATCTGGAGCGGTGCACAAGCCAGTCGCTGAAGTGGCTCCCGTGAAGTGGTGAGTTGGCAGTTGGGGGTTCCAAGGTGTGGAAGGTAGATCCGGCGGGGTGTGAGGTCCACCGCTGTGGCGGAGGACTATATTCGGCGGCTTGCCGTGATTGGGGGGTCGGGGAGGGGAAGGGGAGGGGCTCTGGGGAAGAATGTTGGGGGCAAAGAGGGGAAAACAATGGAGTTACCAAAGCAGCCCATTACCATTCATGTGGCAGGGGTAAAACAGGAATATCGCAGGGCTAAACTTTCAGGCGCGTGATATTTCGATGTGAGCGGGAAGTTTGAAAGCTTTTGGCGCCTAAAATTATAAGTATTCTGCTCTCGTACGGCCGACTATGATATCTTGGCCGACAATTTGTTTGTTTTGCACGCAAAAAAATGTGCAAGTTTTGAAAATCAATGTCTCCAACTCGAAACTTAGATTGTCCATTCAATTCAAATATGGATCATTGAGCTACTACAAGAAAATACCATCATACGGTCCAATTCAAATGAAATTCCAAATGTGTTTATCCTAAATATGATGACAAAAGCAAAAATGTGTATGTGTATGAATAAAGTCGATGATTATAAAGTTTGAACATGCCTGTATGTGTATATCTCTAGGTTTGATATATGAATTTGAAATCATCAAATCCCGGCTTAAAAATGTACCTCCATTTAAATGAATTACAAAAGCTAATGATGGAGTCGAATTCCAAAATTCCAATCTTAGGTTTGTAATTTTGGTACATCAAGGTATATCACGCATGTTCAAAAGTATCGTTATCTCATAGTACAAACTGTGAAACAAATTGATCAACCATGAGTGCACAATATCTCAATTACGCTAAAGTCCCTCAAATATAGACACCTCACTCTTTATCTTAAGTCAACCCCCCCCCACCACCACACATACACACACATAGAGAAGTCGTTCTCTCCCCCAAAGACCAACACACGAGCACATTAACACCCCTCTCTCTTCTAAAGTCCGGACCCCAACATAGGTCTCTATCACTTTGTCTCTCGGGCATGCACACATCTCTTCCCCCACTCTCTAGGTCTCCCGCTATCTCTCTTACCCAAACACACGCATTATGTAGAGTGTATATTTCCCATACACACAAAACGTCGCCCCAAACGTGTATCTCCCTAGTTATGTGGTTCTCGCGCACTCACCTCACACACCACCCCCACTACAAACAAGCACACTTTGTCTCCTTGTGCACCACTCTCCTCTTTCTATCTCTCCCACATGCGGACCCGTCCCAGCTCCTTCCCTGTATACATATATGTCGTGACTCTTTGCATAGCTCCCTAATGTATAATTGTTCTCGATTTCGCACATTGTTCTCTACACCATCTATTCTAGATCTCTCATGAAGTCCCTATCACACACACAATGACTCGCTTCCCTTGCGTCTCCGTTCATAGGCCAATTTCGGACAACATCAACATTGTCTCCCTATCTATACGCCATTTATGGACACAAATGACCCCTCTCGCCCCCTCTGTTCCTCTCTCTCTCCGTCGCTAGCTCTCTCTTTCTCTCGCTCTCACACCCCTCTCCCACACACACACTCGATGTCTCTTCCAAATAGTCTGCTCCCCCCGCCCACACCCGTGCTATCTTGCTACTACATATGTCACACCATTCCCCCTTCCCTTATACTAGGTTTACATCATCAGTGGTCTCTCTACTCCACATACACTCTCTCACTCTCACACACAAACGCGTGCACAAACACACATAGACATGCACAAACACCCATTTATCTGGATCCTCATCTATCCTCATGTCCGCATGTGTATCTCACACACTCACTCTCTAATTATGTATATGTATCTCCATGTTACACAACACAAAGCCCCATTTACATGTCTCTCTCTATCCTCCACACACATAGACACAAAGAATCTGTTATCATTGCCTCAATCTCTAACATATCACACACGCACATTGTCTCTCTCTCTCTCTCTCTCTCTCTCTCTCTCTCTCTCTTGCAAACACGCTCAATAAGGGTTTCCCCGTGAATAACTTACCGTCTATTCATCAACAGTCGTGGCAGTACGGTGAACACGAGACGTGAAAAAGAATAAATCTACACGTGCTTAGACGACCTAGTACGACTACTAGGACTAGAGCAAGCCAAAAAACGCGCCGCCGTCACCTCCTCCGTGTCGGCGACGGGAAAATCTTTGTTTTACACAGTCGAGAAGTCATTGTGCTAAGGCCCCACGTGCCGAGGAGTTGAATAGAATGTAGATGCTAGTTTACGGAAGCAAGTATCGATAATACGTTTGTATCTCCATACTTATATTTCTTCTCTTATAAAAAACTGAGTTGGTGATGATGGTACGTGTGCCATCTTGCAATATAGACCGTCCGATCTATATCTGACGGATGGAAATTAAACTAAAAGATACCCACACCCCTCTCCACATTTGCAGACAAGGCCTTCCCTTGTTCATCCTTATCTCCAACAAACCTCATTGTTGGGCAATTAAGAAAGGAAGCCTCTGGAACAAACTGGCCTGGTGGCCGCTGCCGGCGTCGTCAATCCCCATGCCTCCGCTCAGTCCGACCACCAACCACCACCACACCCCACTCCTCTTCACCTTATCTCATATTTCTCGAGATATCATTAGTTTTTACACATGGGATTACTCCTGCAAGGGTCAATCACAACAAGTGTTTTATAAAAAAATGCATCTTGATGTTCCGTGCAATGCACGGATCTTGCTAGTACTCCTACACAAGACTAAGTTGGTGATGCTGGTGTGTCTGCCATCCGTCGTTTTGACCATTAGATCTACATCTAACGATTGTGAGGTAAGTTGTTGCCTTTTCTCACCAACATCCCACTTGTCTACCAATTTGCAGAAAAATTCATAATTAGTATCTTAAAACCAACCACATCCCTCCCTGACCTCACCAAAACAGCCCAAGGAATATATTCTAATTGAAACATAATATATCTCTAGTGACATATGTATATCAAAATTAGAGTGTGTTGTACCAAGTTTGTGAATAAGTATTCTTCTAATTATGATTCATTGCAACGGACATGAGCATTGCTAGTATTTCCAACCATGCATTTTTTCCTAGTATTCCATAGTTTCGAGTTTTTCATCAAGATATTAGTCACTCATGGTTGATATTTACTATCAATCATGTACACATATGCACTATGTAACTAGCCTTGCTTATTGGCTTCCAAAGCTTAACTTTCACTCCTACTTACAATATGTAGAGTATTTAACAAAAAACTACCACTTTCAACCAGCCCTAGGAAGAATCTATTGTACAAAAAATAGCAAAAACATACCCAAATTTCTTAATCCATGCCAAAAACTACCTAGTACTCCTACTATTTAGGTTTGTTTAAACCCATTTATGACAGGGTTGGCCCACACGTCCGTGCTGACGAGGCAGCTTTAACCAACACATTTTGTTTGACCGTTGACACGAGGGACCCACATCTGACCTTATATCCTGTTATTCCCCCTCAAATCATTATTTTTCCTGAACATTACTTCAAACAGTACTGATGCGTGTTCGTCGGTGGCACCGGTGATGAGCGAGTTGGCCGTCGCTCCGTCGGACGAGCCGGACGCCGTGCTGGCCTCCGCACGGGTTGGCAGGCTGGCCTGAGCATGACTCACAAGCGAGCAAGCCGCCACGCTGGCCTTCGCTCGAGCCAGATGGCTGGCCTTAGTGCGGCGCGCGCGAGTAAGCCGCCATGCTGCCGTGCCAATCTAACTAGCAAACCTTGCAGACAAGCAGCTGGACGGAGCTCTCTTGGCTAGCTAGTGGCCGCGAGCGCCGGACGGAGCTGGTATCCGGGCTGCCGCAACATGGGCTCCGAACCACCGGCGGTTTTGACCTCGCCTTCTGCCGACGGCGGTAGCTGTGTCCCATGGCTGAGGATGACTAAGTGGACGGGCCGGAGGTAGGAGGTCACTCGAGGATTTTTGTTGGTAAGAGCATGTACAATGGTTGATAAGGTAGTCTTATCTTAAGTCTGCCATGTATGCAAGCGGTAGTAGTTTCTTGGCATTTTAGTGGTTTCTTGCATTATTAGAGCAAGTACAATAGAGCTGAGTCAGCGGGCTATAAGAAATAAACTAGTATATTTCTACTTAGTTGGAGGAAAGAGAAGAGGAGAGAGAAGGTAAGCAGGCTCTTCGTGAAGAGCCAGCTCTAGCACGTGCTCCTAGGCACTTTGTGAGAATGAGAAGTGGGCCACATAATAAAAAAGTAGTACACTCTTTTGATCTATTATTGTACATGTTGGCTATAAGATGGGCTGTAGATGACATGGCATTGGCTTATAGCCAGCAGCAGATGCTAGGGGTTTCTTGTAAGGAACAATGTACGTACTACTAGCGACAAAAGGCGATTCTAGGTTGCGTTGTACTCCAACGAGTACTACTAGTGGTCGCGGGAGTGTATACCTCGTTTTGTGGGTTCGATCCCGACCAAACGCACGACAGCCTTTAAAAAAATAGTACTACTACACTTTGCTGCGAGCCAATATTTTACACAGGAAGTTTGAGTTTTGAAGTCAAACGGACGTGCAGCCCCACAATCTGGGTGCACTGGACAGCCTAGCCACGTGAACGGGTTTTCCTTCCCAACATCCCGTGGCTCGCGTGCTCGCCCTAGCTGCACCTCGCTTGCAGCTTCCTCATCAGCTAGTAGCATATTTAAACTAGCGCCTCCCAATTAAGCCCGAGGAGCCGGAAAAGCCTGGCGGGGCATTGGGAACTGTGCAATATGGTTCTGTACGTAAAGTGCTCTACTCCCTCCGTCTAGGTGTGTAAGTCACCTTACGAAAACCAAATAATCCTGAAACACTTAGGCACCATACATTAACTCCCTTCTTGTTTTTTGTTTTGTGGCATATCAACCAAGAAGATATGTGGGTTGTGCATGCTTTCAATGACTTGAGACTACCAAACATAACATGCAGTGGTTAGTTCATTGCATGCAATGCTATTAATTAGCAAAAAGACATTAAGTTTCCTCGTTTTCCTCTCCGCCTTGGTCGGGATGCACAGCGTAAGATGACTTACACACCTAGACAGAGGAAGTACTACTACTCTGTAGCTTGTGGCGTTGCACGCATGGACTTCACTCCATTTATCGGCTCTACTATAAAAGAAATTCCTCTTGATGTGTTTTTTTTGAAACGGAGGCAAAAGCTTTGCTTCATCTCATTCATAAAGAAGGAACTACTAACAAAGTTCGACGAGATCCATTACACCTCCACAAATGGAAGCGAAAAGCCTAGTCTCACTGTATCAAATAACTCAAATGTTCTGCCCCCACAGTAACCGTCGCTGATAAACAGGCTGCTAGTGTGTGCGTGAGAGGAGCGGCTGAGTAGGCCAGCTACGTGAGAGGAGCAGATGAATAGAGCACCGAGAGTACCCACTAGGGCACTACGCAGGTGTACTTCCCCTGCATTGATAGTACAGCGATGGTTCTAGAGAACAGTAGTACCCTCCACTTCCAACTGTAGCTCCTTGGCCCTGAGATTCAAGAGTTCAAAACTGGTGCACTATACTAGACTAGACTAGAAGTACAGTACATCGCACTACTAGTTGAGAAAAGTAGTACTAGTACTGCTACAGTATGAGTACATACTCCTCCGTCACATAATGTAAGACGTTTTTTGACAGTAGTTGGCGTGTACAAAAATGGGAAAAACATACCCAAAATTTCTTAATCCACGCCAAAAACTACTACCTAGTGCCAAAAATTTCTTACTAGTGCTATTATTTACAGTATAATGCAATCCCATAATGTTCCATAATCCCTTTCTTTCAAAAAAAATCTCTTCTGGAGAGAAGATTGCTATCTCCACGCGAGCTTCTCATAGGCCAGCACCACCGCATGCAGTCATGTGAGAGAGAGGGAGATATCCATGCAGCATGCAGAGAGAGGAGAACGCGGGCGGACAGCCAATGGGCTGCATGGGGCATTTATAGCTGCTAGCTCCTCCCATCCATGCGCAAGGGGTATTTCCGTCCAAAAAGCATGCAGCGAGCCCCTGCCTTGGTATCCGGGTTTGCTCTTATGCGCAGAGTAAAAAGAATCGAAGGGAGTACTAGTAGTAAATAATAGCCTCACCCCTTCGCTGAGGAACGATCTACAGTTGGAAGGGACGAGGCCCTGCGGTTACTACGCTCTTATCTCCTCCTCGCCAGTTCCCCTCCCCCCGAAGAGAAGGCAGTTCGTCGCTGCTCCCATGGATTCGCCAGGCGGTTCTCCTCCTCGTCGGGACTGGGAGACCTTGGACGACGATCATGTGGGATAAATCGCACGCCGCTCCGACGTCCTCACCGCCGCAAGACTCGGTGCTTCCTGCACCAACTTTTTCAAGACACTGCTTAAATAGGCCATGCTTGTTGGTCTTCCATGCGGCCTCGAGGAGAAGATTCTTCTATGGGACAATCCTTCGAACAGTCCACCGCTCCCTGGCCATGGTTGCACGTTGACTCCGCTAGAGTTGCCGATGTTGAGAGGTAGTCGGATTGTGTCTGATGAGCAGGTCAGTAATGGAGTTTGATCATGTAGTACTTAGTTATTCCATTTTCATCCCGTAATTTCTCCGCTGCCCACCATCTTATATATAGGTCTGGGTTGGTGCCAATGAAGACTGGCTTGCATACCTCCGGCCGGATACCACCATCATTTTGCACAACATCCATAATAGTGCGGCCGTTCTGGTAGACCCCTTCTCCACCATTGGGATCGGCCTTCCGGACTGGCTGGGCTTGAATACATATGATGATGCCTACATGAGATTGAAGAAGATAGCAATTGCGGACCCACCAACAAAGCGACGCGGCTACAACGATTACTATCTCATCGCGGTGTTCGACATAAGGATTGCCATCAATGCAAGAGGCAGTAACGGCAGAGGCTGGCGCATGTTGGCGGCGGCAGATTTGTACCCCTACACGTTCGAAGACGTCGTGCGCCATCTAGGCCGCATCTTTGCGGTGACAAGCCAGGGAGTTGTTTCATCTGGTTGCCATCCTAGGGTACGGGAGATTACAAACAGAATGCACAAACCATCATTTGCATCCCTAACGGTACTCCATTATTTTGCAGGGACCAGTCATCCCCCGTTCAAAATAAGATCGTCGATCCTGGATGTGCATTTGCATCCGCGGTTCGGTCTAACCTGGAACCTTGTAGCTGACTTTGGCATATTGGGATCAACTATCTTAGCAGTTGTTACCCATGGTACCACTGATGTGCAACATGGTCACACAATCTACCACGATCGGACCGTCACCATCTACCCAGGTATTCCATTTTTTAACCCTCTCGCCTTCTCTTTCATTGTTGTACTAGTAGTATACTTTGTAGTACTAGTAGGAGTACTTTTTACCTTGGAGGACGCGTATAGCTATCTAGGCCCTTGAAGACTTGAACCCACTAGCTGCCACCATTTTTGTTTTTCCATGTCTTACTATCTCATCCATGTAGCCAAGAGTGGCTATATATAATAAGCCGGTTATTTTGCTTCCTCTATACCGGAGTAGTACTATTTGCTGCACAGTATTACTGACCGCCATATTTGAGCACAACATTATTATGCATGGACCTTGACTATGTATGTCACCATGTGTCCAGATCTGGAATGCTGGTGTACCAGATGAACGACGCCGAGTTCGACCCCCGTGATGCTACGTGGGTGCCGAGGAACACTCTTGGAGAGTACTCGCTTTTCGTCGGGGACAGCTACCCCATTGTGAAGCGGATGCCACCTTCCGTGCACGACACGGAAGGCCTGCCGTTCATGAAGCATGGTTGTGTCTTCAGTGCACACCGCCGGATGAACGACATGCTGGGACATGCTATCCCTGATTTATGCCGCTTCAGCTTGGATGAGTCTCCATCGTGTGGAACCGGACTAGAAAGTTGTGACAATGATTCCCGTTGCCCACCGCTATGGATCGTGCCATCCATGAAGAACACCTGGGACTGGAACCTGGAGGAGGACATGTAGCCCATCTATAACGTGTAAGTGGAGTACGGTAATTGTGAACTGTAGCGCTGTGAATATATGTAGACTAGTCGTGCACAAATTTATCATGTGAATTGGAGATGAACTTGTGTGGCATACTGGTATTTGTCCTTTAGAATTTATTACTAGTAAATGTGTTATGTGTACGTGCAACTTGTGTAGTTGTTGCACGGGCTCCAACACGCTCTTTGAGAAAAAAAAGGTGGCGCAGCTTTGGATATACGTGACGTGGCAGCATCATACAGTAGCATCGTTCACTATAGTTGTGGTACACTCCTACTAGGACGACAACTCCTATAAAACCTTGCGCTTGGCTCTTTGCCTCTTCGGGAGGTTCAACAGTTCGAACTCGTGTGAACCTTGCACTTGGCTCTTCACCTCTTCGGAAGGTCCAACAATGATGATACTACAGTACAATATGCTTCTGGCAATCTGACACCGATTAAACTATTGCACGTCCACCGCGAGGGCAAGGATGAGGGCGAGGGAGAGGGTGCTGTAGTCAAAACCCTCTCCTGCGAACCACCGCGAGCGTGGGCGAGGGAGAGGTGTAGTAAGCAAGCTTCTCCTCGTTCGGCGAGTTGACGGGACACATCAAAGCAGTACTAGTACTAGTAGTAGTAGTCCATACTGCATCCTTTCCGATTAATATGGCTTAATATGAAACGAGAAAAATACACTGGCGGTCAATGTATGTAACAATACGCTCTTTATGGTCACTATATATAGTTTTGCAACGATTATACGATCACTAGCTCATCGTAGAGCACCGTATTGCACCCTACTGACCGGCCACATAGTCGATGTGGCACTTTCTTGACTGGTTAAACTATCACCTGGTTTCTGGGTCCCACCTGTCAGTTGGCAGAGCAAAGAAATCAGTTAAACAAAACTTTATGCAGGCGCGACACGAGTCCAACCCTTGTGTGCGAACTGCCCTGGCTATGTATGTGAGTACATGAACGTGTCCTCCCTTGGTCTTCCAACAAAGAGTGTACATCGGCTATAAAACAAAGAGTGTAGTACACGATGTACATCTACACTTCCAATGCATTTAGCCTTTAATCTAAATCGATATTGATTGACTAATGCACCAACTTGTGCTATAGGTATAGGCTACATGTCTATCCTTAATTACAGCATGCAACGACCTTCATTTAACCTTCTTATCTCAATGGTCACATGCACACATAAGTCTGCTACTTTTGGGCGTTAATTATGCCCTGGTCAATGTGTAAATCTCTAAATGTACAGTCTTTCATGGACGTAGGGAGTACGTTGAGCAATTGAGTGTGAGTGTGTGTGTTGCGTTGTGTGCTGTGTGCCGCATGGGTGCGTGAGTGTTGCGTGCGTCCATGTGTACGTGTGAGTGTTGCATGTTGCATGCATGCATGCATGCATGCATGGGGCTTACTCCCTCCCATTGACATGTTCATATTTCAAGCTTCCTCTGTTCCCTCCATATGGTGATACTCCCTCTGTTCCCAAGTCGTATGGAGTAAAAGCCTCCCTCTGTTCCCGAATACGGAGTATTTGTCTTTCTACATATTTCAACAAGTGACTAGGTACAGAGCAAAATGAGTGAAGTGAGCATAGAGGCATAGGGATATTGTAGAAAGGAAGTCCTCGCGATCCATTATTCCCCATCTCGGTCAGAGAGAACTATTCAACTAGTCTTCGCAGTGAAGTGACAATACACGCTGTAGCAGATGGGACATGTAATTAATAAGCTGAACCAGCGTGTTGGTGTTACTAAATCAGCCTTACCCAATACTGCCATCTCTTCTTCCTCCTCCTCTCTTCTTCTTCCTCCTCTCTTCCCCATCGTCGGCCACACACCATTTACCCCCGCTCACTGCTCGACCGCCCGCGTCATCTTCCTTGGTAGCTCGCGCGTACCATATCCCCCCGCTCACTACTCGGCCACACAAGGAGAAGCTTCTTCGCTCGCCTGCCCGAATCCACTTCTCCGCTGGCTCGCAGGCACCGAAAACCCCAATGGCGGAACCGACTAACATGCAGAGACGCGATTGGAGTTCCCTCCCCGATGTTCTCTTGGAGCAGATCTGTAGTCGTATGGACCTACTCAGCACCGTCCGTCTGGCCGCATGCTCGGTGTCTTTGTACCGTCTACACATCTGCAACCGGCCGGCTCTTTTCAAGACACCCTGCTTGCTGATGCCCGATCCTCGCAGGTGGCCCAGACACCGACTTGACGATCCTACGGAGGTTGTCATGGTGCCCCTCGACATGCTACCACTACCCGTCCACCTGTCCTTCATGCGCGGCCACTACTGGGAGGGCATGAAGGTCAACTGGATTGTACTCATCCACCACACCGATAGTCCATGGCGTCTCGTGGATATCTACACCCAGCGAGAGATCACCCTTCCATCGTTGGATACCGCCGCCATGGAGCCTCGCAGCCTGCCGGACACTCCTGCCTACTACGCACGAGACGCTTCAAGATTTTGGCTCGACCTCTGTTTGTAGAAAGTTGTAATCTGCGAAGTGCCCACACCATCAGAAGACTACATGGATTACAAGCTCATTGCCTTGTTCAACATGGGATTAGTCTATCTAGAAACCGATCGCCATACATGGTTATGGCTCATCATCAATCCTGTTGTGGCAACATTTCTGTCTGATGCTATAGTGCATGATGGCATCGTTTACGCGGTCGACGCACAGATTGGCTGCCTATACTGGTGGAATCTATCATCGTGTAATTGTTCTATCTCATCTCATCTTTACCTTATGAATACGACTGCCTGTTCATTTGTTACAAATTTAGAATGCATAGCATGTCTATAACCACATCATTGCTATATGTTCCTCTCATTTCCTAGATTTTTATGACCACACATGTTATTGTTAGAGTTGATATGAGAACAATTGGCATCTAATGATTGTTAGAATACATATTATGAGCATAACATCATGATTGCTATATGTTACTCTCGTTTACAAGATTTTTATAACAACGCATGTTATTTCTTAGAGTTGATATGAGAATAGTAGTAGTAAGTGCTATGGTAGAATATGAGTAGGCGCTGTCATAGTTGTTTTCCTCTCATTGTTACATGGTGTTTGAACCATGACATATTGCTAGAATATGAAAGCCATTGGTTTATTTTTTTAACTTGGGGTATGATTATGACCACGGCTTTGCAATCCTCTGTCTATGATATGTGTCACTGTTATAATAATCTTAATTCCACACATACTCTGAACATGATTGTTTATTTTTGTCCTTTTGGTCTCCAATTTGAATTGTTGCAGCAGACGCAAATGCACTGGCCTTCATGATTCCAGGACCTGGAATCATACCAGCCGATGGCTGGTGGTTTATCGCTCGTTCAGCTGACGGCGGTCATTTGATGCTCATTCGCACGTACCAACTTGACCAAACTATTACATCAAACCACATGCAGTACAATGTGTGGGGCGTTCGTGACATTGATGGCTATGGCTGCTTCGTGTTCGAGAAAGATCCCAGCTCTGTTGGGCCAGGCGTATTCAACTGGAGGCGGGTTTACAGCCTCGGCAACCACTCCTTGTTCCTCGGGCTCAATTATCCGATCATCCAACCAATCATTGATCATATCACCGGCGATGATTACTGTGCTATGCAACTTCCATTCGCGAGGGGGGGCTGTGTTTACACATCATACCATGGGTTTCATGAATCACCATATCCAGAGATTCGTTGACACAACTTGTTGCCAAATAATCTTCAGTGCGTGAAAGGCATCAAGCTTCCATGCGATGGATGGCTTTTGCAAACCCGACATGCGGCGATGTGGTTCATGCCAACAGCAAATATGCGCAACTTGATTCATGCTGATATCTAGACTGAGCCATGTATTCTGCTGCTGTAGCACGATCCTCTTTTGTTGGATATTATGTAGTGTTGTTAGTTTGAAGCACTCCTCTGGTTTGAAGGATAGATACCTTCCTGGGATCAAGTGCATCCTAACTCACCTGCGTAGGATGTATTGATAATGATGATGGAGATGTTGTGCAGAAGCCATATAAATATCAGTTAGGCTTCAAGTGCGTACTTGTTAGTTAAACCTATGTATAAATTGTGACAGTAAATACGACTAGTAAGTACTCCAGTATAGTATCAGTACTAGTATACGTCGGTCAAATTATTTATCATGCCCACACATTGAATTGATGTGACAACATGCTGCATGTGAGGTGACACAAGAATCCCGGCGGCGTGTTCGGGTATTCTGGACTTCAGATTTGGAGTACCACTTATCTGTCGAAATCTTTCATCATTCACTTAAAACAGTCGATTGATCATACGTTGAGTACCATATAACTGGAATTACCGATGCAAGTCGAAGAAGGATTGGCCGATGCTGCCGGCTGGTGTCAAGTTCGATCCCACGGATCAGGAGCTGATCGAGCACCTTGAGGCCAAAGTGAGTGCTGACAGCGCGAGATTTCAGTCTCTCATCGATTTGTTCATACCAACCATCGACAGCGAGCACGGCATATGCTACACCCAACCTGAGAAACTTCCAGGTAAGACACCGATCGGCCGTCTACTTGCACAAACACATTCCTTTGTTTATAGCTCTATTTTTCTTTTTTAGACGCAGACCTGGTGAAGCAATTACAATTTGACAGTTAATAAAAAGTGAAACAAGTGACTGCAACATGCCAAAGATGTTATGAAAATGCCAACTAGGTACACTAAAACCTATATTCCATAATACTGCAGGTATCACACTGAGTGGCCTAAGGAAGCATTTCTTCCAGCGCAATTCCAGGGCGTTCAAAAGGGGCACGTGGACGCGTTGCAAGATACAGTCGGAGTGCGGCATGCATGCGATGTGGCACAAGACCGGCAATACCTTGCCGGTGATGGTCAACGGCCGGTAGACGGGCAACAAAAAAGGTTCTGGTGCTGCACACCAACAAGAACTTCGACCAGCAAAGGACCAACTGGGTGATGCACGAGTACCACCTCGGGGACCTAGAGCAAGAGAAGGAGCGGGAGCTGGTCCTCTGCAAGATTTTCTACCAGACGAACACTAGTGCCAGAAGTAAAAAGATTATAAGTTAGTTTGGTATTGGTAGTTGTACTACCTTGTCATCCACAAGTTGGTATTGTTGTTAACGATCTTTTGGTATGAACTTGCATTTGCTTCCAACCATCATGCCGAGGGTCGACGTGGATATAAAGCTGAATCATTTGTTTTGAAACAAATTTTCAGGCACCTGATTTTTATTTGATGGGTAGCATAAGCACCCACCGTTCGAATTCCCAGTTCTCCAATTTTTTCGAAACAAGTGCATGCACTTATTATCACGATAAAAAACAATATCCGTGTTGCATCCCAGTTATCAGTCTGTACTTGCGGAATTCTCTCGTTTATTGAGCACGTATATTGTTTTTTCAGGTCGAGCAAGTTTCAACTGGGCTGTAGACCGCCCAGGGTTGGTTTTGTTTTTAACAGGCCCAGCCCATGACGATAATGGGGCACAAAGATCCAGCAGGTATCTACTGGCCTCTGGCCCGCCAGCGTTAGTTATATTTTGTCTTACAACATCCGCAGGTAGTTTTTTTACTGAATCAAACACACAACCCAGTTCTATTATCCTCTTTAAACGCATGTCCTACATCCGTTTTCTAATCTCTACCTATAGTTTTACTAGTTCATATACATGTATCATTATATTGAAAACACATAAAATTCCCTTTTCATATTTACATCCTTATTTTTGTTGTTTTTTTCCACCCAGCACTGATTTTTTACCACTGGTTTTCCCTTAAACCAACTCAATTGTCCCAGGTCTTATTTTCTTACAAAAACAAAACAATTTTTTGGCGAATCAATAAGTTCTTAAAAATGTTTATCATTTCGGGATTACAACAGTTCGGACTCCACCGAAATATGCAAAATAAGGTTGAACTTTTTGACCGTGGTCCTGGGTAGAAAATGGGCTGTAATAATTTACTTAAGAATTAGCAAATGGGCTGCAAATTATGAAAAATAGCAAATGGGCTTTATGTTGTCTGCCACGGATTTGGAGGCTGACTTGTGGGCCTACTAAGTTCATGCGTACACAAGGTTTCTCAAAAAAGAAACTTAGTCAACAATCGACTCTACCAACGTCAGGCCGTTAGATGTCAATCTAATGGCAATCGTGCTTCTTCAGTCCCTGATCTTCCTGCCCCAGCCGCCCAAACAAGCGCCGTTGGAACCGCCTGCACCCGCCTCCTGTGGCTGGTAGTGCTGTCGGGCAGGCCTCACGGCCCCATCATACTCGCATCCCTGGACTGTCTATCCCTCTACTCACCGACACCTCCTATTATTTTCCGGCGACGGCAGCCGAACCAGTCAACCCTCGTACTCTCCACTGCGTGGGCAGCCACTCCCGTGTCTTCCCCAGCTCTGTGTCGTTCCCTTCATAGGCCTCACCATCATCCACCGCCCTGGTGCTCTCGGCGCGGCATGGTCAACGATGTCCATCCAACGGCCGTAGTGCTTCTTCAACCTCTGGTCTTCTTGCCCCAGCCGCCCAAAGCAGCGCCGGTCGTGCCGCATGCTCCTGCCTCCCATGGCCGGTTGTGCTGCCGCGGAGGCCTTACCGTCCCCTTACTACTTCCACCGCTGGCCAGGCCATCCCTCTACTCACCCACTCCCCCTGTTATTCTGCGGCAACGGCAGCCTCACACCGCAGCCGAACCAGTGAACCCTCGTACTCCTCTCCGCGTGGGCATCCACTTCCGCGTCTTCCCCGGCTCCGCGTCGTCCCCTTCCTAGGCCTCACCGTCGTCCACCGCCGTGGTGCTCTCGGCGCGGCGTGGTCAATGTGGTCAATGACCAACTTCCATCGGAAGAGTACTGTATGTGGAGAGTGTCGGTGTCAAAACCGGCGGATCTCGGGTAGGGGGTCCTGAACTGTGCGTCTAGGTCGGATGGTAACAGGAGGCAAGGGACACGAAGCTTTACCCAGGTTCGAGCCCTCTCGATGGAGGTAAAACCCTACGTCCTGCTTGATTAATATTGATGATATGGGTAGTACAAGAGTAGATCTACCACGAGATCGGAGAGGCTAAACCCTAGAAGCTAGCCTATGGTATGATTGTTGTTGTCTATGTTAGGACTAAAACCCTATGGTTTATATAGACACTGGAGAGGGTTAGGGTTACACAGTGTCGGTTACAATGGTAGGAGATCTGAATACCCGTATCGCCAAGCTTGCCTTCCACGCCAAGGAAAGTCCCTTCCGGACACGGGATGAAGTCTTCAATCTTGTATCTTCATAGTCCAGGAGTCCGGCTGAAGGTATAGTCCGGCTAGCCGAACACCCCCTAATCCAGGACTCCCTCAGTAGCCCCTGAACCAGGCTTCAATGATGACGAGTCTGGCACGCAGATTGTCTTCGGTATTGCAAGGTGGGTTCCTCCTCCGAGTACTCCATAGAAGATTTTGAACACAAAGATAGTGTCTAGCTCTGCAAAATAAGTTTCCACATATTGCCATAGAGAGAATAACATTTACACGAATCTAATCTGCTGATGTATTTCGTAGTGTGTCACACCACGGCCAAGCCTTTATCCGAGACGTTTCATTATCCCACCTCAGCGCGTCATGCGAGGCGGTTTCCTTGGCACGTCTTGTTAAAGCAGAGATCGTGTCCCCTCATTTCGGGATTCTCATCAATACGGGCGTGGGTAACCCAACCGCGCCATTGATTACGGTGCTTGGAGATAGGCGAGTTTTACCAGGCTGGTGGGGACACGTAGTTGCATCTACCCATATAAGGGGATAAGGATCCACCTTTTCACCTACGCCTTCTTCCTCCTTTGCCTATCCATTCTCGCGCACTCGAGCTCCAACGCCCAAGTCCGCACTCCCCACCTCAACCTTCTCCAGCCATGTCCGGAGCGGGAGGCAAGTGGATGGTCTCCTCCGTCACGGAGGGACACATCAAAAAGCTGAGGAAGGCTGGATACCTGTCTAACGACATCGCGTACCGGCTTCCCGAAAAGGGGCAGCTCATCCCCACCCCTAGGCCCCATGAGAGGGTGGTGTTCCTCCCCCATTTCCTCCACGGACTAGGCTTCCCTCTCCACCCATTTGTCCGGGGGCTCATGTTCTACTACGGCCTAGATTTCCACAATCTGGCCCCGAACTTTGTCCTCAACATCTCGGCGTTTATTGTCATGTGTGAGGCTTTCCTCCTCATCCGCCCCCATTTCGGCCTATGGCTCAAGACTTTCAACGTCAAGCCGAAGGTGGTGCGCGGCAACCAGGCGGAGTGCGGAGGCGCTATGGTGGGCAAGATGGCCAACATCCTATGGCTTGAGGGCTCCTTTGTGGAGACCCTGAAGGGATGGCAATCGGGGTGGTTTTACATCACCGAGCCGCGCGACCCCGAATGGGTCGCACCCCCCGAGTTTCGATCCGGACCCCCTACGCGGCTCACCTCCTGGAAGGAGACGGGCCTGTCGTGGGGTAAGAAAGGAGAGCTGACCGGACTTCAAACATGCATCCAAACCCTAGTAGACAAGAAGCTCAAGCTTGTCAATGTAGTCCAGGTTATGCTCATCCGCCTGATCCTCCCGTGTCAACAACGGGCTTTCAACCTGTGGGAGTTCGACCCGGCGCGGCACCAGACTCTGAGCAGGCTCTTTGACACGACATACGAAGATGCCTGGAAGGTGCTTTTCAAGGGCGCCGAGGCCCCCGCATCCGCTACTGAGGATCGTGGATTCAATACGCAGCGTCACACTCATGCGGTAAGCTACTTTTTCCTTTTACAGGGTATCAGTTTTTCATAGTTTGACTCCATGCGGGATCTAAGCTCCCTTACCTTTGACAGGATTGGTAGGTGACGTCCGGACAGATCAACTGTCCCGCTCCTTTGCCCGAAGGCCCAGCGGACGCTCGCTTGGCGAAGCTGCTGGTTCCGGCACCCTATGTAGTGCCGAAGAAGAAGGCCGCGAAAAAGGCCACGGGGACTCGAAAGAGTGCCCGGCGCCAGGAGGTGTCGGATCCATCATCCGACGGTTCCGAGGCGCATTCCTCCCGTGAAGACGAGGAGGAAGAAGAAGAGACCTCTCCCCCTCCAGCGGGAGGAGAGAAGAAAAGGAAGGCCGCCCTCTCTGGGGAGGCCGGAGGGTCCAAGAAGGGGAAAACCCTTCCTCCGGACTACTCCACCGACGCCGACGACGGCGGAGAGGAGTGGCAGCCCAGGGCCAAGCCCCTGGCAAAATCGTAAGTATCCGGATACCAGAGTAATTCATAGTATTCGTTTATTGCACAGCTTTCCCTTATGTCGAATATGTTCATGCATCCCACCCAAAGACCGGCTCGACGCATCGTCGAGCGGCTCACTGGACTCGTCGGACGTGAACTCGCTTCCGACGGCTTCCTCCCCCCGTCCTACGGACGACACCGAAGTGTTGTCCCAACAGGTTCCAAGCAGGGAGGAGGTGGTCTTGGAGGCACCGCAGGGCGACCTCCCGGACTCCAGGAGTAAAGGGGATGAAACCCCCAAGGGCTCCAAGTACGGCTCTAGGCCAGACTCCGCTCTGGAGCCTTCAAAGGTTCCAGAGTCCGGTGGGGGGCCTCCTTCCAAGAGGAGCAAGCCCACCGTGGCTGGTGTCCCCCGTCCAACCGGAGGCGCCGGACAATCTGTTGGAGGCGCTCCAAGGCGCCTGCATCAATGAGGAGCACCACACTATTATGAGTGCGGTGGTCCAGAAGGTTCAGTCCGCCAAGAGCGGACTGACTGAAGCTTGTACGAGCCTTTTAACAGGCTTTGAGGTAAGTAAAGAATGTGTAAATAATGTTACCGCATAGACAGTAGCCCCTGATGCTCTGTTTGGCGTTCGGGAAGAAAAGCCGAATAGAGGATCAAATAAAATTCGCAGGAGTCTAACAAAAAGGAGTCAATATGCGTATGCAGGCTTCTCTGCTTGCGTCCGCCACACTGACTGCGGAAGTGGACACGCTAAAGCAGAACCTCGAGCGGTCCGAGCAAGAGCTCGGGCGCGCCAAGCAGCTCGAGGACAATGAAGGTAAGAAATACTTTATTTAAATATATATATAAAGGTGCAATTGCAAAAAAATGACAGGATTATCATGGCTATTTTAGGGGCCACGTCTGAGGTGGCGGCCCTTAAGCAAGCGCTGCTCGAGGCTGAGAAGAAAGCATCCACGGAGCGCACCGAGCGGCAGAGGTATGAGGCCCAGGTTGGCAAGGTGCGACAAGAGCTCCAGGTTCTCATGAAAAAGCATGAGAGTTTGGAGCTTGACTCAAAGACGCGAGCGTCCGAGCTCGCGACGGCTATTGAAAATGCCAAGTCTGCCAAGGCCGAATCCCAGAAGACCCTCCAGGAGTTGGATGAGGTGAAGAAGATAGCGGCGGGTAAGGCATTCTTTATGCAAAGCAAACACACAAACGTGAGTTACTTGTTACTTACCCGAATCCAGAGCTCTCCAGGAGTGTTCGCGGATCTTCCCCGGAGTGTGTCTGATGCCGCCGCATTCTATTGAGCCGAGGAGGGCAGCTCGACAGAGAAGGTGTTCTGGTCTCAGTATGCTGAGGCCGGACACCCCGTGCCCCTGAGCGACCAGATGAAGCAACTGGTCGAGCTCCACAAGGCGGCCGAACAGGCCATGAAGGGCCTCCTAGTTCGGCTGTGGCCTGGAGAGGATCTACCTGGGAGCTATTTTGGGCTGGTGCGACGGCTAGTAGAGGCCTGTCCAAGGCTCGAAGTCATCAAGCGCTCCGTCTACATTGAAGGTGCCCGTAGGGCCCTTGCCCGTGCTAAGGTGCACTGGGGCAAGGTGGATGCTGAGAAGCTTGTGAAGGAAGAACCACCGCCAGGGAAAGAGCATCGCAAGCCCGAGAATTATTATAAGGATGTTCTAAAGGGTGCCTGCCTTGTGGCGGATGAATGTTCTAGGGATGTAATTTTTGAGTGAAACTTGCTCGTTTTGTCCTATGCGCTGGAAACTTGTTCATATGCGCTAAGCAATGCTGTTTGTAATTTAAAATATTACCTTCTGTGTGGCTGTTTATCAATTCTGAGAGATGGCAAGTCGTCGGCTTCTGCCCCCGTGCCGCTAGTGCTGGGGTGTTCGGGGATAAACCTGAGCGCTCTTTTTCCCATGTTTGGGTCCTTCGAGGGAGGTGCTCAGCCCAACGAACAAGGCAATCGGACTATAATGCGTGAACACTCTCACTTAGCCCTAGAATTCTATAATTTTAAATTTCGGCGAAGCCCCTGGTATTAGGAAGACCGAGTTCGAGGCGCTATCCACGCCTTGGCCGGACAGAGCCGGCTCCTCGCCCTAAGCGGCATAAGTCTTTAGGGACTCGAAAAACCTCTCGAACAGCGACCAGCTCTCGCTTCATCATGACAGTCAGTTTTAGCTTTCTCCACTGAGGTGCTCGACCCAGCTCAACTGGGGCACAATCGCAGTGGTTCTCCTAGTGCTACCTTAGCCGATATAGCGGAATGTAAGGCACCAAAACATAGGAGACGGGCAAACCCAATTATTGACCCAAGACATGATTCGGAGCCGATGCATATAATGCTATAAGTTCGGGGTGCCGCACTTGTTAAAGTGTTCGGACTTCTCACACCATATTGAGGGGTACTAAAGCCCCTGGCGTTTTTTGGCCGTACCAATGTGTACGGGTGCAACATGTCATTAAGGAACATATATATATATAGAAAAAAAGAGTAATGCAAAAATAGACAAAAGCTATGCATTGTTTATTAAAAAGGGGCTGCGATTAAAGCAGAACGATACAAATAATACGATAAGTGAAAGGTTGGACTATTTAACATGTCCGTTCCAGGGGCAAGCTGCGGAATAGTATGCGGAACAGGTATACTGCTCGTGATAGAGACCACCTGGGAGTTCCGTAATGTGGCGTGGCTTGTCTGCTTCCCTGGCTCTTGCGTCATTTGTGCGGCAATTGAATTGCCGAACAGGCCTTCCGAAGGACGGAGTCCTGAAAGTAAGAGAAAATTAAAAAATCGGCAGCCCCTGGTACGGTTTAGGCCGTGTTTCGGGCGTGTCGTGATGGTGCCCCTCCCCCTGTACCCATGGTATCTCTAGAGCGTAGTTACGTACGCGAAGTACTGGCGTCGCCTTTTTGCGAGGGTTGGGGTTGGGGCCGCATTGCTACGCCTGCTCAGATTGTGCCAGGCAGTCTTGTTGTAGATTACTCCGGGCGCGCTTGACGGTGTCCGGTCGTTTAGCGGCCGGACTGGAGAACTGCCTGGAGAGGCTGCTTTGTACTTCCGCTGCAAGGGCCGCCTTGTGCTCCTCCGTTCGAAGGGAGCATTCGTTGTTTCCATTGACCGTAATTACTCCTCGAGGGCCTGGCATCTTGAGCTTAAGGTATGCGTAGTGCGGTACCGCATTGGACTTGGCGAATGCGGTTCGCCCGAGCAGTGCGTGATAACCACTATGGAACGGGACTATGTCGAAGATTAACTCCTCGCTTCGGAAATTATCCGGAGATCCGAAGACCACTTCAAGTGTGACTGGGCCTGTACAGTTGGCCTCTACACCTGGTATTACGCCTTTAAACATCGTTTTGGTGGGCTTAATCCTTGAGGGATCTGTGCCCATTTTCCGCACTGTATCCTGGTAAAGCAGGTTCAGGCTGCTGCCGCCGTCCATAAGGACTCTAGTGAGATGAAATCCGTCAATAATTGGGTCTAGAACCCATGAGGAGAATCCGCCATGACAGATGCTAGTGGGATGGTCCCTTCGATCAAAAGTGATCGGGCAGGAGGACCATGGGTAAAACTTTGGGGCGACTGGCTCCACCGCGTATACGTCCCTTAACGCGCGCTTCCGCTCCCTTTTGGGGACGTGGGTTGCGTATATCATGTTCACCGTCCGCACTTGTGGGGGAAACCCCTTCTGTCCACTGTTGTTCGGCGGCCGGGGCTCCTCGTCGTCATCGCTATGCAGCCCCTTGTCTTCATTTTCAGCGTTTAACTTGCCTGCCTGCTTGAATACCCAACAATCCCTATTGGTGTGATTGGCCGGCTTTTCAGGGGTGCCATGTATCTGGCACAAGTGGTCGAGTATTCGGTCCAAACTGGACGGGCCCCTAGGATTCCTTTTGAATGGCTTTTTCTGCTGACCGGATTTAGAGGCTCTAAATCCGGCATTAACTGCCGTTTCCTCAGCATTGTCGTCGTTAATGCGGCACTTCTGCTTGTTGCGACGCGACCTGCCACTGCTGTCCCTGTTGTCTGAGTTACCAGGGTGCTTGGTCATGTTGGTGCTACGAGCAAGCCAGCTGTCTTCTCCCACGCAAAAGCGGGTCATGAGTGTCGTGAGTGCTGCCATAGATTTCGGCTTTTCCTGTCCAAGGTGCCGGGCCAGCCACTCGTCACGGATATTGTGCTTGAAGGCTGCTAGGGCCTCAGCGTCCGGACAGTCGACTATTTGATTTTTCTTTGTTAGGAACCGTGTCCAGAATTGCCTGGCCGATTCCTCTGGCTGCTGAATTACGTGACTTAGGTCATCGGCGTCTGGGGGTCGCACATAAGTGCCCTGGAAATTGTCGAGGAATGTGGCTTCCAGGTCCTCCCAACAACTGATTGATCCTGTTGGCAAGCTGTTAAGCCAATGCCGAGCTGGTCCTTTAAGCTTGAGTGGGAGGTATTTGATGGCGTGGAAATTGTCGCCGCGGGCCATGTGGATATGAAGGAGATAGTCCTCGATCCATACCGCAGGATCTGTTGTGCCATCATATGATTCGATGTTTACGGGTTTGAAACCCTCAGGGATTTTATGATCCATTATTTCGTCTGTGAAGCATAGTGGGTGTGTGGCGCCTCTGTACTGGGCTATATCACGACGTAGCTCCAATGAGCTTTGTCTACTGTGTTCGGCCCTGCCGAATTTGTGGCCAGCGTGACGGTTACCGTCTTGAGCCGTGGGGCTCCCACGCGATCCGTAGATCGATCTTGTTTGCCTTGCCTTGTCCTCCAGCATATCTCGTAAGTCCGGCGCATATTCCCGTGCCTTGGTACGGGGTGCAGCTTGAGTGGAGGGCCGATAGGCCTCTCTGTCGTGGCCACGAGGTGGCCGGTCGGCCGCATCAAGTGCTTCCTCCTCTAATCGGGGTAGCAACCTGCGCTTTGGGTAGGTCTTGGAGGGGCGTTCGAGTTTATGCTCCTCGACCGCAAGGACTTCAGTCCATCTGTCGACTAGCAAATCTTGATCAGCTCTAAGCTCTTGCTGTTTTTTCTTGAGGCTTCTTGCCGTGGCCATAAGCCTGCGTTGAAAACGCTCTTGCTCGATGGGATCCTCTAGCATGACGAATTCGTCATCGTCGAGGCTTGCCTCGTCTTCGGAGGGAGGCATATAATTATCGTCCTCGACCTCTATGTCAGCCGCTCTCTCCTGAGGGCTGGTTTCTCCATCCTCCTGTGCTAAATCTTGCTGGAGGGGGTTTTCTTCGGCACTTTCCGGAGTATTATTATCTCCCATGCTGGAATCGCCACATTTGTTTTGGCGGGATTTTGAGCGGCGTCGCTGACGCTGGCGCTTATGCTGTTTCTTGGAGGGGTCATCCTCTGTTGTTCCATCGCCATCTCCTTCTTTTGGGCTGTCCACCATGTATATGTCATATGACGAGGTGGCTTTCCAGGGCCTAGTAGGCGCTAGTTCTTCATCATATCCTCCATCGGCGTCCATACCGTCGATGTCTTCGGAGTCGAGTTGAGCATGTCGGTTAAATCATCGACAGTGGCTACAAAGTGGGTGGTGGGTGGGCTTTTAATTTCTTCATCGTCCGTACCCCAACCTTGCTGACCGTAGTCCGGCCAGGGCTCTCCTGACAAAGAGAGAGACTTCAGTGTCTTCAGAATAGCGCCGAAAGGCGAGTGCTGATAGATGTTCGCAGCAGTAAACTCCATGATCGGCGCCCAATCGGATTCGATCGACAGGGGTGCGGAGGGTTCGGAGTCCGGAGAGGAGTCCGACTCCTTGGAGTCACGAGTCTCGCAGAGTGCGGGCCTGGTGTTTGGCTCAATCGCCGTTGGGATCGCAGCCCCCGAGGTGGCGTCCAACCGCCCATCCTCGATCGGCGCAGTTGGCTCCGAATTAAGGGTCAAAGCCGATGCGGGTGCGGCCTCCAGGGCACTGTTCGGCGGCAGAGCTAAATCATGCTCGTCGGGACAGTGCAGCGTGCTTGGTAGTGGCTCGAAGTCGTCGAAGATCAAGTCCCCGCGGATGTTAGCCGTGTAGTTTAAACTTCCAAATCTGACCTGACGGCCAGGGGCGTAGCTTTCGATCTGCTCCAGATGGCCAAGTGAATTGGCCCGCAGTGCGAAGTCACCAAAGATGAAGATCTGTCCGGGGAGGAAGGTCTCACCCTGGACTGCATCGCTATTGATGATCGTAGGAGCCATCGAGCCTGACGGCGACGACACAGAGGAACTCTCAATGAAAGCACCAATGTCGGTGTCAAAACCGGCGGATCTCGGGTAGGGGGTCCGGAACTGTGCGTCTAGGCCGGATGGTAACAGGAGGCAAGGGACACGAAGTTTTACCCAGGTTCGGGCCCTCTCGATGGAGGTAAAACCCTACGTCCTGCTTGATTAATTTTGATGATATGGGTAGTACAAGAGTAGATCTACCACGAGATCGGAGAGGCTAAACCCTAGAAGCTAGCCTATGGTATGATTGTTGTTGTCTATGTTGTCCTACGGACTAAAACCCTCCGGTTTATATAGACACCGGAGAGGGTTAGGGTTACACAAAGTCGGTTACAATGGTAGGAGATTTGAATATCCGTATCGCCAAGCTTGCCTTCCACGCTAAGGAAAGTCCCTTCCGGACACGGGACGAAGTCTTCAATCTTGTATCTTCATAGTCCAGGAGTCCGGCTGAAGGTATAGTCCGGCTATCCGAACACCCCCTAATCCAGGACTCCCTCAGAGAGGCTGACAGCTGGGTCCACGGCAGCCGCAAGGAAGTGCCTCCTTATTACGCGCAAAATAATTATTCTTCCACCTGATAGCAGGGACCCACCGGACGGGCCACCAGTATTTCGCGGAAAAAACGTTTCCCCCAAACTGCTGGGACCCACCAGACGGGCCACCGTATTTTGCGAAAAAAACGTTTGCCCCTGACTGTTGGGACCCACCGTACGGACCACCATATTTCGTGAAAAAACGTTCCCCCCGCTGTCAGCTCAGACCCACCGGAAGTGCCTCCTTATTACGCACAGAAAAATGAATACTCCCCCTGCTAGCTGGGACCCACCATGGTGGGAGGCTGACTTGTGGGCCTACTAAGTTGACGGGGATGGAGGGCTTTGTCAACTTAGTCAATATGAATGATTCTAGCTCTAGTGACCGTACGATGTCCATCGAACGGCCGTCGTGCTTCTTCAATCTCTGATCTTCCTGCTCCAGCCGCTCAAACAAGCACCGGCGGGACTGCCCGCTCCCTCCTCCCCGCAGCCGGCTGTGCTGCCGCGCAGGCCTCACCGCCCCACCGTACTCCCATCGCTGGCCTAGCTACCCCTCTACTCACCCACACCTGCTGTTATTCTTCGGCGACGGCAGACGAACCAGTAAACCCTCGTACAGTCGTACTCCCCTCTGTGTGGGAAACAACTGCCGAGTCTTCCCTGCCTCCGTATCGTTCCCTTCCTAGGCCTCGCCGTCGTCCGCCGCCCTGGTGCTCTCGGTGCGGCCTGGTCAACGTGGTCAACGACCGACATGCATCTGAAGTGGCATGTACGTGGAGAGGCCGATAGCTGGGTCCACGGCCGCACGCAAGGAAATGCCTCCTTATTACGCGCAAAATAATGATTCCTCCACCTGACATCAGGGACCCACCGAAAGGGCCTCTGTATTTCACGAAAAAAACGTTACCGCCGCTGACAGCTCAGACCCACCAACTATATCTTCGCACGCAAGGAAGTGCCTCCTTATTACGCACAAAAAAATGAATACTCCCCCTGTTAGCTGGGACCTAGTATAGTGGCAGGCTGACTTGTGGGCCTACTAAGTTGACGGGGACGAAGGGCTTGGTCAACTTAGTCAATATGTACGATTCTAGCTCCAGTGACTATATGATGTCCATCCAACGGCCGTAGTGCTTCTTCAACCTCTGGTCTTCTTGCTCCAGCCGCCCAAACCAGCGCCGGTCGTGCCTCGTGCTCCTGTCTCCCGTGGCCGGCTGCGCTGCAGTGGAGGCCTCACCGGCCCCTACGACTCCCACCGCTGGCCAGACCATCCCTCTACTCACCCACACCCCCTGTTATTCTGCGGCGATTGCAGCCTCACACCGCAGCAAAGCAGTGAACCCTCGTACTCCTCTACGCGTGGGCATCCACTGCCTCGTCTTCCCCAGCTCTGCGTCGTCCCCTTCCTAGGCCTCGCCGTCGTCCACCGCCCTGGTGCTCTCGGCGTGGCGTGGTCAACCTGGTCAAGGAACGGCTTCCATCGGACGTGGACTGTATGTGGAGAGGCTGACAGCTGGGTCCACGGCCACAGCAAGGAAGTGCCTCCTTATTACGTGCAAAATAATTATTCCTCCACCTGACAGCGGGGACCCACTGGACGGGCCATCGTATTTCACAAAAAAAATGTTTCCCCCTGACTGTCGGGACCCACCAGCTACACCTTCGCATGCAAGGAAGTGCGTCCGGGCAAAAAACAAAATGATTTGCCCCCCTGACTGCTGGGACCCACCAGCTACATCTTCGCACGCAAGGAAGTGCCTGACAGTCGGGACCCACCTGGTCAAAGCGTACGTAGCGTTGTCATTCTGGTCGTGAACGTGTACGTACATACTGGTCGATGTAGAGGCGCGCACATGTCGTAGTAGAGGCGTGCACGTGTCGTAGTAGAGGCGCACACGTAGCATATACATGTACGTACATCGGCCAGGGTGCAAGAAAGAAAATACGGCCACGTATGTGTACATACGGGCGGGGTCTCGAACGCCTACTCGCGCATATGTGCGGCCAGGGCTCGTGTACATGGCTGGGTCGGAACAGAGAAACAACGTAATCGTCGTGTTCATGGGGAGGCAACGGAATGTGTCGTGTTCATGGGGAGGCAACGGAATGCGTCGTGTTCATCGGGAGGCAACGGAACGCGTGGGAGCCAACCGGCTGGGTCGGAACGGAATGCGTGGTCGTGTTCATCGGGAGGGCTTGGACGGAACAGGCGATGGAAACGAGGCCTGAACGGGGTCCTGTTGATCGGGAGGGGTCTGGCGTACCGCAAAACGGAGGAAACGGACCTCCTACGGTTGAAACGGGGGTCTTGTTGATCAGGAGGGGTGTGGCGTACCGCAAAACGGACGAAACGGACCTCCTACGGTCGAAATGGGGGTCCTGTTGATCGGGAGGGGTGTGTCGTACCGCAAA
>NC_041388.1:640076653-640127931 GCF_002162155.2 Triticum dicoccoides | reverse complement strand
TCACTGTTCATCCCAGAGGCAGCATCGATCGGCTTCAGTTAGCAGCAGTAGCGAAGGAATCGCTCGACGGGTTCAGTTCCATCGATCGATCGCTCGGGTTCAGTAACGCGTAGCCTGCAGTGCAATCGCTCGGGTTCAGTTAGAGCCCAACGCCTCGCTCGGGTTCAGTTAGAGCAAACGCCTCGCACACATGCGCGTACGTGTACGAGAGAAACGCGCATCGCTCGGCCCCCGACCTCCCACCGTAACCGGGAACTCCCCGAAATTTTCCTTCCCCTCGCTTCTACAACGGTTTTTTCCATCATGGACGGCCCAAAGAATGTCATGCAGCTGCGTCTCCGGCCCGCCCAGGACGAAAAGCCCATTTTCTGTCATGATTTTTTGTCATAGAAGTAGGAGCCCACCACATCTATGATGATACCGGGTTTTGTCACAATTATCGTCATAGAAGTGTCATATGTATGACAGAAAAAAATTCATTCGGCCCAAAATGTCACGGATGTGTCTTTTTTTTGTAGTGTTATGAAATTGCTTCTTTGATTGAAAAGTATGATCCTACTCTTTAAAAATCTGAAAATTTTGTCATACTTAAATATTGTTATGATAATTATGCTTCTAATGCCTATGTTAAACCATATATTGAGGACTCCTCTGCTGTCCAAGAAGAGACTAATATTTTGCAGGAGTCTTTGGAAGAAGGAATTGATGAAACTGTGAGCTCATTGGATGAAAAAGATGAGGAGGAGAGCGAAGAACAAAAGGAGGAAGAGCGGATTGATCACCCATGCCCACCTTCTAATGAGAGTAATTCTTCAACTCGTACATTGTTTAATTTCCCTTCGTGCTTACCAAAGGATGATTGCTATGATGACTGTTATGATCCCGTTGATTCTCTTGAAATATCCCCTTTTGATGATGCTTGCTCTGGTTGTGGCCAAGATGCCAATATGAATTATGCTTATGGAGATGAACTTGCTATAGTTCCTTATGTTAAACATGAAATTGTTGCTATTGCACCCACGCATGATAGTCCTATTATCTTTTTGAATTCTCCCAACTACACTATATCAGAGAAATTTACCCTTATTAAGGATTATATTGATGGGTTGCGTTTTACTATTACACATGATGATTTTGATAGATATAATATGAATGTGCTTGCTGCTCCTACTTGCAATTATTATGATAGAGGAACTACATATCCGCCTCTTTATGTTTCCAACACGATAAAATTGCAAGAAACTATTTATACTATGCATTGGCCTTTACTTTGTGTGCAAGAATTGTTCTTTTATGACATGCCGATGCATAGGAAGAGAGTTAGACTTCGTCATTACATGATATATGTTACTTTGTGATCACTACTAAATGCCAAATCATTGTTGAGGGAGTCCTGGATTAGGGGGTGTCCGGATGGCCGGACTATACCTTCAGCCGGACTCCTGGACTATGAAGATACAAGATTGAAGACTTCGTCCTGTGTCCGGAAGGGACTTTCCTTGGCGTGGAAGGCAAGCTTGGCGATACGGATATGCAGATCTCCTACCATTGTAACCGACTTTGTGTAACCCTAACCCTCTCTGGTGTCTATATAAACCGGAGGGTTTTAGTCCGTAGGACAACATACAGAACAACAATCATACCATAGGCTAGCTTCTAGGGTTTAGCCTCTCCGATCTCGTGGTAGATCTACTCTTGTACTACCCATATCATCAATATTGATCAAGCAGGACGTAGGGTTTTACCACCATCAAGAGGGCCCGAACCTGGGTAAAACTTCGTGTCCCTTGCCTCCTGTTACCATCCGGCCTAGACGCGCAGTTCGGGACCCCCTACCCGAGATCCGCTGGTTTTGACACCGACATTGGTGCTTTCATTGAGAGTTCCTCTGTGTCGTCGCCGTCACGCTTGATGGCTCCTACTATCATCGATAGTGATGCGGTCCAGGGTGAAACTTGTCTTCCCGGACAGATCTCTGTCTTTGGCGGCTTTGCACTGCGAGCTAATTTGCTTGACCATCTGGAGCAGCTCGAAAGCTACGCCCCTGTCCGTCAGGTCAGGTTTGGAAGTTTAAACTACATGGCTGACATCCGCGGGGAATTGATCCTCGACGGAGTCGAGCCACTGCCGAGCGCACCGCACTGTCATGACGGGCATGATCTAGCTCTGCCGTCGAACAGTACCTTGGAGGCCGCACCCGCATCGGCTTCGACCCTTAATTCGGAGCCAACTGCGCCGATCGAGGATGGGTGGTTGGACACCGCCTCGGGGGCTGCGATCCCATTGGCGGTCGAGCCGAACACTAGGCCCGCACTCCGCGAGACTCATGACTCCAAGGAGCCGGACTCCTCTGCGGACTCCGAACCCTCCGCGCCCCTGCCAATCGAATCCGATCGGGCGCCGATCATGGAGTTTACTACCGCAGACATCTTTCAGCACTCGCCTTTCGGCGATATTATGAAGACACTAAAGTCTCTCACTTTATCGGGAGAGCCCTGGCCGGACTACGGTCAGCAAGGTTGGGATACGGACGATGAAGAAATTCAAAGCCCACCCACCAACCACTTTGTAGCCACTGTCGATGATTTAACCGACATGCTCGACTTCGACTCCGAAGACATAGACGGTATGGACGCCGATGAAGGAGACAATGAAGAACCAGCGCCTATTGGGCCCTGGAAAGCCACCTCGTCATATGATGTATACATGGTGGACGCACCAAAAGATGACGACGAGGAGCGGGAGGACGCACCGAAGGCTTGTTCCCTCGAAAAGCAGTCAAAGCGGCGCCGCAAGCGCCGCCCCAAATCCCGCCTCGACAGAAATAACAATCACACAGACCCAATGCTAGAGCAGGGCGAACCGCTGCCGGACAACGGCAATCCGGATAATCAAACCAAACAAACAAATTCTATCAAGGATAATGGTCCGGACGACATAACGCCGGACAGGCACCCGGAGCAGCAGAATGCCCGTAAAAGGCTTGTTGCCACTGCGAGGAGTCTTAAAAAGTAGAGGCAAAGGCTCAAGGCTGCGCAAGACACACTCCAAATCAGATGGAGTAAAATACTCAACACAGGAGCGAGGTACGACGACAATCGCCCCTCCAAGGGCTACCCAAAGCGAAAACTGCTACCTAAATTCGATGAGGAGGCCTCAGACCTCCCACAACCAAATATCAAAGCAGCCACCTGGCCGGATAGACAACCTCTCTACCAACACAGAGCGGCATACAACGCCACTCACAATACAACACGCGACCCATGCGAGGGCTCGCACCCAAAGGACGGCGCAACAAGATCCATCTATGGACCACGCAAGCGCGCCCCAGCATACAATGCAACACAACAAACATCCGAACAACGCGATACACCCAGCTACAGGGGTGGCGCACACCCTCTATGTTTCACCGATGAGGTGCTGGACCATGAATTTCCAGAGGGATTCAAACCCGTAAACATAGAGACATACGACGGAACCACAGACCCTGGGGTCTGGATGGAGGACTACATCCTTCATATCCATATGGCTCGAGGAGATGATCTCCACGCCATCAAGTACTTACCCCTCAAGCTCAAAGGGCCAGCTCGTCACTGGCTTAAAGGCCTCCCCGAAAGCTCCATTGGAAGTTGTGAAGAGCTCGAAGACGCCTTTCAGGCAAATTTTCAAGCGACTTATGTCCGACCTCCGGATGCGGACGATTTGAGTCATATAACTCAATAGCCCGGAGAGTAAACCCGAAAGCTTTGGAACAGGTTCCTTACTAAAAAGAACCAGATTGTCGACTGTCCGGACGCCGAAGCCTTGGCAGCTTTTAAGCATAGCGTCCATGACGAATGGCTCGCTAGACACCTCCGCCAAAATAAGCCGAGAACGATGGCCGCATTAACAAACCTCATGACCCACTTTTGCGCGGGTGAGGACAGCTGGCTAGCCAAATGTAGCACCAGCGACCCCAGTACATCTGAAGTTAGAGGTGGAAACGGGAAATCACGGTGCAACAGCAATAACAAACGCCGGAATAAAGAAGACAGAACGGAGGGCACGGCAGTAAACGCCGGATTCAAAAGCTCTCGGCCAGGTCAAAAGCCGCCCTCTAAAGGCACCAGGGATGAACTGTCCAGCCTCAACAAAATTCTGGACCAAGTATGTCAGATCCATAGTATCCCTGGTAAACCCGCTAATCATACCCACAGAGAATGTTGGGTCTTCAAGCAATCCGGCAAGCTCAACACCGTACACAAGGGGGGAGATACACCAAGTGAAGACGAGGACGAGCCTCCCAAACAAGACACCGGGGAACAAAAGAAATTTCCACCAGAAGTCAAAACAGTAAATGTGTTACACGTGATCAAGGGAAAAAACAACGCGGCACTCCTAGGAAAATATACCCAAGTGCCTGTCACCGCGAAGTCCTGGTCACTGGTCGTCTCAACTGATCACTTTCGACCATCACGATTACTCATCAAGTATCTGACGCGCAGGATGGGCTGCCCTGGTATTAGACCCAGTAATTGGCGGATATCACTTCACACGAGTCTTGATGGACGGTGGCAGCAACCTAAACCTAATATATTAGGATACAATCCGCGGGATGGGGTTAGACCCAACAAAAATTCACCATAGCAATACTACCTTTAAAGGAGTAACGCCAGGCCCAGGGGCTCGTTGTACGGGCTCCCTCCTACTACAAGTTATATTTGGCTCCCCCGATAACTTCCGTCGCGAGCATTTAACCTCCCACATCGATCCATTCCAAAGTGGCTATCAAGCACTGCACCGACGCGAAGCTTTCGCTCGCTTTAATGCAATACCACACTACGCCTCCCTCACACTCAAGATGCCCGGTCCACGTGGCATCATTTCAGTGAATGGAAATATCAAGCGATCTCTGCGCGCCGAAGAGAGTGTGGCTGCCTTGGAAGCCGCACACTAAAGGCGCCCGGACCAGTGAAAGCATCCAATAGGTCGTCAAGACCTCAGACACAACTAATCAAGTCCGGCGCTGCTATTTATACCGAATAAATGGACACACCCCCATTTGTCCATACAAGGGGCTCAACGCGCGCAGACAAGTGGCAATTTCTTCTCATCTTGAATTATACATGGTTTCTTTAAAAACTATCTTTTTGCACGACAACTTTTTCACCTAAATTCCTCTCTTTTACAGACGATCATCGTGCTACACCCGTCCAGGATACGGCACAACGGAGACACAGGTGCAGACGTGCAGCAGGGACCCGCTCCAAGGATTCTTTTTAGATTAAGACCCTGCGTAAACCTTTTTTACTGTCTCTTGTTGATACATATCCACCGTTGAGAGGGATGCTGACGTCTTGGCATGTGGCCACGCCAGAACAATGCACGTACCTAGACACAAGGGGCTTCTTACAAAGGCCATTATTTAGGCCCGGTTTATACCACAAAGACCGAATACCTTAGGGAGTGTTCGGCGTCGCGAGTTTGGCCCTATATGCATCAGCTCCGAATCATTGTCTTTGGTCAAATGTTGGGTTTGCCCGGCTCCTGTGTTTTGGTGCCTTACGTTCCACTTTACCAGCTAAGGTAGCACCAGGAGAACTACTGCGATTGTGCCCTGGTTCATCCGGACGAGCACCTCAGTAGAGAAAGCCGAAAACTGACTGTCATGATATAGCGTGAGACTGGTCAACCACTCGATGACCTGTTGGAATGTTAGAATTCCTCCACCTTAACAAAGGGCCGTTTTCCAGCCAGGCATATACACATCCCAGGATCAGGAGAGTGCGGAGCCACCAGGGGCTATTTAGTAGCCCCACTGTCAAACTCCTATGGCTAAGTGAAAGTGCCAAAGCATTATAGTCCGGTTGCCTTGCTCGCTCCACTATCACCTCCTTAATAGGACCAAGACATTGGGTTAAGTGTGAACGCGTGTTTTTTGCGAGCACCTCCGCATTATATGTGTGGGGGTTGAAGCCGATGGCTGCAATCTTTCAGGTTATACACATGTATACATAAACGGCCGCCCAGGAGGCATCATATTACTTTCAGGCAAAAGTATAAAAATAGCCTTATAAAAATTTATAAAAGCATTTCGCTTACAATGAGATTACATATCACTCAAACATAATATTTTTTGAGCACTGGGTCTCTATCAAACAAGCACCCTCAAGAACTTCTTCAAAGTAGTGCTCAGCAGCCATTCAACCTATGGACGAATCCCGCGCTGCAACAGTGGTAGCATCCATCTCCGCCCAGTATGCTTTAACATGGGCAAAGGCCATCTGTGCGCCCTCTATTCACGCCGGCCTCTTCATCGCATTAATGAGCGGCACCACGTCAAGGAACTGCTGCACCAAGCTGAAATAGTTGTTCGGTTTTGACCTTTCCGGCCATAGCTGGTCCGCCACAGACCTCATGGCGAGTCCGGACAACCTATTCAGTTCGGCCCATTCGGCTAACTGGTCAGTCAATGAAAGCGGACGCTCGGGAGAATGGAATTGTGTCCAAAACAACTGGTCCACTTCACGGTCCGTCTGACCCTGGAAGTACTTGGCCGCATCGGCAGCGCTCGCCGCCAAATCCATATACACATCTTCCGAACTCCACAGCCGATCCAGAGAGGCATACCGTGGATCCCTGAACTTCCTTCGCAACATAAAGGATTTCCCAGCTACAATATCCCCGGCTTCCCGCAGCTCCTCCTTCTTCGCCCTCATAGTAGAGCGGAGGTCTTTTCTCGTCGCAGCAGACTTCTCAAGGTCCGATGCCTTCGCTAGGTTTTCCTTTTCAAGAACCTGGCAACGGTCGGCGGTGGCTTTTAATTCTATGGCCATCTTGGCAATTTTATCTCGGCTCTCGCCATGCGCGGCCTTCTCGGCTTTCAGCTCGTCGGCCGCCTTCAAAGCAGCCGCATTACCCAACCTCGCTTGTTCCTTGGCTCGGGCAAGTTCTGCCCGCAAGGCTTCAATAGTGGTAGCTCCATCTGCAGTCACAACATATTAAAGATACTGGCATCATGCTGCTCTTCCTATGTGGCATTTACTAGATAATGACACTTACCCTGTGCCTCGTCAAGCCTTTTGTTAACAAGCTCGATGTCGGCGTCTGCTGCATCCAACTGCCATTCTAAATGGGCAAACTCGCTAGTCCGGCTAGCCACCGGAGCTTCCATCACCTGCACATAGAGGCAGTATGGTTATTACCTGGGAATATGATCCTCTGTTCATCGTCGTTTCCGACAACAACCAAAGTCTCAGGGGCTACTATCTACACAGGGCACACCTAGCATGTGCAGGACTATCATACATTCTTTTACGTACCTCAAAGCCTGTCAGTAGACTCATAAAAGCTTCATGCAATCCGCTTTCGGCGGATGAGATTCTCTCCATCACCGTATTCATCAGCACACGGTGTTCATCTGAGATGGCCGCTCGCCCCACCAACTCCCTCAGAACATCCGATCGCACACTAGATGGTGCCGGACTCTTTTGTCTGCTCTCTTCGGGAGCCGGACACTGGGAGCTTCGGGGGTCAATGGGATTATCTTCTGGCCTCACCGGACTCGGAGAGGCCCTCCGCGACGACACTTCAGGGTTGCCCGCTTCCGGAGCGGAGGGGTCCGGAGCAGGCGTTTCGCTCTCCATCATCTCTGGAAGAAGATCCCCTGAAGACGAGCTCATTTGAGAGGGGCTAAGGCCCGAACTGCAAAGATATATGTGGTGGTTATTTTCTCAGAAGAAAAAGATGGCATATCTGTACTATTAACGTATTTCGGGTCACTTACGACTCGCGAGAGAATTGACCCCCCGTGGACTTTGTGCGGCAATAGCACCCCCCAAGGTAGGACCCTCTGTGGGAGACTTCTTCTCCCGTTTGGAAGCTTTGGCTTCCGAATCCCCGGGCGTAGTCCTTTTCCTCTTCGGGTCGTCTTCCTTCATGGAGACGCTCGCTCCCTCGGTTAGAATGGGCAGCGTTGGGGGCCCGCGTCCGCCCGTATTATCCTCCACAGTATCTTCCTTCAAGGGCTCCGGGCAAGGTGCGATCTGGAGCATCTTTTCCAATACCAGATTTTCCAAACCCTCAGGGAGGAGGGCCGAACACCTAATCAACTTCACCTTTGTTAGCCAGTCCTAGTCAAAAAGCAAACTCTCAGAAATAACTTCGTAACAAAGGAGAGATAGTATGTTCGGCCGAAAGATTCCTTACCTGTTCGGCGGCGCGGTTACTACTCAGGCTCACGTCCTCGGTGATTTCCGGACACTCTACCTGAGGTCCGAAGAATGACTTGTACATCTCCTTGTGCGTCAGGCCGAGAAAATTTTGAATGACACGCGGTCCCTCGGGATTAAACTCCCACAAGCGAAGGGCCCGGCATTTGCAAGGCTGGACTTGACGAACCAGCATAACTTGTATTACGGCAACCAAACTGAAATCTCCATTGAAGAGATCTTGAATGCGGCTTTGCAGTATAGGCACGTCCTTGGCTGGACCCCAGCTCAGACCTCTGCTGATCCATGACATTAGTTGTGGTGGAGGGCCCGAGCGGAAAACAGGGGCGGCCGCCCACTTGGCACTTCTAGGATCCGTGATGTAGAACCACTCCTGTTGCCACAATTCAGACACCTCTGGGATGGAACCTTTGGGCCACGGAGCTCCCGTCATCTTGCGTATTGAGGCACCCACGCTGCACGTTGCCCCTCGATCATCTTCGGCTTTACTTCAAAGGTCTTGAGCCATAGGCCAAAGTGAGGGGTAACCCGGAGGAAGGCCTCGCACACGACAATAAATGACGTGATTTGAAGAAAGGAGTCCGGAGCTAGATCATGGAAGTCTAGCCCGTAATAAAACATCAAACCCCTGACGAAAGGATCCATAGCAAGGCCTAGACCTCGGAGGAAGTGGGAGACGAACACGACGTTCTCGTTGGGTTCGGGGGAGGGGACGGCCTGCCCTCGGGGAGGCAGCCAATGCAAAATCTCGGCGGTCAGATATCTGGCCTCCCTCAACTTTTTGATGTCTTCTTCCGTGACGGGGGAAGGCACCCATCAGCCTTGAAGGCTAGATCCGGACATGACTGAAGGTTCGGAGCACCTAACCTGAACTTTCGGCGTTTGAGCTTGAGGTGGGGGAAGGATTCGATTGAGCATGGGAGGGAAAAAATAAAAGCCTTGGCCCTTTATAAAGAGGGTGAATATCAAGCGTCCTCTCCGTGTCCGTTTGGACTTGCCTATAAGCTAGGAGTCCTAGAAGCGGTTGGGTTACCCACGCCCGTATTGATGAGAATCCCGGAATAAGGGGACACGATCTCTGCTTTAACAAGACGTGCCAAGGAAACCGCCTCGCATGACGCGCTGAGGTGGGATAATAAAACGATTCGAATAAAGGCTTGGCCGTGGTGCGGTGTCACACTACGGAATACGTCAGCAGATTAGATTTGTGTAAATGTCATTCTCTCTATGGCAATATGTGGAAACTTATTTTGCAGAGCCAGACACTATCTTTGTGTTCAAAATCTTCTATGAAGTACTTGGAGGAGGAACCCGCCTTGCAATGCCGAAGACAATCTGCGCGCCGGACTCGTCGTCATTGAAGCCTGGTTTAGGGGCTACTGAGGGAGTCCTGTATTAGGGGGTGTCCGGATGGCCGGACTATACCTTCAGCCGGACTCCTGGACTATGAATATACAAGATTGAAGACTTCGTCCCTTGTCCGTAAGGGACTTTCCTTGGCGTGGAAGGCAAGCTTGGCGATACGGATATGCAGATCTCCTACCATTGTAACTGACTTTGTGTAACCCTAACCCTCTCTGGTGTCTATATAAACCGGAGGGTTTTAGTCCATAGGACAACATACAGAACAACAATCATACCATAGGCTAGCTTCTAGGGTTTAGCCTCTCCGATCTCGTGGTAGATCTACTCTTGTACTACCCATATCATCAATATTAATCAAGCAGGACGTAGGGTTTTACCTCCATCAAGAGGGCCCGAACCTGGGTAAAAATTCGTGTCCCTTGCCTCCTGTTACCATCCGGCCTAGACGCACAGTTCGGGACCCCCTACCCGAGATCCGCCGGTTTTGACACCGACAATTGCTAATTCAAATTGGCTTTGGTATACCTTGGGATCCGATTGGATCCATTACTTGAGCACCATATGCCTAGCTTAATGGATTTAAAGAAAGCGCTGCCAGGGAGACCACCCGGAAGTTTTAGAGAGTCATTTATTTCTGTTGTGTGCTTTTATAAAGTTTAAAAATAAAAATAATGTGCCAAGGTTTGCCTTCAGGATGTTTTAGATTGCTTCTTGGTTTGTGTGGTGCAGGACAGAAACTTTGGCTGTACTGCGTGATTTTACATGTTTTACGAGAACATCAAATGGTTCTGAAACTTTTTGCACTGTCTTTCTATATAAATTTTTTATTTTTCCTAATTTTTTTCGAATTTTTGGAGTACATAGGTATGGTGAATGTTCAGATTATTACAGACTGTTCTGTTTTAGACAGATTCTGTTTTTGATGCATAGTTTGCTTGTTTTGATGAAACTATCGATTTGTATCAGTGGATTAAGCCATGGAAAAGTTATATTACAGTAGCTAAAATGAAAAAACAAAATATGAATTGGTTTGCAACAGTACTTAGAGTAGTGATTTGCTTTATTATACTAACGGATCTTACCGAGCTTTCTCTTAAGTTTTGTGTGGATGAAGTGTTCGAAGATGGAGGAGGTCTCGATGTGAGAAGAAGGAAGAGAGGCAATAGCTCAAGCTTGGGGATGCCCGAGGCAACCCAAGTAAATATTCAAAGAGACTCAAGCGTCTAAGCTTGGGGATGCCCCGGAAGGCATCCCATCTTTCTTTAACAAGTATCGGTATGTTTTCGGATTCGTTTCGTTCATGCGATATGTGCAATCTTGGAGCGTCTTTTGCATTTAGTTTTCATTTTTCTTTATCCACCATGCTGGTATGAGATAGTCCTTGGTTTATTTATAGAATGCTCATTGCACTTCACTTATACCTTTTGAGTATGGCTTTATAAAATGCTTCATGTGCTTCGCTTATATCATTTGAAGTTTGGATTGCCTGTTTCTCTTCACATAGATAACCGCCATTTGTAGAATGCTCTTTTGCTTCACTAATATTTGTTAGAGCGTGGGCATATCTTTTGTAGAAAGAATTAAACTATCTTGCTTCACTTATATCTATTTAGAGAGATGATAGGAATTGGTCATTCACATGGTTAGTCATAAAATCCTACATAAAACTTGTAGATCACTGAATATGATATGTTTGATTCCTTGCAATTGAAGGAAATATGTCCTAGAGCAATAATAAAGTTATTATTTATTTCCTTATATCATGATAAATGTTTATTATTCATGCTAGAATTGTATTAACCGGAAACATAATACTTGTGTGAATACATAGACAAACAGAGTGTCACTAGTATGCCTCTACTTGACTGGCTCGTTGATCAAAGATGGTTAAGTTTCCTAACCATAGACATGAGTTGTCATTTGATTAACGGGATCACATCATTAGGATAATGATGTGATTGACTTGACCCATTCCGTTAGCTTAGCATTTGATCGTTTAGCTTGTTGCTATTGCTTTCTTCATGACTTATACATGTTCCTATGACTATGAGATTATGCAACTCCCGTTTACAGGAGGAACACTTTGTGTGCCACCAAACGTCACAACGTAACTGGGTGATTATAAAGGTGCTCTACAGGTGTCTCCGAAGGTACTTGTTGGGTTGGCGTGTTTTGAGATTAGGATTTGCCACTCCGATTATCAGAGAGGTATCTCTGGGCCCACTCGGTAATGCACATCACTATAAGCCTTGCAAGCATTGCAACTAATGAGTTAGTTGCGGGATGATGTATTACGGAACGAGTAAAGAGACTTGCCGGTAACGAGATTGAACTAGGTATTGAGATACCGACGATCGAATCTCGGGCAAGTAACATACCGATGACAAAGGGAACAACGTATGTTGTTATGCGGTCTGACCGATAAAGATCTTCGTAGAATATGTAGGCGCCAATATGGGCATCCAGGTCCCGCTATTGGTTATTGACCAGAGAGGTGTCTCGGTCATGTCTACATAGTTCTCGAACCCGTAGGGTCCGCACGCTTAACGTTCGTTGACGATATAGTACTATATGAGTTATGTATGTTGGTGACCGAATGTTGTTCGGAGTCCGGGATGAGATCACGGACATGACGAGGAACTCCGAAATGGTCCAGAGATAAAGTTTGATATATGGGATAATAGTGTTTGGTCACCGGAAGGGTTCTGGAATTCATTGGAAGGGGTTCCGGATGTTTCCCGAAATGTTTGGGTACGAGAACACTTTATTTGGGCCAAAGGGGAAAGCCCACAAGATTTTTGGAAAGTGCAAAAGGAAGTATTGCGGAGTCCAGGGCCAGACGCCAGGGTCCCTGGCGTCTGGGTCCAGACGCCGGGAACCCTGGCGTCTGGCCTTGGAGTCCGAGAAGGACTCTTGCCTTTCGGGTCATGAAGCCGACCTTGTCGAGGCTTTTACTCCAAGTTTCGACCCCAAGGCTCAACATATAAATAGAGGGGTAGGGCTAGCACCCAAGACACATGAAGAAACACCAAGCCGTGTGCCGGCAACCCCGTCCCCTCTAGTTTGTCCTCCGTCATAGTTTTCGTAGTGCTTAGGCGAAGCCCTGCGGAGATTGTTCTTCACCAACACCATCACTGGATCGAGAACTCATATACTACTTTGCCCCTCTTGCTGGATCGAGAAGGCGAGGACGTCACCGAGCCAAACGTGTGCAGAACTTGGAGGTGCCGTGCTTTCGGTACTTGGATCGGTCGGATCGTGAAGACGTACGACTACATCAACCGCGTTGATATAACGCTTCCGCGAATGGTCTACGAGGGTACGTAGACAACACTCTCCCCTCTCGTTGCTATGCATCACCATGATCCTGGGTGTGCGTAGGATTTTTTTTGAAATTACTACGTTCCCCAACAGCAATAGTTTTGCGATATAAAGGTGGTGATATTAGAGTCGTGCTAGTTGAGTAATTGTGAAATTGAGAAATACTTGTGTTGGGGTTTGCAAGTCCCGTAGCATGCACATATGGTGAACCGTTATGTAACGAAGTTGGAGCATGAGGTATTTATTGATTGCCTTCCTTATGAGTGGCGGTCGGGGATGAGCGATGGTCTTTTCCTGCCAATCTATCCCCCTCGGGGCATGCGTAGTTGTACTTTGCTTCGAGGGCTAATAAACTTTTGCAATAAGTATATGAGTTCTTTATGACTAATGTGAGTCCATGGATTATACGCACTCTCACCCTTCCATCATTGCTAGCCTCTTCGGTACTGTGCATTGTCCTTTCTCACCTCGAGAGTTGGTGCAAACTTCGCCGGTGCATCCAAACCCCGTGATACAATACGCTTATCACACATAAGCCTCCTTATGTCTTCCTCAAAACAGCCACCATACCTACCTATCATGGCATTTCCATAGCCATTCCGAGATATATTGCCATGCAACTTCCATCATCATCATATACATGACTTGAGCATCATTGTCATATTGCTTTTCATGATCGTAAGATAGCTAGCATGATGTTTTCATGGCTTGTCCGTTTTTTGATGTCATTTCTACGCTAGATCATTGCACATCCCGGTACACCGCCGTATGCATCCATATAGAGTCATATCTTTGTTCTAGTATCGAGTTGTAATATTGAATTGTAAGTAAATAAAAGTGTGATGATCATCATTATTAGAACATTGTCCCATGTGAGGTTATAAAAATAAAAGAGGCCAAAGAAGCCCAAATAAAAAAAGAGGCCAAAGAAGCCAAAATAAAAAAAAGAGGCCAAAGAAGCCCACCAAAAAAACAAAAAAACAAAAAAAATGAGAGAAAAAGAGAGAAGGGGCAATGTTACTATCCTTTTACCACACTTGTGCTTCGGAGTAGCACCATGTTCTTCATATAGTGAGTCTCTTGAGTTATCACTTTCATATACTAGTGGGAATTTTCATTATAGAACTTGGCTTGTATATTCCGATGATGGGCTTCCTCAAATGCCCGAGGTCTTCATGAGCAAGCAAGTTGGATGCACACCCACTTAGTTTCCAGTTTGAGCTTTCTTACACTTATAGCTCTTAGTGCATCCGTTGCATGGCAATCCCTACTCCTCACATTGACATCAATTGATGGGCATCTCCATAGCCCTTTGATTAGCCGCGTCGATGTAAGACTTTCTCCTTTTTTGTCTTCTTCACACAAACCTCCATCATCATATTCTATTCCACCCATAGTGCTATGTCCATGTCTTGTGCTCATGTATTGCATGAGGGTTGAAAAGGCTGAAGCGTGTTAAAAAGTATGAACCAATTGCTCGGCTTGTCATCGGGTTGTGTATGATTTGAATGCTTTGTGTGGTGAAGATGGAGCATAGCCAGACTATATGATTTTTTAGGGATGAGCTTTATTTGGCTATGTTATTTTGATAAGACATAATTGCTTGGTTAGTATGCTTGAAGTATTATTGTCTTAATGTCAAATAATCGACTATTGCTTTGAATCACTCGTGTCTTAATATTCATGTCATGATTAGATATATGATCAAGATTATGCTAGGTAGCATTCCACATCAAAAATTATCTTTTTCATCATTTACCTACTCGAGGACGAGCAGGAATTAAGCTTGGGAATGTTGATACGTCTCCGTCGTATCTATAATTTTTTATTGTTCCATGCCAATATTATACAACTTTCATATACTTTTGGCAACTTTTTGTAATATTTTTGGGACTAACATATTGATCCAGTGCCCGGTGCCAGTTCCTGTTTGTTGCATGTTTTTTGTTTCGCAGTAAATCCATATCAAACGGAGTCCAAACGGGATAAAAACTGACGAACATTTTTTGTAATATATGTGATTTTTGGGAAGAAAAATCCACGTGAGACGATGCCCAAGGGGGCCACGAGGCAGGGGCGCGCGCCCCTGACCCTCGTGGCCACACCGTAAGGCGTTGATGCCCTTCTTTCGCCGCAAGAAAGCTAATATCCAGATAGAGATCGTGTTAAAATTTCAGCCCAATCGGAGTTACGGATCTCCGGGAATATAAGAAACAGTGAAAGGGCGGAATCCCAGAACGGAGAAACAGAGAGAGATAGAGAGACAGATCCAATCTCGGAGGGGCTCTTGCCCCTCCGCCACCATGGAGGCCATGGACCAGAGGGGAAACCCTTCTCCCACCTTAGGGAGAAGGTCAAGGAAGAACAAGAAGAAGGGGGGCTCTCTCCCCCTCGCTTCCGGTGGCACCGGAACGCCGCCGGGGGCCATCATCATCACCACAATTTTCACCAACACCTACGCCATCTCCACCAACATCTACAGCGGTCCACTCTCTCGCAACCCGTTGTACCCTCTACTTGAACATGGTGCTTTATGCTTCATATTATTATCCAATGATGTCTTGCCATCCTATGATGTCTGAGTAGATTTTCATTGTCCTATCGGTGATTGGTGAATTACTATGATTGAATAATTTGCTTGTGGTTATGTTGCTGTCCTTTGGTGCCCATCATATGAGAGCGCGCATGGATCACACCATAGGGTTAGTTGTATGTTGATAGGACTATGTATTGGAGGGCAAGAGTGACAGAAGCTTCAACCTAGCATAGAAATTGATGCACACGGGATTGAAGGGGGGCCAATATATCTTAATGCTATGGTTGGGTTTTACCTTAATGAATGTTAGTAGTTGCGGATGCTTGCTAATAGTTCCAATCATAAGTGCATAGAACTCTAAGTCAGGGATGACATGCTAGTAATGGCCTCTCCCACATAAAACTTGCTATCGGTCTAGTAAAGTAGTCAATTGCTTAGGGACAATTTAGCAACTCCTACAACCACATTTCCACACTCGCTATAGTAACTTTATTGCTTCTTTATCTAAACAGCCCCTAGCTTTTATTTACGTGCACTTTATATTCTTGCAAACCTATCCAAAAACACCTACAAAGTACTTCTAGTTTCATACTTGTTCTAGGTAAAGTGAACGTCAAGCGTGCATAGAGTTGTTTCGGTGGTCGATAGAACTTGAGGGAATATTTGTTCTACCTTTAGCTCCTCGTTGGGTTCGACACTGTTACTTATCGAAAGAGGCTACCATTGATCCCCTATACTTGTGGGTTGTCAGCAATGATCATTATATAGGCATCACGTCCAAGATTAGTAGACCAACTCCTGTCTGCATCTACTACTATTACTTCACAGATCGACCGCTATCCAGCATGCGTCTAGTGTATTAAGTTCATGGAGAAACAGAGTAATGCAATAAGAACAATGACATGATGTAGACAAGATCTATCTATGTAGAGATAGACCCCATCATTTTATCCTTAGTAGCAACGATACATACGTGTTAGTTCCCCTTCTGTCACTAGGATCAAGCACCGTAAGATCGAACCAACTACAAAGCACCTCTTCCCATTGCAAGATAAATAGATCAAGTTGGGCAAACAAAACCCAAATATTGGAGAAGAAATACGAGGCTATAAGCAATCATGCATATAAGAGATCAAAAAACTCAAATAACTTACATGGATATAACAAATCCTCGCAACCCGAAGAGTTAAAGGGGTTGTCAATCCCTTTCGGGTAATGGTGCCAGAAATTGGTGCGTGACGGGAGAAAGTTCTAAATAATGATAGATAGAATGCCAAATAAAATAAATTGCAGCAAGATATTTTTGTATTTTTGGATTAATAGATCTGAAAATAAATGGCAAATAAAAATAGATCGCAAAGGCAAATAATATGAGAAAGAGACCCGGGGGCCGTAGGTTTCACTAGTGGCTTCTCTCGAGAAAAATAGTAAACGGTGGGTGAACAAATTACTGTTTGGCAATTGATAGAACTTCAAATACTCATGATGATATCCAGGCAATGATCATTATATAGGCATCACGTCCAAGATTAGTAGACGGAGTCCTGCCTGCATCTACTACTATTACTCCACACATCGACCGCTATCCAGCATGCATCTAGTGTATTAAGTTCATGGAGAAATGGAGTAATGCAATAAGAACGATGACATGATGTAGACAAGATCTATTTATGTAGAAATAGACCCCATTTTGTTATCCTTAATGGCAATGATACATGCGTGTCGTTTCCCCTTCTGTCACTGGGATCAATCACCGTAAGATCGAACCCATCACAAAGCACATCTTCTCATAGCAAGAAAAATCGATCTAGTTGGCCTAACTAAACCAGATATTCGAAGAAGAAATACAATGCTATAAGTAATCATGCATATAAGAGATCAAAAGACTCAAATAACTTTTATGGGTAAAAACAAAAATCTGATCATAAACTCAAAGTTCATCGGATCCCAACAAACACACCGCAAAAAGAGGTTACATCAAATAGATCTCCGAGAGACCATTGCATTGAGAATCAAAAAAGAGAGATGAAGCCATCTAGCTACTAACTACGGACTTGTAGGTCTACAGTGAACTACTTACGCATCAAGGGAGAGGAACCAATGAGGATGATGAACCCCTCCGTGATGGTGTCTAGATTGGATCTGGTGGTTTTGGAACTTGCGGCGGCTGGAATTGATTTTCGTCGACTCACCTAGGGTTTCTGGAATATTGGGGTATTTATAGAGCAAAGAGGCCGTGTGGGAGGCCACCAGGTGGCCATGACCCACCTGGGCGCGCCCTGGTGGGTTGTGCTCCCCTCAAAGCCCCCCTATGGTACTTCTTTGGCCCAACAAGTGTCTTCTGGTCCAGAAAAATCTCCAAAAAAATTCGATGTGTTTGGACTCCGTTTGGTATTGATTTTCTGTGAAGTAAAAAAACAAGCAAAAAACAATAACTGCACTGAGCACTATGTCAATAGGTTAGTCCCAAAAAATGATATAAGGTAGCTATAAAATGATTATAAAACATCCAAGAATGATAATATAACAACATGGAGCAATAAAAAATATAGGTACGTTTGAGATATATCAGCCCCCGGATCTACTTTTATCATATGTAAAATTCAAAAATACCTTGCTGCAATTTTATTATCGTTATTTTATTTTGTGTTTTATTTTATCTATTTACCACTACGAGATTTGATCCTTGCAATTAATCACCAAGCGGATTGACAACCCCCTTGATCGCGTTGGGTGCAAGTATTTGTTTTTGTGTGTGTAGGTAGTGCTAACGAGGTTCTATGTGGTTCTCCTACCAGATTGATAATCTTGGTTATTAACTGAGGGAAATACTTATCTCTATTGCACTGCTTCATCTTCTCCTCTTTGAGAAAATCCCAACGTAGCTCACATGTAGCAGAAAGAATTTCTGGCGTCGTTGCTAGGGAGACATGACCAAAACCTATCAAGTACCTTCGCATAAACTATCATCTACTTATTCTTACTTTCATTTGACATTTGCCTCTCGTTTTCATCTCCCCCACTTTTAAAACAATTTTGTAAAAACACAAAAATATTGTTTGCTTGTTTGATTTGTCGCTATGTCTCAAGAAAACACCTAGTTGTGTGATTTTTCCAATACTAATAATAATGATGTTATTAGTACCCCAATTGCTCCTAACCACTAGTGCGGAGTCGTGTGATATTAATGTTGTTTTGCTAAATCTTGTTATGAAAAAAACAATTTTCTGGTAGTTGCAATGAATATTTTGCTTCTCATCTTAATACTTTCGTTGAATTATGTGATATGCAAAAAAAGGTATGGATAATGATATTGTCAAATTGAAATTATTTCCGTTCTCACTACAAGATCGTGCTAAAACTTGGTTTTCATCCTTGTCTCGAAATAGTATAGATTCTTGGGATAAATGTAACGATGCTTTTATTGCCAAGTATTTCCCTCCCACTAAGATTATTTCTCTTAGAAATCAGTTTGAACATGTTGCACAATCTTGAAATAAAATAAAATTAATGATAAGAAATTGTCCCACTCATAGTTTAAGCTTATGGGTGATCATACAAATTTTCCCTAGTAATGTACAACAATGCGTACACATGTTCATTGCAATACGGATCGGCACCGGTACAGAAAAAACACGGATCATGAGCCATTGATTAAGGCTGCACAATAAGTAGTATTTTATAAATATTTAACAGGTAAAATAATATCATATTCAGATTCTACTCATTTTTTAATCAAAATGCATATATAACATGTTACAATTGGAGTTATGGTTTAAAATATATAATTATTTAAGAAAACATTTATCCTAGATGGACCGCACGTTGATTAACAAGAATATCATGGGGGTTTAAAAATGCAAAAAACGGTTTGCTATGATTTAATGATGGACTGTGGGTTAATTACCATAAAGGAGAGGGGTTTTATGTAAAATGCAATAAATGATTAGTTCTAACTTAAACTTGTACCACGGGTTGATTTTGAGAAAGTGTAGTTTTTTTTTGTAAAATGACACAACGGACGGGCAGAAACACTATTTACGTTATTAGTAGGTTTAGATAAGAGAAATCATACATAGGATACCAGTTCAAACCCTTTAGTTATACTAAACTTTCGTACCTATTTAAAGTTATTTTTTTATACTATGACCTTAGCGAGTAAATACTCTTGTATTACTTAGTTGGCATAGTTAATCACCTAACCACATGCTAGATCATAATTATAATGTTCTTTATGTTATAATTGTAATATATATCATTAAAAATTGTGTTTCCACCAAATTTAAATATTATGGTATTAATTAAAAAACTTTGGTTGAATTTTGATAATTTCATAAATTATGTAGTGTATACCTATATATTTGTGTGTATACACTATACACACATGTCCCCATATAATTAAATTTCACTAACTACCATGGTAGAGATCTCTAAAGTATACCATCTATTCAATATTTTAATAGTGGTTCTAGTGCTTTATCATGTCAGTATTTAAACAAATAAAGAGGCTGGGCAACTCTCCATCCGGAGCACCCCTCGATCGCGTTGCTAGTTGGCCGTTCGATGCTGGTCAACTGGGTCTCTGGCGCCCTGCCTCGCGTTTGATCTTCGTTCGCTGGGTCGTGTCCCGTTTTCACTGCCTAGTCAAAATGCAAGGGTGAATGACCTGTGGGCACATGGCAAGTGCAGATAGGCTGGGTCAAACTTTCCTGGGTGTTCGTGCGCCTCTCCCAGAGCGTCGCGTCACGTGTGCCGCACGCTTCGCGTCGTGTGGCAGGGGCGAGCCACAGTTATGTAGCGTGGGCGAACCGCAGAGGGGTGGCGAGCGCTTATGCACCTGGTCCTGCGCCCGCGTATATGCTATCATGATGATGGGTGGGCCTGTGCTGAAGGAAATATGCCCTAGAGGCAATAATAAAGTTATTATTTATTTCCTTATATCATGATAAATGTTTATTATTCATGCTAGAATTGTATTAGCCGCAAACATAATATATGTGTGAATACATGGACAAACAGAGTGTCACTAGTATGCCTCTACTTGACTAGCTCATTGATCAAAGATGGTTATGTTTCCTAACCATAGACATGAGTTGTCATTTGATTAACGAGATCACATCATTAGGAGAATGATGTGATTGACTTGACCCATTCTGTTAGCTTAGCATTTGATCGTTTAGCTTGTTACTATTGCTTTCTTCATGACTTATACATGTTCCTATGACTATGAGATTATGCAACTCCCATTTATCGTAGGAACACTTTGTGTGCTACCAAATGTCACAACGTAACTGGGTGATTATAAAGGTGCTCTACAGGTGTCTCTGAAGGTACTTGTTGGGTTGGCGTATTTCAAGATTAGGATTTGTCACTCCGATTGTCGGAGAGGTATCTCCAGGCCCACTCGGTAATACACATCACTTAAGCCTTGAAAGAATTGCAACTAATGAGTTAGTTGCGGGATGATGTATTATAGAACGAGTAAAGAGACTTGCCGGTAACGACATTGAACTAGGTATTGAGATACCGACGATCGAATCTCGGGCAAGTAACATACTGATGTCTACTACACAACCTTCTTCTTGTAGACGTTGTTGGCCTCCAAGTGCAGAGGTTCGTAGGACAGTAGCAAATTTCCCTCAAGTGGATGACCAAATGTTTATCAAGCGTAGGAGGCGTAGGATGAAGATGGTCTCTCTCAAACAACCCTGCAACCAACTAACAAAGAGTCTCTTGTGTCCCCGACACACCAAATACAATGGTAAATTGTATAGGTGCACTAGTTCGGCGAAGAGATGGTGATACAAGTGGTATATGGATGGTAGATAACGGTTTTTGTAATCTGAAAATATAAAAACAGCAAGGTAACTAATGATAAAAGTGAGCACAAACGGTATTGCAATGCGTTGAAACAAGGCCTAGGGTTCATACTTTCACTAGTGCAAGTCATCTCAACAATAATAACATAATTGGACCATATAACTATCCCTCTACATGCAACAAAGTGTCACTCCAAAGTCACTAATAGCGGAGAACAAATGAATAGATTATGGTAGGGTACGAAACCACCTCAAAGTTATTCTTTCCAATCAATCCGTTGGGCTATTCCTATAAGTGTCACAAACAGCCCTAGAGTTCGTACTAGAATAACACCTTAAGACACAAATCAACCAAAACCCTAATGTCACCTAGATACTCCAATGTCACCTCAAGTATCCGTGGGTATGATTATATGATATGCATCACACAATCTCAGATTCATCTATTCAACCAACACATGAACCTCAAAGAGTGCCCCATAGTTTCTACCAGAGAATCACGACGAAAACGTGTGTCAACCCCTATGCATAGGTTCATGGGCAGAACCCGCAAGTTGATCACCAAAACATACATCAAGTGAATCATGTGGTATCCCATTGTCACCACAGATACGCACGGCAAGACATACATCAAGTGTTCTCAAATCTTTAAAGACTCAATCCGATAAGATAACTTCAAAGGGAAAACTCAATCCATTACAAGAGAGTAGAGGGGGAGAAACACCGTAAGATCCAACTATAATAGCAAAGCTCACGATACATCAAGATTGTACCACCTCAAGAACACGAGAGAGAGAGAGAGAGAGATCAAACACATAGCTACTGGTACATACCCTCAGCCCCGAGGGAGAACTACTCCCTCCTCGTCATGGAGAGCACCGGGTTGATGAAGATGGCCACCGGAGAGGGATTCCCCCTCCGGCAGGGTGCCGGAACGGGTCTAGATTGGTTTTCGGTGGCTACGGAGGCTTCTGGTGGCGAAACTCCCGATCTATTGTGCTCCCCGATAGTTTTAGGGTATATGGATATATATAGGTGGAAGAAATACATCAGGGGAGCCATGAGGGGCCCACGAGGGTGGAGGGCATGCCTAGGGGGTGGGCGCACCCCCTGCCTCGTGGCTTCCTTGTTGCTTCCCTTACGTACACTCCAAGTCTTCTGGATTGCTTCCGTTCCAAAAATAAGTTCCGTGAAGTTTCAGGTCCATTAGACTCCGTTTGATTTCCCTTTTCTGCGATACTCTAAAACAAGGTAAAATCAGAAACTGGCACTGGGCTCTGGGTTAATAGGTTAGTCCCAAAAATAATATAAAAGTGTTTAATAAAGCCCATAAACATCCAAAACAGATAATATAATAGCATGGAACAATCAAAAATTATAGATACGTTGGATACGTATCAGCATCCCCATGCTTAATTCCTGCTCGTCCTTGAGTAGGTAAATGATAAAAACAGAATTTTTGATGTGAAATGCTACCTAACATATTTCTCTAAGTATTTCTCTTTACTGTGGCATGAATGTTCAGATCCATAAGATTCAAGACAAAAGTTTAATATTGATATAAAAATAATAATACTTCAAGCATACTAACTAAGCAATCATGTCTTCTCAAAATAACATGGCCAAAGAAAGTTCATCCCTACAAAATCATATAGTTCAGTCATGCTCCATTTTCGTCACACAATAATGCTCTCATCGTGCACAACCCCGATAACAAGCCAAGCAATTGTTTCATACTTTAGTAATCTCAAACTTTTTTCAACTTTCACGCAATACATGAGCGTGAGCCATGGATATAGCACTATGGGTGGAATAGAATATAATGAGGGGGTTATGTGGAGAAGACAAAAAGGAGAAAGTCTCACATCGACGTGGCTAATCAATTTGCTAGGGAGATGCCCATCAATTTATGTCAATGCAAGGAGTAGGGATTGCCATTCAACGGATGCACTAGATATATAAATGTATGAAAGCTCAACAAAATAAACTAAGTGGGTTTGCATCCAACTTGCTTGCTCACGAAGACCGAGGGCACTTGAGGAGGCCCATTGTTGGAATATACAAGCCAAGTTCTATAATGAAAATTTCCCACTAGTAAATGAAAATGACAAAACAAGAGACTCTCTATCATAAAGATCATGGTGCTACTTTGAAGCACAAGTGTGGAAAAAGGATAGTAGCAGTGTCCCTTTTATTTTATTTTTTTATTTTTTTATTTGGCCTTTCCTTTTTTGGCCTTTCTCTTTTTTTGGCCTTTCTTTTTTATTTGGCCCCTTTTGGGGGGGGGCAATTCTCTATGAATGATGATCATCACACTTCTATTTACTTACAACTCGATACTTAGAACAAGATATGACTCTATATGAATGCCTCCGGCGGTGTACCGGGATTGCGATGAATCAAGTGTGACATGTATGAAAAATTATGAACGGTGGCTTTGCCACAAATACGATGTCAACTACATGATCATGCAAAGCAATATGACAATGATAATGCGTGTCGTAATAAACGGAACGGTGGAAAGTTGCATGGCAATATATCTCGGAATGGCTATGGAAATGCCATAATAGGTAGGTATGGTGGATGTTTTGAGGAAGATATAAGGAGGTTTATATTTGAAAGAGTGTATCGTATCACGGGGTTTGGATGCACCGGCGAAGTTTGCACCACCTCTTAAAGTGAGAAAGGGCAATGCACGGTACCGAAGAGGCTAGCAATGATGGAAGGGTGAGAGTGCATATAATCCATGGACTCAACATTAGTCATAAAGAACTCACATACTTATTGCAAAAATCTACGAGTCATCAAAAACCAAGTATTACGCACATGCTCCTAGGGGGATAGATTGGTAGGAAAAGACCATCGCTCTTCCCCGACTGCCACTCATAAGGAAGACAAACAAATAACACCTCATGTTTCAAATTTGTTACACAACGTTTACCATACGTGCATGCTACGGGACTTGCAAACTTCAACACAAGTATTCCTCAAATTCACAACTACCCAACTATCACAACTTTGATATCACTATCTCCATATCTCAAAACAATCATCAAGTATCAAACTTCTCTTAGTATTCAATGCACTCTATATGAAAGTTTTTATTATATCCCTCTTGGATGCCCATCATATTAGGACTAGTTTCATAATAAAAGCAAACTACCATGCTGTTCTAAAGGACTATCAAAATAATATAAGTGAAGCATGAGAGTTCATCTATTTCTATAAAATAAAACCACCACCGTGCTCTAAAAGATATAAGTGAAGCACTAGAGCAAATGACAAACTACTCCAAAAGATATAAGTGAAGATCAATGAGTAGTCGAATAATTATGGAACCATGTGAAGACTCTATAACATTTAATAATTTCAGATCTTGGTATTTTATTCAAGCAGCAAGCAAAACTAAATAAAATGAATTGACGCTCCAAGCAAAACACATATCATGTGGTGACTAAAAATATGGCTCCAAGTAAAGTTACTAATGAACAAAGACGAAAGAGGGGATGCCTTCTGGGGATCCCCAAGCTTAGGCTCTTGGTTGTCCTTGAATATTACCTTGGGGTGCCTTGGGCATCCCCAAGCTTAGGCTCTTGCCACTCCTTATTCCATAGTACATCAAATCTTTACCCAAAACTTGAAAACTTCACAACACAAAACTTAATAGAAAACTCGTAAGCTCCGTTAGTATAAGAAAGAAAATCACCATTATAAGGTACTGTAATGAACTCATTCTAAATTCATATTGGTGTAATATCTACTGTATTCCAACTTCTCTATGGTTCATACCCTCCGATACTACTCATAGATTCATCAAAGTAAGCAAACAACACAATGAAAACAGAATCTGTCAAAAACAGAACAGTCTGTAGTAATCTGTAGGTTTCGACCACTTATGGAACTCATAAAATTCTAAAATAAATTTGTGGACCTGAGGAATTTATCTATTAATCATTTTCAAAAAGAATTAACTAAATAGCACTCTCCAATAAAAAAATGTCAGCAATTCTCGTGAGCGCTAAAGTTTCTGTTTTTTACAGCATGATCGCAAAGACTTTCCCCAAGTCTTCCCAAAGGTTCTACTTGGCACAAACACTAATTAAAAGCATAAAACCTCATCTAAACAGAGGCTAGATGAATTATTTATTACTAAACAGGAGCAAAAATCAAGGAACAAAAATGAAGTTGGGTTGCCTCCCAACAAGCGCTATCGTTTAACGCCCCTAGCTAGGCATGATGATTTCAACGATGCTCACATAAAAGATAAGAATTGTAACATAAAGAGAGCATCTTGAAGAATATTACTAGCACATTTAAGTCTAACCCACTTCCTATGCATAGGGATTTTGTGATCAAACAACTTGTGGGAACAATAATCAACTAGCATAGGAAGGCAAAACAAGCATAACTTTAAAACTTTAAGCACATAGAGAGGGAACTTGATATTATTGCAATTCCTACAAGCAATATATTCCTCCCTCATAATAATTTTCAGTAGCATCATGAATGAATTCAACAATATAACCAGCACCTAAAGCATTCTTTTCATGATCTACAAGCATAGAATTTTTATTACTCTCCACATAAGCAAATTTCTTCTCATCAATAATAGTGGGAGCAAAGTCAACAAAATAATTATCATGTGAGGAATAATCCAATTGAAAACTAAAATCATGATGACAAGTTTCATGGATATCATTATTCTTTATATCATACAAGTCATCACAATAATCATCATAGATAGCAACTTTGTTCTCATAATCAATTGGAACCTCTTCCGGGATAGTGGATTCATCACAAAATAAAGTCATGACCTCTCCAAATCTACTTTCATCAATATAATCATCATAAATAGGAGGCATGCTTTCATCATAATAAATTTGCTTATCAAAAATTGGGGGACAAAAAATATCATCTTCATCAAACATAGCTTCCCCAAGCTTGTGGCTTTGCATGTCATTAGCATCATGGATATTCAAGGAGTTCATACTAACAACATTGCAATCATGCTCATCATTCAAAGATTTAGTGCTAAACATTTTAATGCATTCTTCTTCTAACACTTTGGCACAATTTTCCTTTCCATCATACTCATGAAAGATATTAAAAAGATGAAGCGTGTGAGGCAAACTTAATTCCATTTTTTGTAATTTTCTTTTATAAACTAAACTAGTGATAAAACAAGAAACTAAAAGAATCGATTGCAAGATCAAAAGATATACCTTCAAGCACTCACCTCCCCGGCGACGGCGTCAGAAAAGAGCTTGATGTCTACTACACAACCTTCTTCTTGTAGACGTTGTTGGGCCTCCAAGAGCAGAGGTTTGTAGGACAGTAGCAAATTTCCCTCAAGTGGATGACCTAAGGTTTATCAATCCGTAGGAGGCGTAGGATGAAGATGGTCTCTCTCAAACAACCCTGCAACCAAATAACAAAGAGTCTCTTGTGTCCCAAACACACCCAATACAATGGTAAATTGTATAGGTGCACTAGTTCGGCGAAGAGATGGTGATACAAGTGGTATATGGATGGTAGATCACGGTTTTTGTAATCTGAAAAATATAAAAACAGCAAGGTAACTAATGATAAAAGTGAGCACAAACGGTATTGCAATGCTAGGAAACAAGGCCTAGGGTTCATACTTTCACTAGTGCAAGTCCTCTCAACAATAATAACATAATTGGACCATATAACTATCCCTCAACATGCAACAAAGAGTCACTCCAAAGTCACTAATAGCGGAGAACAAACGAAGAGATTATGGTAGGGTACGAAACCACCTCAAAGTTATTCTTTCCAATCAATCCGTTGGGTTATTCCTATAAGTGTCACAAACAGCCCTAGAGTTTGTACTAGAATAACACCTTAGGACACAAATCAACCAAAACCCTAATGTAACCTAGATACTCCAATGTCACCTCAAGTATCCGTGGGTATGATTATACGATATGCATCACACAATCTCAGATTCATCTATTCAACCAACACATAGAACCTCAAAGAGTGCCCCAAAGTTTCTACCGGAGAATCACGACGAAAACGTGTGCCAACCCCTATGCATAGGTTCATGGGCGGAACCTCCAAGTTGATCACCAAAACATACATCAACTGAATCACGTGGTATCCCATTGTCACCACAGATACGCACGGCAAGACATACATCAAGTGTTCTCAAATCTTTAAAGACTCAATCCGATAAGATAACTTCAAAGGGAAAACTCAATCCATTACAAGAGAGTAGAGGGGGAGAAACATCATAAGATCCAACTATAATAGCAAAGCTCGCGATACATCAAGATCGTACCACCTCAAGAACATGAGAGAGAGAGAGAGATCAAACACATAGCTACTGGTACATACCCGCAGCCCCGAGGGAGAACTACTCCCTCCTCATCATGGAGAGCACCGGGATGATGAAGATGGCCACCGGAGAGGGATTCCCCCTCCGGTAGGGTGCCGGAATGGGTGTAGATTGGTTTTCGGTGGCTACGGAGGCTTCTGGCGGCGAAACTCTCGATCTATTGTGCTCCTCGATAGTTTTAGGGTATATGGATATATATATATGCGGAAGAAATACATCAGGGGAGCCACGAGGGGCCCACGAGGGTGGAGGGCGCGCCCAGGGGGGTGGGCGCGCCCCCCTACCTCGTGGCTTCCCCGTGCTTCCCTTACGTACACTCCAAGTCTTCTGGATTGCTTCCGTTCCAAAAATAAGTTCCGTGAAGTTTCAGGTCAATTGGACTCCGTTTGATTTTCCTTTTCTGCGGTACTCTAAAATAAGGTAAAAACAGAAAGTGGCACTGGGCTCTGGGTTAATAGGTTAGTCCCAAAAATAATATAAAAGTGTTTAATAAAGCCCATAAACATCCAAAACAGATAATATAATAGCATGGAACAATAAAAAATTATAGATACATTAGAGACGTATCACATACCGATGACAAAGGGAACAACGTATGTTGTTATGCGGTCTGACCGATAAAGATCTTCGTAGAATATGTGGAAGACAATATGAGCATCTAGGTTCCGCTATTGGTTATTGACCGGAGACGTGTCTCGGTCATGTCTACATAGTTCTCGAACCCGTAGGGTCTGCACGCTTAAAGTTTCGATGACGGTTATATTATGAGTTTATGAGTTTTGATGTACCGAAGGTTGTTCGGAGTCCTGGATGTGATCATGGACATGAAGAGGAGTCTCGAAATGGTCAAGACATGAAGATTGATATATTGGAAGCCTATATTTGGATATCGGAAGTGTTCCGGGTGAAATCGGGATTTTATCGGAGTACCGAGGGGTTAGCGGAACCCCCCCCCCCTCGGGGGGGGGGGCTTAATGAGCCATAGTGGGCCTTTGTGGAGAAGAGGAGAGGCGGCCAGGGCTGGGCCGCGTGCCTCTCCCCCCTAGTCTGAATAGGACAAGGAGAGGGGGCGGCGCCCCCCCCCCTTTCCTTCCTCTCTCCCTCATCTTTCCCCCTCCACTCCAAATCCAACAAGGAAAAGGGAGGGTTCCTACTCCCGGTGGGAGTAGGAATCCTCCTGGCACGCCCCTCCTGGCCGGCCACACCTGCCCCCTTGCTCCTTTATATACGGGGGCAGGGGGCACCCTAGAGACACAACAATTGATCGTTTGATCTTTTAGCCGTGTGCGGTGCCCCCCCCCTCCACCATAGTTCACCTCGATAATACTGTAGTGGTGCTTACGCGAAGCCCTGCATCGGTAGAACATCATCATCGTCACCACGCCATCGTGCTGACGAAACTCTCCCTCAACACTCGGCTGGATCGGAGTTCGAGGGACGTTATCGGGATGAACGTCTGCCGAACTCGGAGGTGCCGTGCGTTTGGTACTTGATCGATCGGATCGTGAAGACGTACAACTACATCAACCGCGTTGTGCTAACTGCTACCTCTTGAGCACTACGTTGGTTTTCCCCGAAGAGAAAGGGATGATGCAGCAAAGTAGCGTAAGTATTTCCCTCAGTTTTTGAGAACCAAGGTATCAATCCAGTAGGAGGCTACGCGCCAGTCCCTCGTACCTGCACAAAACAAATAAATCCTCACAACCAACGCGATAAGAGGTTGTCAATCCCTACAGGCCACTTACGAGAGTGAGATATGATAGATATGATAAGATAATATTTTTGGTATTTTTGTGATAAAGATGCAAAGTAAAATAAAAGCAAAGTAAAAATCAAAGGAAATAACTAAGTATTGGGAGATTAATATGATGAAGATAGACCCGGGGGCCATAGGTTTCCCTAGTGTCTTCTCTCAAGAGCATAAGTATTCTACGGTGGGTGAACAAATTACTATTGAGCAATTAACAGAATTGAACATAGTTATGAGAATATCTAGGTATGATCATGTATATAGGCATCACGTCCGAGACAAGTAGACCGACTCCTGCGTGCATCTACTACTATTACTCCACTCATCGACCGCTATCCAGCATGCATCTAGAGTATTAAGTTAATGAAAACAGAGTAACGCCTTAAGCAAGATGGCATGATGTAGAGGGATAAACTCATGCAATATGATGAAAACCCCATCTTGTTATCCTCGATGGCAACAATACAATATGTGCCTTGCTGCCCCTACTCTCACTGGGAAAGGACACCGCAAGATTGAACCCAAAGCTAAGCACTTCTCCCATTGCAAGAAAGATCAATCTAGTAGGCCAAACCAAACTGATAATTCGAAGAGACTTGCAAAGATAACCAATCATACATAAAAGAATTCAGAGATGATTCAAATATTGTTCATAGATAGACTTGATCATAAACCCACAATTCAACGGTCTCAACAAACACTCCGCAAAAATAAGATTACATTGAATAGATCTCCAAGAGAGAGGGGGAGAACATTGTATTGAGATCCAAAAAGAGAGAACAAGCCATCTAGCTAATAACTATGGACCCGTAGGTCTGAGGTAAACTACTCACACTTCATCGGAGGGGCTATGGTGATGATGTAGAAGCCCTCAGTTATTGATGCCCCCTCCGGCGGAGCTCCGGAACAGGCCCCAAGATGGGATCTCGTGGAAACAGAAAGTTGCGGCAGTGGAATTAGGGTTTTGGCTCCATATCTGATCGTTTGGGGGTACATAGGTATATATAGGAGGAAGGAGTACGTCGGTGGAGCAACAGGGGGCCCACGAGGGTGGAGGGCACGCCTGGGGGGGTAGGCGCGCCCCCTACCTCATGGCCTCCTCTTTTGTCTCTTGACTTAGGGTCCAAGTCCACCGGATCACGTTCGGTGAGAAAATCACGTTCCCGAAGGTTTCATTCCGTTTGGACTCCGTTTGATATTCCTTTTCTTCGAAACCCTGAAATAGGCAAAAAATGGCAATTCTGGGCTGGGCCTCCGGTTAATAGGTTAGTCCCGAAAATAATATAAAAGTGGATAATAAAGCCCAATAATGTCCAAAACAATAGATAATATAGCATGGAGCAATCAAAAATTATAGATACATTGGAGACGTATCAACCATCCCCAAGCTTAATTCATGCTCATCCTCGAGTAGGTAAATGATAAAAACAGAATTTTTGATGTGGAGTGCTACTTGGCATAATTTTAATGTAATTCTTCTTAATTGTTGTATGAATATTCAGATCTGAAAGATTCAAGACAAAAGTTCATATTGACATAAAAATAATAATACTTCAAGCATACTAACAAAGCAATTATGTCTTCTCAAAATAACATGGCCAAAGAAAGTTCATCCCTACAAAATCATATAGTTTAGTCATGCTCCATTTTTGTCACACAAGAATGCTCTCATCATGCACAACCCCGATGACAAGCCAAGCAATTGTTTCATACTTTAGTAATCTCAAACCTATAAACTTTCATGCAATATATGAGCGCGAGCCATGGACATAGCACTAAGGGTGGAATAGAATATAATGAGGGGGGTTATGTGGAGAAGACAAAAAGGAGAAAGTCTCACATCAACGAGGATAATCAATGGGCTATGGAGATGCCCACCAATTGATGTTAATGCAAGGAGTAGGGATTGCCATGCAACAGATGCACTAGAGCTATAAATCTATGAAATCTCGACAAAAGAAACTAAGTGGGTGTGCATCCAACTTGCTTGCTCACGAAGACCTAGGGCACTTGAGGAGGCCCATTGTTGGAATATACAAGCCAAGTTCTATAATGAAAATTCCCACTAGTATATGAAAGTGACAAAACAAGAGACTCTCTATCATGAAGATTATGGTGCTACTTTAAAGCACAAGTGTGGCAAAGGATAGTAACATTGTCCCTTCTCTCTTTTTCTCTCATTTTTTATTTGGAATTTTCTCTTTTTTTATATGGCATTTCTCTCTCTCTCTCTCTATCTATCTATCTCTCTCTCTCTTTATATAATTCCTCACTTGGGACAATGTTCTAGAAAATGATGATCATCACACTTCTATTTATTTTACAACTCAATGATTACAACTCAATACTAGAACAAAAAATGACTCTATATGAATGCCTCCGGCGGTGTATCGGGATATGCAATGGACCAAGAGTGACATGTATGAAAGAATTATGAACGGTGGCTTTGCTACAAATACTATGTCAAATACATGATCATGCTAAGCAATATGACAATAATGAATGTGTCATGATAAACGGAATGGTGGAAAGTTGCATGGCAATATATCTCGGAATGGCTATGGAAATGCAATAATAGGTAGGTATGGTGGCTGTTTTTAGGAAGATATAAGGATGTTTATGTGTGAAAGAGCGTATCATATCACGGGGTTTGGATGCACCGGCGAAGTTTGCGCCAACTCTCAATGTGAGAAAGGGCAATGCACGACACCGAAGAGGCTAGCAAGGATGGAAGGGTGAGAGTGCGTATAATCCATGGATTCAACATTAGTCATAAAGAACTCACATACTTATTGCAAAAATCTACAAGTCATCAAAAACCTCGGCACTACGTGCATGCTCCTAGGGGGATAGATTGGTAGGAAAAGACCATCGCTCGTCCCCGACCGCCACTCATAAGGAGGACAATCAAATAACACCTCATGTTTCAAATTTGTTACATAACATTTACCATACGTGCATGCTACGGGACTTGCAAACTTCAACACCAGCATTTCTCAATTTCACAACTACTCAACTAGCATGACTTTGATACTATTACCTCCATATCTCAAAACAATCATCAAGCATCAAACTTCTCTTAGTATTCAAAACACTCATAAGAAAATTTTACTAATCTTGAATACCTAGCATATTAGGATTTTAAGCAAATTTCCATGCTATTTAAGACTCTAAAAATAATCTAAGTGAAGCATGAGAGATCAATAGTTTCTATAAAACAAATCCACCACCGTGCTCTAAAAGATATAAGTGAAGTACTAGAGAAAAACTATATAACTCAAAAGATATAAGCGAAGCACATAGAGTATTCTAACAAATTCCAAATCATTTATGGCTCTCTCAAAAGGTGTGTACAGAAAGGATGATTGTGGTAAACTAAAAAGAAAAGACTCAAATAATACAAGACGCTCCAAGCAAAACACATATCATGTGGTGAATAAAAATATAGCTCCAAGTAAAGTTACCGATAGAAGTAGACCGAAGAGGGGATGCCTTCCGGGGCATCCCCAAGCTTTGGCTTTTAGGTGTCCTTAGATTATCTTGGGGGTGACATGGGCATCCCCAAGCTTAGGCTCTTGCAACTCCTTGTTCCATAATCCATCAAATCTTTACCCAAAACTTGAAAACTTCACAACACAAAACTCAAAGTAGAAAATCTCGTGAGCTCCGTTAGCGAAAGAAAACAAAAGACCACTTCAAGGTACTGTAATGAACTCATTCTTTATTTATATTGGTGTTAAACCTACTGTATTCCAACTTATTTATGGTTTATAAACTATTTTACTAGCCATAGATTCATCAAAATAAGCAAACAACACACGAAAAACAGAATCTGTCAGAAACAGAACAGTCTGTAGTAATCTGTAGCTAGCGCAAGATCTGGAACCCCAAAAATTCTAAAATAAATTGGTGGACGTGAGGAATTTATCTATTAATCATCTTAAAAAAGAATTAACTAAATATCACTTTCCAAATAAAAATGGCAGCAGTTCTCGTGAGCGCTAAAGTTTCTGTTTTTTACAGCAAGTTTAACAAGACTTTCCCCAAGTCTTCCCAACGGTTCTACTTGGCACAAACACTAATTAAACACAAAAAACACAACCAAAACAGAGGATAGATAAATTATTTATTTAATAACAGCAAGGATAAATATTGGGTTGACTCCCAACAAGCGCTTTTCTTTAAAGCCTTATAGCTAGGCATAATATTTCAATGATGCTCACATGAAAGACAAGAATTGAAGCACAAAGAGAGCATCATAAAACACGTGACAAACACATTTAAGTCTAACATACTTCCTATGCATAGACATCTTATAGGCAAACAAATTATCAAGGCAAGCAAAAAACTAGCATATGCAAAGGAATCGGAAAGAAACAATAGCAATCTCAACATAACGAGAGGTAATTTAGTAACATGAAAATTTCTACCACCATATTTTCCTCTCTCATAATAATTATATGTAGGATCATCAGAAAATTCAACAAAATAGCTATCACATAAAATATTTTCAAGATGATCCACATGCATGCAAAGTTGACACTCTTCCAAAATAGTGGGATTAACATTAACTAAAGTCATGACTTCTCCAAACCCACTTTTATCAAAAGTTTCATAAGATTGAACATTCTCCAAATATGTGGTATCCAAAGTTCACACTCTTCCAAACCCACTTTCAATAATATTGCAAACACTATTATCAATCTCATATTCATCATGGGGCTTAAATAAATTTTCAAGATTATAAGAAGAATCACCCCAATCATGATCATTGCAACAAGTAGAGGTCATAGCAAAACTAGCATCCCGAAGCTTAGGGTTTTGCATATTATTAGCACAATTTATATCAATAGAATTTATACTATCATCATTGCAATCATGCTTTTTATTCAAAGATCCATCGGGAATCACTCCATAAGGTACTTTATCACAATTTTCAGATTCACGAATTTCAAGCAAAACTTCATAAAGATAATCTAGTGCACAAAACTCACTAGCAATTGGTTCATTATAATTGGATATCTTAAAAAGATTAGCAAGCGGATGAGGATCCATAGATCTTAGGTTCTTTGTTTAGTAATAAATAAACAATTGTTCCAACCAAACTAGCAAACGAGCCAAGTAAGACATCAAAGCAAATGGAAAGATGAACAGAAGAAGGGCAAATAAAACGGCAAGGGTGAAGTGGGGAGAGGAAAACGAGAGGCAAATGGCAAATAATGTAATGCGGGAGATAGGGATTGTGATGGGTACTTGGTATATTGACTTTTGCGTAGACCTCCCCGGCAACGGCGCCAGAAATCCTTCTTGCTACCTCTTGAGCACTATGTTGGTTTTCCCCAAAGAGGAAGGGATGATGCAGCAAAGTAGCGTAAGTATTTCCCTCAGTTTTTGAGAACCAAGGAATCAATCCAGTAGGAGGCTATGCGACAGTCCCTCGTACCTGCACAAAACAAATAAATCCTCCGAACCAACGCGATAAGGGGTTGTCAATCCCTACACGGCCACTTACGAGAGTGAGATCTGATAGATATGATAAGATAATATTTTTGGTATTTTTGTGATAAAGATGCAAAGTAAAATATAAGCAAAGTAAAAATCAAAGGAAATAACTAAGTATTGGGAGATTAATATGATGAAGATAGACCCGGGGGACATAGGTTTCACTAGTGGCTTCTCTCGAGAGCATAAGTATTCTACGGTGGGTGAACAAATTACTGTTGAGCAATTGACAGAATTGAGCATAGTTATGAGAATATCTAGGTGTGATCATGTATATAGGCATCACGTCCGAGACAAGTAGACCGACTCCTGCCTGCATCTACTACTATTACTCCACTCATCAACCGCTATCCAGCATGCATCTAGAGTACTAAGTTATTGAAAACAGAGTAATGCCTTAAGCAAGATGACATGATGTAGAGGGATAAACTCATGCAATATGATGAAAACCCCATCTTGTTATCCTCGATGGCAACAATACAATACGTGCCTTGCTGCCCCTACTATCAATGGGAAAGGACACCGCAAGATTGAACCCAAAGCTAAGGACTTCTCCCATTGCAAGAAAGATCAATCTAGTAGGCCAAACCAAACTGATAATTCGAAGAGACTTGCAAAGATAACCAATCATACATAAAAGAATTCAGAGAAGATTCAAATATTGTTCATAGATAGACTTGATCATAAACCCACAATTCATCGGTCTCAACAAACACACCGCAAAAAGAAGATTACATAGAATAGATCTCCACAAGAGAGGGGGAGAACATTGTATTGAGATCCAAAAAGAGAGAAGAAGCCATCTAGCTAATAACTATGGACCTGTAGGTCTAAGTAAACTACTCACACTTCATTGGAGGGGCTATGGTGATGATGTAGCAGCCCTCTGTGATCGATGCCCCCTCCAACGGAGCTCCGGAACAGGCCCCAAGATGGGATCTCGTGGATACAGAAAGCTGCGGTAATGGAATTAGGGTTTTGGGTCCGTATCTAATCATTTGGGGGTACGTAGGTATATATAGGAGGAAGGAGTACGTCGGTGGAGCAACAGGGGGGCCACGAGGGTGGAGGGCGCGCCTGGGGGGGCACTACAAAAAAAGACACATCCGTGACATTTTGGGCCGAACGAAAAAAAATATGTCATACATATGACACTTCTATGACGATAATTGTGACAAAACCCGGTATCATCATAGATTTGGTGGGCTCCTACTTCTATGAAAAAAAATCATGACAGAAAATGGGATTTTTGTCCTGGGCGGGCCGGAGACGCAGCTGCATGACATTCTTTGGGCCGTCCATGACAGAAAAAACCGTGGTAGAAGCGAGGGCGAGGAAAATTTCGGGGAGTTCCCGGTTACGGTGGGAGGTCGGGGGCCGAGCGATGCACGTTTCTCTCGTACACGTACGTACGTGTGTGTGAGGCGTTGGCTCTAACTGAACCCGAGCGAGGCGTTGGGCTCTAACTGAACCCGAGCGATTGCACTGTAGGCTACGCGTTAATGAACCCGAGCGATCGATCGATGGCTGTTAACTGAACCCGGTCGAGCGATTCCTTCGCTACTGCTACTAACTGAAGCCGATCGATGCTGCCTCTGGATGAACAGTGAGCGTCGCGGGGGGGTTTGGATGAACAGTTCCCGGTGGGGGTGGATGAACAGGACCCCGTGGTGTTGCCTCTGGATGAACAGGACCCCGATTGATCGAGCCGGTTGGGGCTGGATGAACAGGACCCCGTGGAGGGCTGGATGAACAGGACCACCCCGTGGAGGGCAGGATGAACAGTAGACAGTGGAGGCCAGGATGAACAGTAGCCCGTGGAGGGGTGATTGAACAGGAGCCCGTGGAGAGGGCTGGTTGAACAGTAGCCGGTGGAGTAGCGTGTGGTGGAGGCTGGATGAACAGGAGCCCGTGGATGAACAGTCGCAGGTGGAGGCTGGAGGGGGTCGACGGTGGATGAACAGTAGCTCGTAGAGCCTGGAGGGGGTCGACGGTGGAGATGAACAATATCCCGTGGAGTCCCTTTTTGCGGTATGCCACACCCCTCCCGATGAACAGGACCCCCGTTTCGACCGTAGCGCTCCAACACAAGTCTGTTTCCTCCGTTTTGCGGTACGCCACACCCCTCCCGATCAACAGGACCCCTGTTTCAACCGTAGGAGGTCCGTTTCCTCCTTTTTGCGGTACGCCAGACCCCTCCCGATCAACAGGACCCCGTTCCGAATGTAGGAGGTTCGTTTCCTCCATTGTGCGGTACGCCAGGCCTTGTTTCCATTGCCTGTTCCATCCAAGCCCTCCCGATGAACACGACCACGCATTCCATTCCGACCCAGCCGGTTGGCTCCCACGCGTTCCATTGCCTCCCGATGAACACGTCGCATTTCGTTGCCTCCCCATGAACACGACGCATTCCGTTGCCTCCCCATGAACACGACGCATTCCGTTGCCTCCCCATGAACACGACGACGACGATGTTTCTCCGTTCCGACCCAGCCATGTCAACGAGCCCTCGCCGTATGTATGCGCAAGTAGGCGTTCGAGACCCCGCATGTATGTACACATACGTGGCCGTATTTTCTTTCTTGCAACCTAGTCGCCTCTACTACGACATGTGCGCGCCTCTACATCCACCAGTATATATGTACGTACACGTTCGCGACTAGAATGAGAATGCTACGTACGCTTTGACCAGGTGGGTCCTGTCGGTGTACTAGAGTAGGGGTACCCTAGTATCCCGAACTTGTGCACGGGCAGTCGCAGCATCCCGCGGCAAGGCTTGCCGGGTGACCGCCAAGGTCCTCCGTGGTTCCTTTGAAGCCATTCAAGGACAAAGTATCCAAGCCAAGGAGACAAGACCCCGGCAAGAGGAGCTTGCCGGGAAGGCCAACCAAGGCATCTCAAGGAACTTGCCGCGACGCGCCACGCGTCCCGGCAAGGCCCGGTGAGCGACAAGATCCCAGACGCGACAAGACAACGACCGCGGCAAGGCGCTTGCCGCGGCAAGCCACCACTCTGTGCCCGCGCTCCAGCACATCCACCAACGTGTCGCTCTGGGACCCTTCCAGGCGTACGTGGCGGGAGGCTGTGCAGCCAGCGGTGCGCGGTGGCAAGCGGCACTGACAAGATTGCCATCATGGCGAGCGGTGGCGTCCCTGGCGGTCCCTTTTGCACTATTTAGACGATGCAGACGGGCATTTAATGCCCTTGTCCCCTGCCGTCAGGGTTAGGTATGATACACTGTAGCAGGTAGTTGTACCAACCGCAACACCTTTCCATTTTTACCCTCGTCTATGTTGCCACCTGTCGGTGACCCCTTGAGCATATAAAAGGAGGCCCATGCGCAATGTGGAGAGGGAGAGAGAAGAGAACGCTCAGGCTCGGTCTCATTAGCTGCTGGGGTGTACTGTAGCACTCCACGCTCCCGAGCAAGAACTCAATACAAACCACAAAGCAGGAGTAGGGTTTTACGCCTCTGCGCGGCCCGAACCTGGGTAAACTGCTCGTGTGCTTCGCCTCGATCCGCTCTTCGTGTGACCCACGCCCCCGCCAAACCGAAAGGGACCCGGTCCGCCGGTCCCATAGGTGCTCGTGGATCAATCCCCCGACATCTCTGGCGCGCCAGGTAGGGGCGTCGAGGTTGTGTGAACCAGATCCGGCGATCACACGAGCTAGATCTTCATCATCTTCAACGACATGCCGCCGAAGAACAAGGCTTCGGAGGCGGCTGCTCCGTCCGCGCCGAACCCACCACCGCCGGAGCAAACGACTGATGGGGCAGACGCCGGCGGAACAACGGGCGTCGACGAGGGAGCTCACGGTGCTACCAGGTCCAAGGACAAGGCTGCGCTGCCCATCGGCGGCGTAGCCGGCTCCCACAACGACCGGGCGCACTCCAAGACCTCGGCGTCCGTATATGCACCGCGCCCATCTCAGGAGGCGCGGGACCGGCAGCGTCATGGTGCACACAGTACCATGTGTTTGCTGGACGAAGATCAAGCTGGTGGATCTCGGAGTGCTCAAGACCAGCATGCACGCCAACATGCTGGCACGAGCGAGGCACGGTCGCCTGGACGGGATACTGCTCCTTCTAACATAGTTAGAAGTCCGAGCATATCCCGCTCCTCGCACCGTTCGCCACCACCACCCGCCACTGCAGCAGAAGCTTTAGCGCGAGCTCAACTGCCCCTGGACTACCCTCCAACGGCAGACAAGATCGACGACTGGAGGGCCACCATTCAGAGTCTCATCGGCTTCGCCAACGGCGACACTCAATGGCAGCCGAGCACGTCGCAGCCACGGCAAGTCAGCCAGGCACGAGCCGGTGGCGACAAGACCGGTGGGGGTGCAACCACTGTGCACCCTCCGCCCCGAAGGCCAAGATTGCCGACTCGCCGGATCCACCTCGACAGCGACTCCACCGCGTCATCAGATCCACGAGCTCGTCGCGATCAGCGCCAAGTTCTTCACGAACGACAACAAGAAGAGGAAGTTGATTTCTGGTGACTATTTTTTGGCAGAGCTTCCCCAAGCCACCGCCAAGAAGGTCCCCAAGATCAACGCCAAGAGCGCTGAGGAACAGTCTGCTCTGGCAAGCCCTAGGGTTTGTTCCGTTGAAGCAGAAGCTCACGACAAGTTTTGCTCCGGCAAGCTTGCCGGGGAACGTCAAGCTCCGGCAGAGCCGCAGGTTCTTGCCGTAGAAGCGGACATTCCCGCAACAACAGATTTGCCATGCGCTGAGGAGCAGTCTGCTCCGGCAAGCCCTAGGGTTTGTTCCGTTGAAGCAGAAGCTCCCGACAAGTTTTGCTCCGGCAAGCTTGTCGGGGAACGTCAAGCTCCGGCAGAGCCGCAGGTTCTCGCCGTAGAAGCGGACGTTCCCGCAGCAGCAGATTTGCCTTGCGCTGAGGAGCAGTCTGCTCCGGCAAGCCCTAGGGTTTGTTCCGTTGAAGCAGAAGCTCCCGACAAGTTTTGCTCTGGCAAGCTTGCCGGGGAACGTCAAGCTCCGGCAGAGCCGCAGGTTCTCGCAGTCGAAGCGGACATTCCCGCGGCAGTAGATACACCAACCAGCTCAAGCTCTCCAGGCGATCCCTTTGTCCTGGCCATTTTCGGTCTGGGGGCTCGACATCCTCAGCCCCTTTCCCCAAGCAGTCGGGGGCTTTGAGTACTTGTACGTTGCAATCGACAAGTTCACAAAGTGGCCGGAAGTGGAACCAGTAAGGAAGGTGACAGCACAGTCAGCAGTCAAGTTCTTCAGGTCGATTGTTTGCCGCTTCGGGATCCCTAATAGGATAATCACCGACAACGGTACACAATTCACGAGTCGCACCTTCATGCAGTATGTCCAAGATCTTGGCACCAAGGTCTGCTTCGCTTCTGTTGCTCACCCGAGAAGCAACGGTCAAGCGGAGAGGGAAAATGCTGAAGTGCTGCGCGGGCTCAAGACCAGGACTTTCGACAGGCTGCACAAGTGCGGAAGAAACTGGATCGAGGAGCTGCCGGTGGTTCTTTGGTCGATCAGGACGACGCCAAATCGAACCACTGGCCAGACACCTTTCGCTCTAGTCTATGGAGCAGAGGCAGTTCTCCCCATAGAACTCGTATATGGGTCACCTCGAGTGCTCGCTTATGATGAGCTTGAGCAAGAGCAGCTGCGACAAGATGACGCGCTACTCCTTGAGGAAGACCGTCTTCAGGCTGCTGTACAAGTTGCTTGCTACCAGCAAGCTTTGCGCCGCTGCCACAGCCGCAAAGTTAACGCCAGAAGTATCGAGGAAGGCGACCTTGTTCTTCGACGTGTTCAGTACGAGCTGTTCGGTCCGCCGGGGGATTGATCCATGAGTACCTATGGGACCGGCGGACCGGGTCCCTTTCGGTTCGACGGGGGTGAGGGTCGCACGAAGAGCGGATCGAGGCGAAGCACACGAGCGGTTTACCCAGGTTCGGGCCGCGCGGAGGCGTAAAACCCTACTCCTGCTTTGTGGTTTGTATTGAGTTCTTGCTCGGGAGCGCGGAGTGCTACAGTACACCCCAACAGCTAACGAGACCGAGCCTGAGTGTTCCCTTCTCTCTCCCTCTCCACATTGCGCATGGGCCTTCTTTTATATGCTCAAGGGGTCACCGACAGGTGGCAACGTAGACGAGGGTAAAAATGGAAAGGTGTTGCGGTTGGTACAACTATCTGCTACAGTGTATCATACCTAACCCTGATGGCAGGGGACAAGGGCATTAAATGCCCGTCTACGTCGTCTAAATAGTGCAAAAGGGACCGCCAGGGACGCAACCGCTCGCCATGATGGCAATCTTGTCAGTGCCGCTTGCCACCGCGCACCGCTGGCTGCACAGCCTCCCGCCACGTATGCCTGGAAGGGTCCCAGAGCGACACGTTGGTGGATGTGCTGGAGCGCGGGCACAGAGTGGTGGCTTGCCGCGGCAAGCGCCTTGCCGCGGTCGTTGTCTTGTCGCGTCCGGGATCTTGTCGCTCACCGGGCCTTGCCGGGACGCGTGGCGCGTCACGGCAAGTTCCTTGAGATGCCTTGGTTGGCCTTCCCGGCAAGCTCCTCTTGCCGGGGTCTTGTCTCCTTAAGCGCCTTGCCATGGTTGGCCTTCCCGGCAAGCTCCTCTTGCCGGGGTCTTGTCTCCTTAAGCGCCTTGCCTTGGTTGGCCTTCCCGGCAAGCTCCTCTTGCCGGGGTCTTGTCTCCTTGGCTTGGATACTTTGTCCTTGAATGGCTTCAAAGGAACCACGGAGGACCTTGGCGGTCACCCGGCAAGCCTTGCCGCGGGATGCTGCGACTGCCCGTGCACAAGTTCGGGATACTAGGGTACCCCTACTCTAGTACACCGACAGGTCCCAACTGTCAGGCACTTCCTTGTGTGTGAAGATGTAGCTGGTGGGTCCCAGCAGTCATGGGGGTGAAATACGGTGCCCCGTCCGGTGGGTCCCCGCGGTCAGGTGGAGGAATAATTATTTTGCACGTAATAAGGAGGCACTTCCTTGCTGCGGCCGTGGACCCAGCTGTCGGCCTCTCCACGTACAGTCCACGTCCGATGGAAGCCGTTCCTTGACCACGTTAACCACGCCGCGTCGAGAGCACCAGGGCGATGGACGATGGCGAGGCCTAGGAAGGGGATGACGCGGAGCCGGGGAAGACGCGACAGTGGATGCCCACGCGTAGAGGAGTACGAGGCCACTGGTTCACTGCGGTGTGAGGCTGCCGTTGCCGCAGAGTAACAGGGGGTGTGGGTGAGTAGAGGGATGGCCTGGCCAGCGGTGGGAGTAGTAGGGTGCGGTGAGGCCTTCGCCTCATCACAGCCGGCAACGGGAGGCAGGAGCACGAGGCACGACCGGCGCTGGTTTGGGCGGCTGGAGCAAGAAGACCAGAGGTTGAAGAAGCACTACGGCTGTTGGGTGGACATCATACGGTCACTGGATCTTGAATCGTGCATATTGACTAAGTTGACAAAGCCCCCCATCCCCGTCAACTTAGTAGGCCCACAAGTCAGCCTGCCACTATACTGGGTCCCAGCTAACAGGGGGAGTATTCATTTTTTTGTGCGTAATAACGAGGCACTTCCTTGCGTGAGAAGATATAGCTAGTGGGTCTGAGCTGTCAGCGGCGGTAATGTTTTTTCGTGAAATACAGAGGCCCTTTCGGTGGGTCCTTGATGTCAGGTGGAGGAATCATTATTTTGCGCGTAATAAGGAGGCATTTCCTTGCGTGCGGCCGTGGACCCAGCTGTCGGCCTCTCCATGTACAGTCCACTTCAGATGCATATCGGTCGTTGACCACGTTGACCAGGCCACGCCGAGAGCACCAGGGCGGTGGATGACGGCGAGGCCTAGGAGGGGAACGAAACGGAGGCAGGGAAGACTCGGCAGTTGTTTCCCACGTGGAGGGGAGTACGACTGTACGAGGGTTTACTGGTTTGTCTGCCGTCACCGGAGAATAACAGCAGGTGTGGGTGAGTAGAGCGATGGCTAGGCCAGTGATGGGAGTACGGTGGGGCGGTGAGGCCTGCGCGGCAGCATAGCCGGCCGCGGGGAGGAGGGAGCAGGCAGTCCCGCCGGCGCTTGTTTGAGCGGCTGGAGCGGGAAGAGCAGAGATTGAAGAAGCACGACGGCCGTTGGATGGACATCCAACAGTCACTGCTTGTGCGTCAACCTTTTTTAGGAAAGCCTCAAATCAGTGGAAAACAGCATACAGCCCGTCTGCCATTATTTCTAATAATTTTCAACCCATTTGCTAATTCTTAAGGTTTTTTTTGGAGCCCATATTCTTTTTGTTAGCATTACAGCCCAAATTGTGGCCACGGTTAAAAAATTATATGAAATTTTGCATATTTCGGTGCGGTCCGAACTGTTTTTAATCCCAAAATTTCGACTCACATTCAAACTGATTTTAAAAATAAATGTATATCAATATACAATCCAACAAATTATCCATGCATAACAATTAATGTAATTTAAAATCTTGAAATGAAAAAAAGATATTTGAAACTAATAGCCGGTTTGATGTGTTTTTAAAATGTACAGCCCATTTCTCATTACTGATGGGCCATTTTCTCGGCCAGCCGAATGAAAACTCTCCTCGTCTTGAAAGATTTGCAGCCCAACAGGCCTGACAAAGCGACTTACTTGGCAAATCACAAAAAAAACTAGGTTGTGGCCGTGGACCCAGCTGTCAGCCTCTCCACGTACAGTACTCTTCCGATGGAAGTCGTTCCTTGACCACGTTGACCACGCCGCGCGGAGAGCACCACGGCGGTGGATGACGGCGAGGCCTAGGAAGGGGACGACGCGGAGCCGAGGAAGACGCGGCAGTGGAAGCCCGTGCGGAGAGGAGTACGAGGGTTCACTGGTTCGACTGCGGTGTGAGGCTGCCGTCGCCGCAGGGCCTGGTCAGCGGTGGGAATAGTAGGGGGCGGTGAGGCCTCTGCGGCAGCACAGCCGGCCACGGGAGGCAGGAGCATGCGGCACGACCGGCGCTGCTTTGGGCGGCTGGAGCAAGAAGACCAGAGGTTGAAGAAGCACTACGGCCGTTGGATGGACATCGTACGGTCACTGGAGCTAGAATCGTTCATATTGACTAAGTTGACAAAGTCCTCCGTCCCCGTCAACTTTGTTGGCCCACAAGTCATCCTCCCACTATGGTGGGTCCCAGCTAGCAGGGGGTATTCATTTTTTTGTGCGTAATAAGGAGGCACTTCCTTGCGTGCGAAGATATAGCTGGTGGGTCCGACATGTCAGCGGGGGGAACGTTTTTTTTGTGAAATACAGAGGCCCTTCCGGTGGGTCCCAGCTGTCAGGTGGAGGAACCATTATTTTGCGCGTACAGTCCACAGCCGATGGATGGCGTTCATTGACCACGTTGACCAGGCCGCGCCGAGAGCACCATGGCGGTGGACGACGGCGAGGCCTAAGGGAACGACACGGAGCCGAGGAAGACTCGGCAATGGTTGCCCACGCGGTGGGGAGTATGAGGGTTTACTGGTCCGGCTGCCGTCGCCAGAAAATAACAGGAGGTGTGGGTGAGTAGAGGAATGGCCTGGCCAGCAATGAAGTAGGGTGGGGCGGTGCGACCTGTGCGGCAGCACAGCCGGCCATGTGAGGCGAGAGCAGGCAGTCCCACCGGAGCTGGTTTGGGCGGCTGGAGCAAGAAGATCAGATATTGAAGAAGCAGCACGGCCGTTGGATTAACATCCAACGGTCACTGCTGCTAGAATCGTTTGTGGACTAAGTTGACAAAGCCAAAGTACACGTCAACCTAGTAGACCCACAAGTCAGCCTCCAAATCTGTCCCAAACAGCATACAGCCCGAAATTTCTAGCCAGATTCAAATTAATTTTAAATCTAAATATACCTTAATTTAAATTCAATGAAATTTTACCCGCACAAAAACAATGAAATTTAAAATATCAAAATCCGAAAGAAAACAGTATTTTGGAACTAATTGTCTGTTTGCTGTATTTTTTCATTTTACAGCCCATTTATTATTACTTATAGCCCATTTCTTATTAGTTATAGCCCATTTTCTGGGCAAAATGCATCCCTCCTCGTCTTGAAAGATTTCCGGCCTAGCAGGGCGTAGAAAAGCAAGTAGGCCTACGTTGGTTATTTTGCAAAAAACAAAATAGCTGGCTAGCAATTTTCAGAAAGGAAAAAAACAAACTGGGCTGGTCATGTGCTAAACATATGAAATAAAAGCCTGGGCTAGACGGGCCACGGGTCCCGCACAACCCAGTTGATACCCTTCTCCGTCCCGAAAAAACAAAATTATTGCGCGCGCTGCTGGGTCCCTACTGTCATCCTCACCATGTACAGTCATCTCCTTATTCCTCTCGGTTGTTGACCATGTTGACAACACTGGAGGGCGGCGCTGCGGTGAGCGAACCAAGGCGGAGGACGATGGTGAGGCCTCGGACGGGAACGAACAGGAGCCGGGGCAGATCACAGCCAGCCGTGGGAGGCGGGAGCAGGCGGTCCCGCCGGCGCTAGTTTGGCTTTGGCGGCTTGAGGAAGAAGAGACTGAAGAAACGCGACAGACGTTGAATGTCAATCCAACGGTCAAGGTTGGCGCAATCGTTTGTTGACTAAGCGGACACCAAGTAGCGTACTTTTTTATATATAGGAAGAGAACTGCGAGGAAAATGTGTTCGTCTGCCGTCCTCCTCACAGGGAATGTTCGCCACATAAGTGACTAGCACCCTTGGTTTTCAACCGAGAGGTCTTGGGTTCGAGTCCTAGGAACTCTCAATTTTGTCCTCCTTCCTTCCTCACAAAAAAAGGGAAAGAAAATCAAAGACTTGGGAAGGCGTACATAACAAGCAAGTGTACCAGTAATGAGACGTTGCCGAGTTTTAGAAAAAAGAAAGACGTGCTCCTGTAGTTGGTTCGAATCCAAACCTAGACTATGACTATATATGGTGCTATGCTACTCTGCAAGTAATGAAACTGACATATCCAACGTTCGCTTCTCCTCTTCTCTACTTACTCTGCCTAGCATCAGAAGCTCTGGCCGCAGCAACCAAGTCCGCTCGCTGCTCGTCCACCTGCTCTTCAGCAGGCAACAACCAGATATGTGCCAAGTCACAACCCGTACCATCGCCTGTGGGTCTCATCACACCATCGCCGGCACGCGCACCGCAGCCGATTGCTCATCGCAACCCGCTGCCGTTGGTGTGGTGCCACTGCTGCAAATCATGCAGAGTCATCTGTCGCATCTCAACCACAATCCGCAACCCTGGCTGAGTCTTCTACAAATGCTCGAATCATGGGGTAATAATATGTTTAAGTGTTGTTCTGCTGCTTTCAGTTGCTGATTTTTTTAGTAGTTTAGTTGATGATCTACCAATTTGATTCATGCAGAAAAGGGAAGATTCGTGTGATTTGTATTTCTGGGAAGTTGCTAATGTGGGGGAATGCAACTACGCTGATTATTTGGTTAGCCGAGGAATCCCAATACCAGCAGGTTGGGGTGTTGGACAAGTAACTGAAGGAACAGCAGAAGAGGAAGATGCAGTTCCTCTGATCATGGCCAAGCAATAGCTACTGAACGGCCTTGACAGCAATGAGGAGATGAAAGAGGTTGTGAAGATAATGGGAAAAATCGATGTGCTCTGTAGGATGATTGTCTCTTTATTTGCAGTGTATGTAGCACTCATGATGTATTAAGTGGCTACGACATGAGCACTTTGCTGAAACTAGTAATGAATGAAACTTGTGTAGCAGGCTGGGCGTAGTGTTGTGAACATCTAATGATTTCTATTAATGGAAATCAGGGGGTATCTCCTTTTGCTCATATAAATAAATAAATAGCAGAGGCCCTGTCGGGTCAGCTTTGTTCTCATTCGGAGACGTCAAGCAAATTGCAGTCCAACAGCAAACTATGTCATCAAATTCAAGTTTCATAGCCAAATATGAGTACAACTAAACAACCATGTCATCATGTTTTAGTTGTCATACAACACCAAACACAAATCAGCATACATAACAAGTGATGTTCTCACAGCAAAATACTAAACAACATGTTTATCAGGTTCCAGTTGTCATAGCAAACACAATTTCACATAGTAGATAAAAAACGTCTTCCGACAGGCAAATACGACAAAAGAAATGTACTCATCATCTGCAGCAGCAGCGTCAACATATTCGCCATGTGTATCAGTCTGAATCATAATTCCCCACGGTGTCATCTTCTTCTTCGTCCTCAACGTCCTCGAACGTTGGCTTCTTCTTGATCAACTCTTGTATGTCCACAGCACGACAGGCAATCTTTTCGCCGGCGTCATTGACATGATGGTTCTCAAAGATATTAGGAACATCTGTGTTATCTTGTACATCAGGAGCAGTGTAAGCATCATCTTGTTGTGCAACTGCATTAAACGAATTCCTCCACTCAAACCTTTGCAATACTCTCCAGTCATCGCTACATGCAAATGTGTCTTCCAAGAAAAATATCGGTGTTGCTTGATTTGCCAAAATAAAAGGCTCGTTGGTCTGGTACACCACCTTGACATTGATGGATTTGAAATAATCATCAGCTCTGGGTTTTGCGATCCTGGAAAACAGGTTATACCAACAACAGCACAACAGAACCACACACTGATGATCCTCGAAACTGGAGATATACTGCAACTGAATAATGTCTGTTATGTTAGCATACATTTCAGTTGTCTCTTTGTCATACGTATCCATGCTCATGATGGCACTGTTTTGTGTCTTCCTTCCTTCGTCTCGTGCAAGGGTGTTGTAGCGCACATCTCCAACAACGCAAGATTCATAATGTCTTACCCAAGTATCAGGACCCATTGCTAGTGAGTAAAGGGCATCATCAACTGCCTGCCCATCCTCCCGCATCTTCTTAACCTATGGTTAGAAAATAGACAAGCTAATCATCTTATGTACTCAATATATTAAAAAAACTGACAGTGCACTTCAAAAGCTTACATGGTTCTTGGACCATTTCGCAAATCCTGCCATAACCAGTTTGTCAATGTTTCTTGGATTTTGCGGCAGTAACTCCTCTTTGTAGATGCTGCACAACATAGTGATCGCATCAAACATCTAAATATATAAGAATGTGATGCAAGTTTAGTAGATTATGGTGTATAAGCTGCAGTACTGCACTTACTTGATATAAGGTAGTATCTCAGGACAGTTATTCAACACATACCAAACCATTTTGTCCAAATCTTTAGGTTTGTCCTCTTGTCGACTCTTCCCTATAACTCGAACAGAATAATCGAAAACATTGAGCCCGGGATTGTCTTCACCCACCTCTTTGCTAAGCTGATCAGCTATTTCAATGTATTTTGAGCAGAATGGCAACGCTTCTGTAGCAATGTAGGCCTCTACAATGGAACCCTCGGGTCTAGCTCTGTTCCTAACATAGCCCTTGAAAGTGCCTAGTCGCCTTTCAATAGGGTACATCCAGCCATACTGTACTGGACCTTTAAGTAGTGCCTCATCAGGTAGATGAACAGCCAAATGCACCATCACATCAAAGAAGGCTGGAGGATATATCTTCTCAAGGTCGCATAGGATAGTTGGTATCTTGTCTCTAAGACGCTCCAAAGCATCTATCCTGATATTCCTACTGCAGAGTTCCCTGAAGAATTGTCCCAACTCTGCAACTGCTCTGTATAAGTCAGGGCGGCCCAATCCTCTAAGGATAACAGGTAAAACCCTTTGAAGTAGGACGTGGTAGTCATGAGTTTTCAACCCTTGTACCTTGTTTCCATCTGCACTGACTCTCCTTTCAGGGTTGGAAGCAAATCCATGTGGGAATCTCACATGTGACAGGACCTTGCAGAATTCTTTTCTTTTTACCTTGTCCAAGACGTACACAGCTGGTGCCATATCCCGTGGTTTACCTTCATCCTGCACCTACAAATCCTTTCTGATACCCAGGTGTGTCAAATCAATCCTAGATTTTAAGGTATCTTTCGTCTTGCCTTCAATATTAAGAAGTGTGCCGATAATGCTATCACATATATTTTTCTCGATGTGCATCACATCAAGATTATGCCTCAGATCCAAATCTTTCCAATACTCCAAGTCCCACAAAGTGGACCTGCGGGTAAACAATAATCTCTCCTCTACCCTGCCATGCTTGCTTTTCCCGCTACCATTACCAGGATGGTTTCCTGGTGTAATATGCCTAACCTTCTCTAATTCCACTTGCAACTCATCAGCGGTGAGCCTCTTTGGCGCATCATGGTTTTCATGCTTTGCATTGAACACATGTCTTCGGTATTTTCTAGGATGCGGCTTATCCTTGGCAAGGAAACGGCGGTGTCCAATGTAACAGATCTTGCTAAGTATTGTGTATGACAGCGGATTCCTGTCACAGCGAACACATGCATTGTAACCATGTGTCGTTCGCCCTGACATAGTGCCCAAAGCCAGATAATCATGGATGCACCAAATTATAACAGCACGCAGAAAGAAATCAGCTGGTGGGCTGCTATATAGGTATCGAGGGAGAACACCCTTCCCTAGCTGTTGAAGTTCCTCCACAAGAGGCTCCATGAACAAATCAAAATCCTTTCCAGGACTTTTTGGACCTGGGATGAGCAAGGCCATCATGTAGTTTGATTCTTTGGTGCAGACATTTGGAGGCATGTTGTAAGGGATAACAAGCACTGGCCACATGCTATATGTGCCACTCTGGTGGCCAAATGGGTTAAATCCATCTGAAGCTAAGCCAAGTCTAATGTTTCTTGAGTCAGCAGCAAACTCTTTGTGTTTATAATTGAAGCTTTTCCACTCACTACCATGAGATGGATGGCTCATTACATTCTGATCTCTGTACTCTTGGTTCCTAGAATGCCACAGTACATCCTCTCTTGTTTCAGCATCATGAAACAACCTCTGCAATCTTGGTGTAATTGGAAAATGTCTCAGAACATTATGAGGAATCCTCTTCACAGCATCGCCATCTTTCCATCTTGATGATTTGCATTTCGGGCATTCACTTAAGTTGGCATAATCCTTTTGGAACAGAACACAATTATTCTTACAAACATGGATCATATCATATCCAATTCCAACTGCATGAAGGAAATTCTTCATTTTACTGTAGGTCTGTAGCAGCTCAGACGCATCTGGGAAAGATTCGCGGAAAGCAGCCAACATCGCATCGAATGATTTGTTGGTCATCCGCTCAGATGTCTTCACCTGAAGAAAGGTAACCATAGCTGAGAATACTGACAGCTTATTTCCTGGGGTGACAACAATGTTGCATTGTTCCAACATGCGGGCCCACCGTTTTTCTTCTGCAGGTGAAAGTTCACGGAATGCACGAGCATTTCGTAGCATTGTTTCAATGTTGGTCAAACTCACTAGCTCCGCCACCACCACCTCCTCCTCCTCTTCCACCTGAGCATCAGGCAGATCAAGATGGTGATCTGCTGCTTCCACGTAGTTAATAACATTGACGTTCACAGCTTCACCATGATGAACCCACCTAGTATATGTGACCGACATCCCATACAAGTGTAGATGATTTTGCACAGTTGACTGGGGTCTTGTAACTGAATTCATACAACTGCTACACGGGCAGAACACATCTGATTTCAAACCACCGTATTCAGCTCTGATAAAGTTCATGAAGTTTCAACCCCCTTCACATATGCAGTGGAGAATCTTCGAGCAGAAGTTATCCAAGTCCTGTCCATCTGTTAGACATACAAATTAGTTCTTCTACTAGATATTACAGGAAAAACATATATGCTTTTTTATGAAGTCCATAAAAAATACCTAGGTCAATGTCTAAAGCTATGGCAAGATATTTGGATGAGCAGATCTAAGTAACGAAATATATGTAAAGCTAATTTAGCAAACAGATTTGAGTGCCAAATTATGGTAGACTGTTTTAGCAGTCAATGAGGCCGAGCACATAGCCATCAAACTATCGAAGGCCATCGCAGCAACAAAGATCGAGTATAAAACGGTGTAGAGCTATTTCAGCTAACAGATTGGCTACTAGACCATGGCAATCTACGTCACAATAAATATATGGCAGGATATTTTAGCAACTAATTGGCCTTGGCATGCCATCTCAGCTAAGCAGATTGAGTGCAGAACAGGGCAAGGAAGCTTCTTAAGCAGAGCATATTGACAGTAAACTACTTCGGCAAACAGTGAGATTAACAGTGTCTATCAGCTAACATTCAGCGCTACACCGACATGAACGGGGCCTCAGTCTTGAATGCGCGTACCGTGGGAGAAGCTAACCGCCATGCGTCTCCACAAGAACATCGCCAGTGGTGGTAGCGCTGACCGCCATGCGCCTCCACAAGAACATAGCCAGAGGTGGCGACGCGGCTAGAGGACGGCAGTCTACGAGAGCGTACTATGGGAGCGAGAGGATCGCCAAACCGCGGCGCCGACGTATCGGCACGGCGGGGAGGGCAGCT
>NC_041388.1:640040049-640076491 GCF_002162155.2 Triticum dicoccoides | reverse complement strand
TTTGGTGGGAATTTTTGGGTGTGGGGGGAGGATTTTTGCGCGGTGGGCGTGGGGAGTTTGGCGCATGGTCGGTTTCTCCAAGTGCAGTCCCACGTGTCAGTGAAGAGGCAAGCCGAAGCGCGTTCCGTTTGCGTGAGCCGTGTGCAGGACCGAACGTGTGTAGGGTGCAATGCGACCGCGACAGGAGTGCTGTGAGTGTACCGCATTTTTTCCTTTTAAACTAGGTGCTTCGCCCCCTCAAAAAAAATATGTTGCTTCGTGCGATCCATTGATACTACTACTAGTAATCCGGTAATCCCGACTAAAACGGTGCGGCCGGGTCTTTTCCCGCGCGATATGCTGGGAGGTTGGCTTAGTTGGGTTTTTAGGACGAGTAATGCTACACCAATGTAATCCCAGTTACGTAATTAACATAATGTGAAACGTGTGAGCCGTTGATTGTAGATTGGGGGGAGGGGCCCACCACCATGAAAATCAGGGGAGGAGAGAGAGGCAATTTACGTTAACCCTTTCGTAGGTTCCCGTAGATGTAGAAAGATGTGTCTGATCCTACAATATAGGCCGTCTGATCTATATCTAACGGATAGGAAGGAAACTATGACAATTTACCCGCACTCGTCTTCACATTTGCAGATAAGGCTTTCCCTCGTTCATCCTTTTCTCCCACAAGATCTTGATCTTCCGTGCAACGCACGGGCATCTTGCTAGTACTCCTACAATATGTATATTATTGTGAAAGTTCATATACACCGGCCGAGATTAATGCAAACACGGCAGATTTTCATTACATTTTGAACTTTTATAGGACAAAAAAATAAAAGAAACCCGACCCTAAACCTATTCTACGGCGGCGACCAACGTCCTCCATCTGTGATCTCCATGTACGGGGGCGGGGTTCAAGACCCGTGAAGTGAAGGTGCGGTCTCTGGCGAGGAAAATTAGAACACGGGAGATGGACCGGCCAGTTGGCACACCATGCCCTGCCGCCTCCCATGCCCTACTCATCCTCGAAGGAGTCCCCGATCTCGGTGGTGCCGGACGTTGGACGGCGGCAAGTAGGACGCGTGGCTGATGGTGCTCCCGTCGTTGGCCGCCAGCGTGGCCACCGCTTGTGCGGCGACTTGAGCGAGGGCGGCGACCTCGAGCTCCATCCCCGAAGACAAGCTCTCCCGTGGAGCGTTTGCGCTTGCGGTCATGGCGGATGTGGTTCCAGGTAGGAGGACGATGCGCTATGGTGTGGAGGTTAGCTGGGCGTTGCCGCTTTAAGTAGCGCATTCCGGTGAGGCCAAACATCCGGGTGCATCATTAAGTCGCCGGAGTTGGTTCCGTGGGCACCGAGCCTCTTAATGACGACATACGAATGGACGACATGAATGCAGGCAGCTGGTGCCGGCTGGGAACGCACCACGCGACGGCGCGAGGGACGAGGGTTTTGGTGTGCCAGGGTAGTCAGCTGCGGTCGTGGCAACGTTGGAGATGCCCTTTTCTCACATGCAATCCCCGCATGTCATTGAAAAAGCAAGAAGACCCGGCATGGTCTCAGGTCCACAGGATGTAGTTGGCCACGCTACACCACTCCGCAGATGCGTCGTGGCGCCCCGTGCATCCTCGACGAGCCGGGTGTTGGGGTGTGTTTGGATTGTGGCCAAAGTGCACCTTGCCAAAATTTTGGTCATGACCAAAAGATTGGTCTTTGTTTGGATGGTTGCCATTTTTTGGCATGCCAATGAACTCTAGCCAACTCTAGTTCATTTTTCTTGCCAATGTCGGCCAAATCATGGGCAACCAATACCTCAACCAAAATTTTGGTCATGACCCAAAGATTGGTCTTTGTTTGGATGGTTGCCATTTCTTTGGCATGCCAATGAACTCTAGCCAGCTCAAGTTCATTTTTCTTGCCAATGTCGGCCAAATCATGGGCAACCAATACCTCAACCAAATTTTTGGCTACCCAATGCTTTGATGGGGCAACCTTGGGCACAAACCAAACATACCATTGGTCGTGCCACAGCACTAACGCCACCCTCGGCAAACTAAAACGGCCCGTGTCTAGCGACAATATGAGTGTGTCGCTCATCGTGGTCGCCGTGTCCAGAGGCGGTGCTGGAGCTGCGCCCCGTTGTTGGCCCCAAAGATCCACATGAACGGTTGTGAGTGGCGAGGAGGTCGTGGGCCAGCTCCTCCATTGGACTAGTCTGCGCTACATCGTCCCGACGGGTGTGCCCCACATGTCGGTTTCCCTGTTTTCCCGGCCATATTCGAGCATCAGTGCTCCGCGTTGCGCATTAGGCCTTTCACTATGTAGGCCAAGCGAGACAACTTATTGTTTATTTGAGCCGTTCAAGAATAATCATGTGGCGTTTGCTTATTTCTCATTCCTCTCCAACCCTCTTCTCTATCGATCATGTCGCCCTTCAGTCGAGTCCATCCTCCCGCGTGCCTTATTTGAACATTCCACCGAGTATCATTCGCATGTACCCACCCTAGTCCTCTTTCAATAGATCTCCGGACCCCGAGATGAAATCGAGAGGGAACGAGTGGGTGCACGTGATACCTAAAGCGGATTCAAAATTTTGAACCGGTGATCATAGCATCCGCAAATCATATATAAAGGGTATTCAATGTTTGTTTCGTTTTTGAACGTACAATATGCTCCCTCCTATCCTTTCTAGTTTACATATAAGTTTTATGTGTAGTCAAAGTATATCTACTTTGATCAAAAAGGTATCAACATTCAACAACGCCCAATCAATATTGTTAGATTCGTACGTACTCCTAGATTTGTACTCGAGATGGTTTCCAATTTGACTATTGACAAGATTAATAGTACATGAGATGTATAATGTGAAAATTATATCATTGGAAACTCCTTTCACATACGAATTTGACCGTATGCTTTGTGTAAGTTGCATGTCATATATTATTACTCTAACATTTGGTCAAAGTTAGCCTCCAAAAACGCATTAGACCCTGTATGCTTTGTGTAAGTTGCATGTCATATATTATTACTCTAACATTTGTGTAAGTTGCATGTCATATATTATTACTCTAACATTTGGTCAAAGTAGTATAGTGGAAGTGGATCCTCTGACGTAGGTATCCCTGCCTTACCCTCCCTTCCGGTCACTTACTGGCGGACCCCATGCTTGCTAGGCCCCGCATGTCAGTTACTCAATGGGTTCGGCCACGTCAGGGGATCCTCATCCGTAGTATACTCCCTTTGTTTTTATTTACTCTGCATAAAACGGAGGAAGTGGTGGTATAATAAATGACGCGAGAGGGGGAGGGGGAGGGACGTCGGTTTGCTCTCAACTACGGTCCCACAAGCGAGCGAAAATGCAAGACGAAGCGCGTTCCATTCGGTGAGCGACATGGAGGGTCCAGCGTGTCGGGCTGCAACGCGAATGCGACAAGAGCGATGTACAGTCAAAACCGATTGACTGGTCGTCACCGGAACCACTATTCACACCAAAACCTTCGTTGCTCGGCCTACGCCAGCCACTGCCCTAAAACCACACCAAATCTCCAGCCCATTCCCCACCTTTCGATCCCCTAGCCCGCATCAAGCGTCCCCTAGTTCGCCGGAAATCCATGGTGCGCCGCAAGATCACTTACTACAAGATGCTGACGCCGGAGCGCCGCGTAGAAATCGCGGTGGCGGTCAGTGCCAAAGACCTCCGTTCCCAAGCTCGCTTTGCGGCGGGCCAATCCCCGAGTTCTCTGGAGCCAAGCTACAAGGAGGAGGAAGCCGATCCAATGTTCATGGCGGAGGTCGCGGCGCAGAAGGACCCGATGGGTATGAGACGATGGACGTCGACTTCGTGCCGGCGTCCGAGTCCCCCATGGTGCAGGCGGACCAGCGGTCCAACATGGCGATACTAAAGGAGGACCGGGAGGCAGAGGCTCAACTCGATGCGGAGCGCGTGCATGCCGCTGCCATCGAGGCTCTCCTGCAGGCGGAACCGGATGTCGTGGATGTGAACCGGGCGGCGGAGGCTCAACTTGAGGCGGAGCGCGTGGATGCCGCTGCCATCGAGGCCCTCCTGCAGGCGGAACTGGACGTCCTGGACTTGAACCGGGCGGCAGACGCTCGACTCGACGCAGAGGACGCAGATGCCGCTCTCATCGACGCCCTCCTGCAGGTGGAACCGGACGTCCTGTACTTGAACCGGGCGGCGGAGGCTCGACTCGACGCGGAGCGCGTGGATGTTGCTGCCATCGAGGCCCTCCCGTGGGCGGAATCGGACGTCCTCGACTTGAACCGGGCGGTGCTCTCGTCCGTGCAGAGTGCCCGCATGCTCCGCTTGAATGAGTAGCTGGAGGCCGAGGACAACCACGGTGCGGAGACACACGTCGGCAGTGACGGCTGGTTCGCGCCGGCAGCCAAAGACGACGAGGTCGTCTCTTTCCACGAGCAGTGATAGTTTTTCTTTATGTTGTTGTTTTTATGGATCTTTTGCTGTGTAAAAACATATATTTTTTATGCAAGTTGCCTGACTTGGGTCAGTCTACCATTTCAGGCGGTTGGATGAATATCCTACGTCTCCTAACCCTTCTTTCCTTCTTCCTCACCTCTTCTTCTTCCCCAACAGACCACCGCACGGGCCGTACGGATGCTCCCCAACATGCGGTTGATTAAACATACTCTATGAACGAAAATTATGTGTCAGTGATAGGATGGCTAAGTTTGGTGTGTTCACATGCGACAGCACGTGTTAGTGAGGGTGCGTTCCCTTGGTTGGGTTTGCGGCGTGCAGGAGCGATTGTGTGAGGGTGCGGTGCGACCGCGGCGTGCAGGAGCGACCATGTGAGGGTGCGGTGCGACCGCGATAGCCGTGCGCAAGTGTACCTCCTTCTCATTTTGAAAACTTTAGGCAATCTTGGCAAAAATGTGTGGCGAAGTTTGGCGATACAAGGCCTAGACCCAAACAGGATAAGTACGTACGTACTAGGAGTACTGGTGTTAAAAAAGAAAGGCTGGGTTTTCCTTCGCGGGATTTAATCGATACAAATCCTCGTTTCACATGTCAATTAATGTGTCTTTTTTTCTCCAAAGACCAAAGAGCTAACCATCTCACTCCTCATCGCTTGATTAATGCAGCGCCATGCAAACCAACCTTCTCACTTCCGCATGCATGTAGGGGATATTAATGTCCTTGGTTGCTAACCCCATCAATTTTGCCTAGTGTTAGTGGCCCTTTGCAAATTGTAATTTTGATATACTGGCCTTGTGTACAAAAAAATGGAGGTAGTAACTATATTTGACTTCCTTCCCCATTGCGGTGACGTCGACGATATTTTTTTGGTGGTTTGGCGAAGTGCGTTCGATGGAGAACACCATTGAGGGAGACCACAGTAAGTCGTTCGCAAGTGCTGCCTGCAAGCCGAGACAACCGCCTTATTTGCATCCAGGAAGTCCTTTACTAGTACTACTAGGAGTAACTAATGCGGTGAGATGGCTTCTCGAAGAAGACGATGGAGAAGCGGAGTCAGCGAAGAGTGAAATGATGGTTGCTTCGTCCATGCTTTTGTGATTTGACGCCTCACTACTTTGTGATTTGTGATAGAAGGGACATGGGAGTAGACTCTGTGCTCTATACTGTACTACATGCGTCTAAGCATGGGAGAAAGAGGAGAGACATTGCATTTTTCTATTCCTTCAATCAATCAATCAGGGAGCTTTGGTTCCATCTTTTTGGCTTTGGCAACACCGTCCACAATGGTTCCCACAATGCCAAAAGCTATTTTCACATTTGGCTACACATTGTGGATGCCCTTAACCGTACCACTTGGTTTTGCTCCTATGTGCTATCTATACAAATCTCAATTATATTGATCTAAAAAATTATAGAATCAAGATTAGTAAAAAGGAGGTGATTTTGCCGCGCGGATGGCGGGGGAGGTTTCTTATTTGAGCAATGCTACATCCACGTAATGGTTTGCGTAAAGTTACGAACTGATGTAATGTGGGACTATTTGATTGGATTAAAGGAGAGGATTAGGCCCACCCCACCTGAAAATCAGGGGGGCATATATAGATTAGATGGAAAGTATATGTAGCAGCTACGTAGCCCTTTGTAAGTCTAGGATTAGGCTTCTTATTTTCGGAGGATGTTGTCCTGCGGTCCCACGTGTCAGTGCTTTACCAAGCCGATCCGCGTCCCACATGAGGCAGAACAATGGTAGAAGCAACACGTGGTTAAGTTGAAGAAGATGAGGGAGAAGCGGATTCAGCAACGAGTGAAATGATGGTTGCTTCATCCCTCCAACTTAACTGCGGGAAAGGTGCAGCTTTGTGATTTGACCCCTCATTGCTCATTACTACGTCGGCGCCATGACTGGGGTGCTTCACCCCGGCTGCTCTACACTGTATTCCGGTATGGCACGTGGACCCGGTAGCTTGATGTCCCACATGTCGGCAAAAGGGACTAGAAGATTTATGAAAGCTAGCGCTCCACTCTTACGACGGAGGAGTAGACGACACAACGACCCAGTGAACTGTCACTTGTACTGTATAGTACTATAGTTTTGCTGTTTCACACGATCCATCGATACAAACCCGATTAAACAGGAAAGGGCGGGATTTTTCCTGCGCGGTAGATGATACTGGCCATACATTTCAAAGGCAATTTTAATGTATGCAAACTGAATAATTATAAGTAACAATACGATATCTAGTAAAACTAAAAACACATATGATTTATTGTGTTAGAGTGTAGTAGTAGTGTTGTATTGCATAGTTGTTAGATTTAACATGCGAGAACGTGTAGAGATGTAGTTTTGGAGGGCCTACGGAGAGAAAAGCGTAATACAGTCACCGAACTTCAGAATAAGCTGATTACGGTCACTATATACATTTTGCGGTGATTATACGGTCACTTGCTCATAGCTCAGCATCGGATTGCACTCTGTTGACCGGCTAAATAGTCTGTGTGGCGCCATGTTGACTAGTTAAATTGACCACATTCGTTGTGGGTCCCACCTGTCAGTTCACATAGGCAAAAGGTCAGATAAACACAAATTTACGCGGGCGCGACAAGGCTCCAACCCGTGCGCGGGAATCACCTGGTTGTGTATGTGTCTGTCAGGGCCTGATGTGTGCGCATGCACCTGTAGGTTGAGCACTTGAGCATGAGAGTCTGTGTTGGTCATGTGGTGTACTGGTGTGTGCATGCATGCGAGCGTGTGTGCGTGTGAGTGTTGTGTGTGTGCGTGTGAGTGTTGCGTGCATGGCTGCGTGTGTACGTGTGAGTGTTGCGTGTGTGCGTGGGTGCATGTGTTTGTGTGAGTGTTGCGTGGATGCAGTTCGTGTGCATGTGTGTGTGTGTGTGTGTATAATCACCACACCAGCTCCTGTGTCTTAAAACAGACGGCTCAGCATACCAATTCAAGGCCACCTTGTCCGCTGTGCCCGCCGTCATGACTTGGAACCACCATCCAAATATTTTTTTGTCGTTTGTTTTCATTCTTACTAGCAAGATGCCTGTGCGTTGCATGTAACATCAAGATGCATTTGTATGACTTGTTTATCTCGTGAGAGAAAAGGATGAACGAGTGAAGGCCTTATTTGCAAATGTGGAGAGGTGTGTGGGTACCTTTTTGCAAAATTGTCATAGTTTCTTTCCTATCCGTCAGATATAAATCAGACGACCTATATTGCAGGATGGCAGGCACACCATCATCACCAGCTCTGTTTTTTATAAGAGTGTATTTTATGTATTTTATAAGAGTGTAGATGTAGAGTAGATACAAGTCGACAGGTGGACACGATGGTAGTGAGATAATGTGATGCAACACTAGAGGTGCCACGTGGAGCGTTTAACTGGTCAAGTAGTCATGTCATGAGCAAATACAGAGTTGTACGGTGAGCCCGTAACTGCATAATAACCACTAAACGTAAATGGTGACCGTAATGAGTGGATTCTGAAGTCCAATGTACGTATCGTGCTTTCGCTTCAAATACAATGATCGTCATTGCATATATCGCAAGAGAAAGATGAAACATGCGTGAATCTTCTGGGGGCTTACTTTTAGAGGACCTGGAGATAGTTTTGTGTGCATACGTGAAAGGGGCGTACAGGGGGGGTATGCGATGGAGAGAGAGATGCTCTTCGTTTCTCTTTATTATGACTAACTTTGTATATACTATAAAAATATACAAATTCACAGTGCAGAATAAATATCATTGTGGGCACCATGCAATGCAAATTAGTGTTCGTACTCCTCCATATAACTTTGTAATGTTGTATATATGTAGAAACTCTAAAATAATTTTTTGGCCACACTTTATTCAAAAGGAATGTTGTATGAGAAATAAGCGTGAAGAGAGGGCTTTTTAGATCAATGGGGTATGTGATGTAACATGTGTGAATGTGTAGTTGATGCATTTGGCGGGGCCTAGAGAGGTATGTGTGTGTATTACATATTCGAGAGAGCATTGATAGAGGGGCCGACGGGGGGAGGGTTATATCTAGAGCATGTGTGCGAGAAAGACACCTCGGGAGAGAGTGTGTGAGCATGTGTGAGAGACCACCGATGGAGAGTGAAACTACACGTAAAAGACTGCTCTACACATTGATTAAAGATATAAATTGTATCCAAATATTAGGATGGGATCATGATATTTGCAATTCGCGTAAGGAGCGGTCATTGATCCATCCGACATCTAGATTCTATCGAATTTGAGCATGTCTATGTTATTATTCGACACAATTGATCCACATAGTTAGTATTTTGAACTCCAGACAATGCATCGCTTTAGCAATCGAATATAAACATGAGTATAGTTCATGTTATGTGTGTAAAGCACATTATACATACGTACACAATGGACATTATAAATAGCTACTACCTATGAACTAGCATACATTTGAATTCAACTTAAGGTGGTTTAAAAAAATCGAATTCAACATGAAGTCCATTCAATTATTTGAATTTGATATCATGGCATTTGTAAACCATACCTAAATTACGGGGGCACCAATCTTTGCTCTGATTTTCTACATAATAGCATATGTAGTCGTGTATAAAATAGATTCAAATTTAGCTCCTCCATTCCAAAATAATCGTAGTTATAGGATTTTCAAGTGTCAAAATTTCAAAAAGAAGCGGATAATTTAATGAGGTTTTCAAACATACAAGGTCAAATATAACGTTGTATATTTAGGTCAATCCTCATAATTCAAGAGTACTCTAAACGTGAATGCTTGTGTTTCAAAATTTCGAACGAAGCGCCAAAAGAGCCTCTACTCGCCCGAAACCGCGTGAGACCAATGTTTGGTAGTACAAGGAAATTACTTTTCTAATAACTCCGACCCGTGAAACCTACAGGCCCGATGTCCAAAGGTCTAAACCGGGGTAGGTTTGTAGCTTCATCTAGACGCCACGCAACCGCATCCGAAAAACATTCATACACAATGGTCGCCTAAGCACACATGCGCGCGGCCGAAATCGCTCCCGCCCACTATTTGGGACACCTGGGATTACCATCCTACCCCCGACCCACAGTAGGTCCGAAATTTAAGAGGGGGGCAAAGTTTGTACTTTCCCCAAATTTCAAACAAGCGCGTCCCATCTTCTGTTCAAAAAAGCCAAAAACAAGCGCGTCCCAGACCGAAACATGGTTCCCCCCACCCGTCCGATTCCCCATTCGTACTCCATGGGCGCCAAAACTACCTCTCCACCAGCCGTGAAACTCCAGCGTCCTCCGTCCGCCACCCCATCCCACCCATCAACTGCCGCCCTCCTCCATCACGCCGGAGCCGATACCCCAACGTCGTCATCCACCGCAATCTCAACCGCAACACCCTCCACGGCTAATAGTTGAAGCCGAGGCCGAGCCGTCCGTACCCGAGCCAGTTCAACCACGCCGTCCTGCGCCTCACTGCTGCCGCTCCAACTTCGCCACCCTCTACGGCACCGAAGTTGTTCCTGCTACGCCGTCCTTTGCCGCCTCGGATCTGCTTCCCCTCCGCCGACATATGGCCACGGTAACACAGTCAATAATTTGGCCATGGGTTCGTCCAAGCCTGCACCCTCCAGAACATCGGTTTCCCCGGTAAAAAGAAGAAAATCGACGCGACTTGTGGAGGTGACCACACCGGCAACCAAAAAAGGTACTCCTCTTCCCTTATTCGTGCAAATCTTATGTCTCTGCTTGCACGGTATTCATCCCACAGAAGACACTAGTTGACCGCTTCTTCTTGATACTAGATGTTCCTAGTAACTCGCGATGCACAAGGTTTCTCCTCATATACTATTTCACCTTAGCTAGAGGTCCGTCGTCCCCCTGAATTTCAATTTCTGGCCACTTGATTCCCAATTAACGGAAGCATTCCCCGGCGTAACAGGCGCTAGTACGCCTATTACGCCGGGGAAGCAGCACCTTGGTGTTTATCTTAGGGGCGTGTGCGGCCTAGAGCTACTGGCACCCGATCTGGAGGTCAGCCGGGATTAAAGGGATGGCCTGGGGGCGCTGCCAAGCACGGCGGTGGTGTGAGGTCGATGGGAGGGCGGGGCGGCGGAGGCAGGGGTCTGGGCCGATGGTCGCTGGCGGTTCGAGAAAGATCATCAACAGTGACTGGCGGGAGGTAGAAGAAGGCCATCTGCCCGTTCCTTATAGATCGGACGGTTCATTAAAAAAATTGACTGACCTATTTATTTTCAGTCGACTATTATCTTAGATATACCACATGTGGTGGTGTGCTGGAGGAGTACCTGCATTTCTCGTGCTCATATATTACAAAATCATACAGAGTAGAATCTAATTTTGTTTGCCATGCAATGTTGTAGAGCTATCATATGTCTCCTGTCATTTATTTTTTGGTCACCTGCTATCTGCTACTTTTACAATGCATTAGTTCTGCACACACTTCACCCTTACTCTCACTGTTGTGTTTTTATGCAAGGGTATTTCAGACTCTGCTGCCATGAGAGAATCCAAAAAGGAAAGAGAGAAGTCGCTCCAGTTTGGTGTGTGGCTAGGCAAGACACGTTTCAACACTTTAAAGGGTGTAGTGTTAGCAGATGGAGACGGGGAACGTAGCTCTGGAGTTGATGACCTCGCTTGCAATGAACCACCATCCCAGGTGCTTGCTTTAACTTCGCGGTGTCATATGTGGTTGCATGTTCCATATGGTGTCTAGCTTGTATTCGAAAGGCTGAAGTCGGTAAGATAAGGAAAGATATTTTTTACATGAACCACCATCCCGTGAGCACCAGAAGACAAATAGCTAGTCAGGGCACTGGGTGAGCCAGTGACAAGCCCAGCAAAGATAGGCATCACCTGGAAGCCAACTAAAAAGCTGCGATGGTGGCGAAGTAGCCCGCCTCCCACCAGGCTCTCAGGTCCTAGATGATCATGCTCACCACTCCAGTCGGATGTCTAGCTTGTATTGCTTCCAATTTGGTTAAATTGCATCTGCTTAGCTTACACATTATACCTTTCTGAAAGTGCATTCTATCGACTAGAGGGGGGTGAATAGGCGATTTTTATGAAAGTCTTCAAAACGTGGAAGTTATGAAGACAAACGATAGAAATAAACCTATTACCCTGCAGCGGAAGGTAGACTACACTAGGATAGCCATGGTCAAGTATTCAATAGAGTGAAAGCACAATGACTAATAGCAGCAATGTAGTAAGGATCAGGTAGGAAGATATTGTGAAGCCACATAGAACACGCAGTCACTCAGTGAAGACAAAAGATAGTGCGAACATACAATGACTTCACAAGGAGTAACAGTAAGTAAAGGGAAGGGAAGATGAAACCAGTGACTCGCTGAAGGCAATGATTTGTTGGACCAGTTCCAGTTGCTGTGACAACTGTACGTCTGGTTAGGGCGGCTAGGTATTTAAACCTTAGGACACACAGTCCCGGACACCCAGTCCTGAACAAGCAGCTCAGGACACCCAGTCCTCACCGTATTCCCCTTGAGCTAAGGTCACACAGACCTCGCCCAATCACTCTGGTAAGTCTTCAAGGTAGACTCCCAAACCTTCACAGACTTCGTTCACCGGCAATCCACAATGTCTCTTGGATGCTCGGAACGCGACGTCTAACCGGCTGGAGGATGCACAGTCCTCAAGTGTAATAAGTCTTCAGATCACACAGACAAGAAGACTTAAGTGATGCCTAATTCTCTTTGGCTCTGGGTGGTTAGGGCTTTATCCTCGCAAGGAATTCTCTCTCAAAGGCTTCGAGGTGGGTTGCTCTCAAACGACAAAAGCCGTACTCTGAATCTGAGCAGCCAACCATTTATGGTTGTAGGGGGTGGGCTATTTATAGCCACTTGGCAACCCGACCTGATTTGTCCGAAATGACCCTGGGTCACTAAGGAACTGACACGTGTTCCAACGGTCAGATTTCAAACTCACACGGCAACTTTACTTGGGCTTCAAGCAAAGCTGACTTGCCCGACTCTGGACAAGATTCGCTCTCAAAGTCTTCACTCGAAGACATAGGTTTTGTTTAAGCATCACTTCAGTCATTCTGACTGGTTCTCTTGGACCCCACTTAACAGTACGGTGGTTCCTATGACTCAACACAGAAGAAAGAGAACTACGAAAGATCTAAGTCTTCGAGCTCCATAGGCTTCATGTGGTGTCTTCTCTTGTCATAGTCTTCAATGTGAATATCTTCATATACCACCTTTGACTTCAGTGTCTTCATACATTTTTAGGGGTCATCTCTGGTAGGAAAACCGAATCAATGAGGGACTTCTACCTGTGTTATCCTGCAATTCTCACAAACACATTAGTCCCTCAACTAGGTTTGTCGTCAATACTCCAAAACCAACTAGGGGTGGCACTAGATGCACTTACAATCTCCCCCTTTTTGGTGATTGATGACAAACTAGTTGAAGTTTTCAACGGGGAATATAATCTGTGAAATTTTAAAGGATAAGGAATTGTCTTCATAAGTTGCAAGGGCTCCCCCTGAAGATGTGCATATAAGTAATTTGCTTTTGGAATGCAAATGCACATGGCAGGTTGTACTTGTGGAGATCCACTTCAACTTATGATGACAATCCACTATGCATGTGAAAGTATATGAAGATAATGACATGCATAATGGAAAATAGACGTCTGCAGAATGATCTAAGTGCGAAATTTATCTTCGCACATGCGGAATTTATCATCACAACACAAGGTGGCAGATAAGTAGCAGACGACCATCGAGTTTAAGTGTTACAACTCAAAGAACCAAATGTAGCAAAACGAGAGTTGTAAGCATGAAGCAAAATATAAAGCACCCGCCCATATGGACCCGCTTGAAGACTATCAACCTCATATGCTTCTCCCCCTTTTGTCAGTAAGGACCAAAAAGGTTTGAAGACATAGAACATCTACTCGTTCCCATGAGGAGTAGGTGAAGCAGCAGGGTCGTTGGTGGTGTTTGGCGGTGCTGAAGAGCTTGGAGCAGAGTCGAAGCGTGCTGAAGGAGGTGGCGGTGAGGTAGCATCGTCTTCATCCTCGATCACTCTGGCATTCACAGTTGTAGCAGAGGAAGAGAACTCAGAGTCTTCAAGGGATGGAGTTTGTCGCAGCACTGCCCTTCGAGGAGGTGTGGAGTCAAACTTGAATCGCTCAGTGAAGACATCCTCTTGAAGACCATCTTCAGAACACATCAGCGTTAGCCCTTTCCATGTGCGGCGAGAGGTTTCATGGGCAACAAAAGCATTCTTGGTGGCAAGATTGCGAATGCGATTAACATCCACCAAGAGGCTTTGCATCTGACGCTTCAGCCAGTCATGATGCCTATCCTGTTTCTGATGAAGAGCCACAAGAAGCTCTCGGTCGTTGAGAACACGAGTGCGCTTCTTGGGTCATGGAGCAGTTGTACTGTCAGTGGCTTCAGTGAGAGCAGGATGCGGTGCACGTGTAGTGCCAGCCAAAGGATACACACGAGCGACTGCTTCAACTCCTTCAATGTTCTGAGAAAAACTCTGATGCTCTGCATTCTGAAGACTTAGGGGTTCCTTGGCAGGCTTAGGATAGATGGCTTCAATCGACATATCCACATCAGGCAGAAAAATCTGATGATTGCGAGCAGATGGCTGATATGAGATAGTGGAGTGAAATTTGATCAGCCGCATGACCCATGGGGCATAGAACTTCAAGCCAAACAGATCAGAGCCTGATGCAGCAAGTTGGCAAATGAAGAAGTCCTGTGCATTGAAGCATTTTCCATGAAGAATATAGAAGACCAAAGTCTTCATTGCACCTTCAAGCTTGGCATGTGGAGAGTGCCCTTTGATGGGCCAGAGAGTTCACCTTATGATGTGATAAATAGTCCTTGGCAGATACTCTAGGTCTTCAACAAAGAACTCTTTGGGATATGCAGCATCTTGGGGTAATGGCTTCATCATACTGAGCATCTGACTCATGTTAGGTTCAGGCTTCTAAAAGATGCTCTCCACAGCTTCACTGTGAAGTTGACAGCCAGATTCGTAGAGATCTCCGGGAGTGGGCAGACCAGTGAGCTCAATGATGTCAAAGGCTTTGGCTTCGTGATGAACGTTTCCTGTCATCCACTCCAGGACCTAAGTCTTCGGATCTCTGTTATACCCGCGGATGTGAAGTGTGGCATAGAATTGGAGCAGCAACTCTTCATTCCAATGCTCTTGGTCAGTGAAGAATGACAGCAATCCAACTTCTTTGAAGCAATCCAGAGCTTCTTCCAGACAGGGCAGACCAGCTATAGCTTCAGTGTCAAGACGCTTGTGGGGGAAGATGCGACCTTGATTGTATAGAATGCAGGAGTAATAGCTTCACTGCGGATAGCTCCAAAACCGATCAGATGATATCCTTTCCCTTGAGTAGGGGTTCCTGGAGCTATTAAAGAATGTGTTGTCTGCTCTGAAGCCATTGATATTGAAGGATCCAGGTGCTGATGCCGGACCTGGGAACCTGGGAATCTTGGGATTGGCTTCTGTACCTGAGGCATGTGCTCAACATGATAGTCGAACTGGGGACCGGCAGCAGGTGCAGGAACAGAAGTAGTGGGATCAGTGGCTTCGCTGACTTCTGATGCTTTTGTTGGGGAGGGCTCCACATTAGCTTCAGCCATGACAGCGTCAGTGGCTTCATTGGTGGTGGTGGTGGCAGCCTCAAGATTTTCAACCTCCACTTGACGAGCTGGAGGGTCGGTCACAATCACGTTCTCCTCGAGAACCGCTTCTTGGTGGGACAGGGGAGTGGCAACTTGTGGGACTTCTTCTTCATCGGCTGATGCAGCCGGAATGTCTTCAGCAGTTTCAGCTTCAGACGCAGAGACTGGAGGCCTAGGTCCTTTGCGAAGCCTGTGCAACATAGGCGACGCCTGTGTAGTTGGAGTTGGCTGGGCCTCAAAGTCTTCTTCCTCTTGTGGGCGATCAGCCCATGAAGCATCCTGAGCGATTGGCGTCAGAGGACGACCAATGTTGATGAGTTCGCTGTTCTCGAGCTGAGGAAGGACTGCACCATCCTCTACATGGTCATGTTGACCAATGTCTTCAGTAGCGATGGGATCAGTTGCTGGAAAGTCTTCAGCTTCATGAGCCTCTGTGAAAGCAGGCTCATGGATTGTCAGTTGGTGTTCAGCGTCAGGGTGAACCATGGAAATGGTTTCAACTATCAAAGGCTCTGTGGGAGCAGCCCGATCTTTCTTGGTCTTCCTCTTATTCTTGGAGGGGGCAATAGGAGAGGCTTCAGGATGTTTCCTCTTCCTGGCTTCAGCCTCAGCAGTCCTCGTCTTCTTGAGCTCTGAAGCGGTTGACCGGCTTTTTGGCTTCGAGCCAGTCATTCTAGTTGGGAAGACAATGGGATCTGCTTCCTGCCTTGGTGCGTCAGGTTTAGCCATAGCGGGCTTCTTCATCTTCTTTGCTGCCATCCTGGGGTCGATGCCAGGACGCCCAAGGGCCTTGCGCTTCTCAGCCTCATTGTAGGCCTGCACACATTTGTCAGCCAGAACCTTCATGCGCTCACGAGAACCTTGAGCTTCTGCATGTTTCTTGAGAAAGGCTTCCTTGAGCTCGTGCAGCATAATCTTGAAGTTCTTCACCTCTTGCACGCTGAGCTTGGCCATATGCTTCTTGAACTGAGCCTTTTCATAGTCAATCTTTTGCTTCAGTTCAATAATGCGCTGGGCAATAGCTAACTCTGAAGCAATGGCACCATGGAAGGCGACACTGAGGCCAATGGGTAGTTGCAGATCTTCGAAACTGATGTTTGGCGTGTCAAACCATTCATCAATGAAGTTGTGGATGATTGTTACATCAAAGAGAGGCAGATCATTGAAGATTTCTGCTTCTTCTTTGCTCTTGATGAGTTGCTCAAGAGCGTCATCTGCAAGATCTTCATCACTTGACAGATCAATGGCATCATTGCGCAGAATGGCAGCAGCTGTTAGCTCTTGGCCGGTGTGTGGCAGAGGCATCTTGACCTTCCGGGGCTTGGAGATGCGTGACAAATCTTCAGATTGCACACTGTCTTCAGGAGGTGCAGTTGCCAGTGGCTTCGCTCGTGAGAGTTTTGGAGCAGAGGCAGGCTTTGAAGCTTTTGGCTGCTTCTTTGGCTTCGGTGCTGCAGGCGCTTCATCTGATTCAGCGACATCTGCAGGCTCATTCACGGTTGTCCCTTGAACCAAGATATGGGTGATGAGACCTTCAAGGTTGTAGAAAGGACCGACGACATTGGGTTCCGCATCACGTGTGCCGTCAGCCCTTGGAGCAGAAGGACCAGGGTTGAAGTCTAGTCCCAATGTCTTCTTGTTCTGCTTTGCTGAGTTCTGGGCAAACTGGAAGTTGCGCTTGAACAGAATGTCGTCACGACACCATAGCAGGGACGATGGGTCAGCATCCACAGGTTGTGGTCCACGGACCATCCAGGGATAGAAGCCTTGTTCAATGGCTTCATCTCTGGTCCTGGGTTGAAGATTTTTGTAGAGGATGTCTCCCCATGGTCGCTTGATGGCATTCTTTTCAGCATATTCCTTGGTCACAAATCTGTACGTGAACCACTGTTCTGCCCAATAGCGTCGAATCCATTGGATTCGTGTCTTGCGCTGATTGTAATCCTCTTCAGGATCTGTCTTGTACAGCTCTGAGAGGTCATCAGGCAGATCTCTTGATGTTTCTCCTCGACGCTTTCTGCCACCCTTCCTTGCTGATTTTTCTGAAGCCATGAACCTTAATCTGAAAGGCTTCAATACGTTCAGAGGCTTCAAAGGTTTTCGCTTGCTGGACAAACATGAACTAGCTTCGGGAGAATTTATGTGATGCTGTAAGAATTCTGCAAATGAATGCAGACTATGAGAACCAAAGGATTCTCCCACGGACATGTACCTGTGACAGCATTAAGGTGTGAGGGAAGGGGAAGAGGTCATATGCATTCTCAGAAGATTTTGAAGATAAATCAGTTTAGAATACATTGACCTCATCGTGCGAAGACATTCACTCATAGATAAGGAGTTGGTTCCAGATTTGTACGAATCCACAGATCAGTACAAGTGAGGAATCTAACTACTTTGTGAAGCATAAGTGAATATACTAGGCATGTTATGAGATGCAGTATGAGAGAGATCTAACTTGTGTGAATAGAAACTGCTTGTGGTAGAAAGTGACAAAGCCATAGGATCAACGGTGCCGTAAAAAGGAAGTTTTATTTACCACACTAAGAACTGCTAGACGGAGTGGAAGATGAGGCCGAGCAGTTCGATCTTCCGTGCCCTAACTTGGCGACGAAGGACACCTACGGCGACGGCGGAGAGGACGATGTCCGCGGTCGGCATGAAGACGGCGTCAGAGAGGTTGCGGCAGCGAAGCGCTTCGTCGTCGGCGTCGTCGAGGGCTAGCGGTGGCGCTAGGGTTCGTGCGAGAGTGGAAGAAGAGATAATGACCGCCGTGAAGTGTGTATTTATAGGTACAGGGGCGGCACTGCATTCTTACACAGGTGCCCCTGGCGATTCGCATCTGAGGAACACGTGGCCATCATGCAGAATTTTGGGGTTTGTTCCACGTCCCACTCACGCCTAGATTGTCGGGTGGTCGTTCCTACTTCTCTGGGTTTCATGTGGAGGAATGAGCATTGAAAGTGGACTTAAGGTTTGTCTTTGTATCTTCTGCTGACAATGACACAGAGAAGACATTCGACAGTTTCAATAGAATGCATATGATTTGGAGAGATAGAGTTTGAGATAGATAGCATAGAGAGGTTAGGGTCCGATCACATTCACTTAGTTCAAAAGATTCAACAAGAAGACATAGCTATAAGTGAAAGCTGTAGAGGACAGAACACTAGTATATATATATATATATATATAATCAACATAGTGAAGATAATCATGAAGACATGTTGAGATTGAAGCCAAACCAAATGTGAAGACATAGCAAGGTAACGCCATGAGTGAAACACTTCAAAATAGAACATTTGGTGGTGGCGTTACCCACCGTATAGGAAGTATTAGACCCAGACATGGTGCACAATTATCGTGGTGCTCCGAAGTCAAATTCCACATTAATGTATTCACACTTAGAATGTATGTCTTCATTGATTGAAGATATACTTTACTTCGTGTGTTGCACATCTAAGTCATCAATATGCATAAGGGTTAGGATGTGTGCCTGATCATAGGACATTTGAGGATTCCAGGATATTTAGCTCACACGTAACTTGCAAAATCTCTTCTCATCCAAGGGCTTGGTGAAGATATCTGCCAATTGCTCTTCAGTGTTGACGTGTATGATATCAATATCTTCCTTCACAACATGATCTCTGAGAAAGTGATGACGAATTTCAATGTGCTTTGTCTTCGAGTGCTGAACTGGGTTGTTGGCAATCTTGATGGCGCTTTCGTTGTCGCAGTAGAGTGGCACTTGCTTCAGATGAATGCCATAGTCTTTGAGCATTTGCTTCATCCACAGAAGCTGAACGCAGCAAGATCCAGCAGCAATGTATTCAGATTCAGCAGTGGAGAGAGATACACAGTTCTGCTTCTTTGAAGACCAACATACAAGTGATCGTCCCAGAAAGTGACATGTGCCTGATGTAGACTTGCGATCAACTTTGTCACCAGCATAATCAGCATCCGAGAATCCAACCAGATCAAACTCTGAGCCCTTTGGATACCATAATCCTAGAGTTGGGGTGTGAGCCAAATATCGAAGAATTCGCTTCACAGCTAAGTGATGCGACTCCTTTGGTGCCGCTTGAAATCGAGCACACATGCAAACACTAAGCATAATATCTAGCCTAGATGCACATAGATAAAGTAAAGAACCAATCATGGAGTGGTATACCTTTTGATCGAACTCTTTACCATTGTCGTCAGGACCCAGATGATGCTTGGCTGGCATTGGCGTCGTGAAGCCTTTGCAGTCTTGCATACCGAACTTCTTCGGGCAATCTTTGAGATACTTCTCTTGAGATATGAAGATGCCGTTGCGTTGCTGTCATATTTGAAGACCAAGAAAGAACTTCAGCTCTCCCATCATAGACATTTGATATTGCTCTTGCATCATATATCCAAACTCTTCACTGTACTTCTGATTGATGCAGCCGAAGATAATGTCATCCACATATATTTGGCACACAAACAGTTCACCATCATATGTCTTCGTGAAGAGAGTGGGGTCGAGAGAACCAGGTATGAAGCCTTTGCTCTTCAGGAAGTATTTGAGTGTGCCATACCAGGCCCGAGGGGCTTGTTTGAGGCCATACAGTGCCTTGTTGAGCTTGTATACCATGTCAGGATGTTTTGGATCTTCAAAGCCAAGAGGTTGTGCAACATACACTTCTTCTTCAATCTTGCCATTGAGGAAGGCGCTCTTCACATCCATTTGATAAAGAAGTATGTTGTGATGATTTGCATAGGCCAGCAGTATGCGTATGGCTTCAAGTCTAGCCACAGGAGCAAATGTTTCATCGAAGTCAATGCCTTCCACTTGAGTATATCCTTGAGCAACGAGACGAGCTTTGTTTCTGACAACTTGACCATGCTCATCTTGCTTGTTGTGGTATATCCATTTGGTGCCTATTATGTTGTGCTTCCGAGGATCGGGATGCTTGACTAGTTCCCATACATTATTCAGCTCTAACTGTTGAAGCTCGTCTTGCATAGCTTGAATCCATTCAGGTTCCATGAAGGCTTCTTCAACTTTCTTGGGTTGTGTTATTGAGACGAATGCGAAGTGCCCACAGAAATTTGCTAGCTGAGTTGCCCTTGAACGAGTGAGTGGACCGGGTGCATTGATGCTATCAATTATTCTTTCAATCTGCACTTCATTGGCAACGCGAGGATGTACAGGGCGAAGATTTTCCTCTTGCTGATCATTATCGTTGTTAGAAGGAATGTCTTCAGGCTGCGCATTGTCTTCATGTTGATCAGGTGCTGAGATGATAAGTTCTTCTTCAGGATGAGCTTTAGAAGGTATAATTTCTCCAGTTCCCATTAGCTTGATTGATTCACTGGATGGAACTTCATCTAGCACATTTGGCAGTTGCTCTCTTTGTGAACCGTTGGTCTCATCGAATCGCACATCCACTGTTTCAACCACTTTGTAATGGAAGAGATTGAAGACTATGTAGGAGTGCGAATCCTTTCCATATCCAAGCATAAAACCCTCATGTGCTTTTGGTGCAAACTTTGAGGTGTGATGTGGGTCCTTGATCCAGCACCTGGCGCCAAATACTCTGAAGTAACTAACATTTGGCTTCTTGCCAGTAAGGAGCTCATAAGATGTCTTGTTCAGAAGCTTGTGAAGATAAACACGATTGATTGTATGGCATGCAGTATCAATGGCTTTAGGCCAGAATTTTCTTGGAGTCTTGTATTCATCTAGCATCGTTCTGGCCATCTCAATGAGTGTTCTGTTCTTGCGTTCGACGACCCCATCCTGCTGTGGCGTGTACGGGGCTAAGAATTCATGTGTGATGCCCAAGGTATCAAGATATGTATCAAGGCCAGTGTTCTTGCATTCAGTGTCATTGTCACTTCTGATATGCTTTATCTTGGCGCCATAGTTTTTCATTGCTCGATTGGCGAAGCGTCTGAAGACATCCTGCACTTCAGTCTTGTAAAGGATTATGTGCACCCAAGTATATCTAGAATAATCATCAACAATGACAAAGCCATAGAGACAAGCAGTAGTAGTAAGAGTTGAGTAATGAGTGGGACCGAAAAGATCCATGTGAAGCAGTTCGAAGGGTCGAGTAGTGGTCATGATTGTCTTTGAGGGATGTTTGGCCCTCGTCATCTTTCCTGCCTCACAGGCACCGCATAAGTGATCTTTCTTGAACTTGACGCCCTCGATGCCTATGACATGCTTCTTCTTTGCCAGGGTGTGGAGGTTCCTCATGCCAGCATGCCCAAGCCTCCGATGCCAGAGCCAGCATTCTGAAGCTTTTGCTAGAAGACATACGGCAAGCTGTGGTCCTGCTGAGAAATCTACCACGTACAAATCATCTTTTCGATACCCTTCAAATACTAGAGACTTGTCAGATTCCATTAGAACAAGGCAACGATATTTTCCAAATATTACGATCATGTTTAAATCGCAAAGCATTGAGACAGACATTAAGTTGAAGCCAAGGGATTCAACAAGCATGACTTTATCCATGTGTTGATCCCTTGAGATTGCAACTCTACCTAGACCCAATACCTTACTTTTACCAGTGTCAGCAAATGTGATGTGGCTCTTGTCGGATGGACGTAAGGTTGAGTCCATAAGAAGGCTTCTTTTGCCAGTCATGTGATTTGTACACCCACTATCAATAATCCATTCTGAAGACGCTAGTGTCGTACCCTATAGTGCAGTTAGGGGGATAGGCTTCACGAAGAGCATTGTGAAGCAAAAACATTTGACGAACCAGTGGGTTATGAAAGCTTAGATCCAGATTAGGACTGATAGGGAGAGTAGCAAATGATTCAGGAACGAAGTACATAGTAAGACCATTCGGGCATTTGATCTTGCGTCCTACAAGATGTTTAAGGTCCCCAGCAATAGCGTCAGACGGTTTTGGTTTTCTGCTGGAGACCTTTGCCTGCAAAAGAGAGTTAAGCTTTCTTAGCCACCCACATATTCAAGGGTGGCTTAGAAGCAATAAGTCTAAGTGCAGCATCTGAGAACTTTGGCTTTGGAGCCCTAGCAAACAGTCTTGCAGGCGGACAATAGTACTCATAAGAATAGGCAGAGTAGTTCTTGGTCTTATGAACATGGCGGTTTGATGAACCGCTCTCATATTCATATGCCTGAGTATGGTTTCCCTGCAAAACATTTGCGTTAGTGCGACTCAGGTGAGTCCTCTGTCTGTATGAAGCCTTTGGACCGTATGAAGCCTTTGGTCTGAGGTTTGTCTTCTTCACGTGAGGTGTCATGATGACATTCACAGGAAGATTCTCCAGACACCTTTTCGGAACCCAGATCTTCTTCATAGGCGGTCCATTCCTGCAGTTAGTACCAATGTACCTGGCAAACACTTCACCATTCTGATTCTTAAACAGTTTATAGTTTGCATCAAGGGATTCATCAATGATAATGGGGTTAGCACAAGTGAAGCCAGATAGATTGGATGGATCTGGTGAAGGTTCCTTTGCAGCAACCCACGTGGTTTTGGGGTACTGCTCAGGTTTCCAGTAAGAGCCATCAGCATTCATTTTCCTTACGAACCCAACACCCTCTTTCCTCGGGTTTCAGTTCAGAATCTGCTTTTTGAGGACATCACATAGTGTCTGATGCCCTTTAAGACTTTTGTACATCCCTATTTCAAGCAATGTCTTCAACCTAGCATTCTCATCAGCAATAGCAGTGGTATACTCAGCAGAGGGGTTAGTTACCACATCAACAGTTGAAGATATTGCAACAGTAGTAGCAGTAGAACATTCAGCAACAGAAGTAGCATTATCACGCTCAATGCATTTAAGACATGGTGGTTCAAATCCTTCCTGAGTGGAACTGATCTGTTTGGCGCAAAGTGACTCGTTTTCCTTTTGAAGATCTTCATGAGCCGCTCTCAATTTCTCAAGATCTTGCTTCCTTTGAAGATAGTCATAGGAAAGCTTTTCATGAGTTGTTGAGAGAGTTTCATGACGACTTTCAAGTTCCTCATACTTAACGTGAAGATTTTTTATGTCTTCAATTAAGGATTCAGATCGAGTCATTTCAGCACCTAACAGATCATCGCTTCTGTCTAACAGTTTTTGAATATGTTCCATAGCTTTCTGTTGTTCAGTTGCAATTTTAGCAAGTGTTTTGTAGCTGGGTTTTGAACCACAATCAGAGTCATCGTCACTAGATGTTTGATAGTGAGTAGTGCGTGTGTTTACCTTGGCACCGCGTGCCATGAAGCAGTAGGTAGAAGCAGAGTAGTCCTTGTCATTTGCATCGGTGTCAGTGATGAAGTCATTGTCTTCAGTGTTGAAGATGGACTTGGCAACGTATGCTGTAGCCAGACTTGCGACGCCTGAATCGGACTCCTCCTCAGACTCCACCTCCGCCTCCTCAGAAGCGGACTCCTCCTCTGAATCCATTTCCTTGCCAACAAACGCACGTGCCTTGCCAGATGAGCTCTTCTTGTGTGATGAAGACTTTGAGGAAGATTTGGAAGAAGACTTTGAGTATTTCTTCTTCTTCCTGTCGTCAGAGTCATATTCCTTGCTCTTCTTCTTCTTTTTGTTCTCATTGTCCCACTGTGGACACTCAGAGATGAAGTGGCCAGGTTTCTTGCACTTGTGACATGTTTTCTTCTTGTAGTCATGAGCAGAAGCTTCATCATTCCTTGAGCTTGATCGGGAAGACTTTCTGAAACCTTTCTTCTTGGTGAATTTTTGGAACTTCTTCACAAGCATAGCAAGTTCCCTTCCAATGTCTTCAGGATCATCCGAACTGCTGTCAGATTCTTCTTCAGATGAGGAGACAGCTTTTGCCTTCAAGGCATGAGTTCGCCCATAGTTTGGACCGTAGATATCTCTTTTCTCAGAAAGCTGAAACTCATGTGTGTTGAGCCTCTCAAGTATGTCAGACGGATTGAGTGTCTTGAAATCAGGACGTTCTTGAATCATCAGGGCTAGGGTGTCAAACAAACTATCAAGTGATCTCAGTAGTGTCTTGACGACTTCATGTTTGGTGATCTCAGTAGCGTCGAGGGCTTGAAGCTCATTTGTGATGTCAGTGAGTCGGTCAAATGTGAGCTGGACATTCTCATTGTCATTTCGCTTGAAGCGGTTGAAGAGGTTGCGAAGGACACTGATTCTTTGATCTCTCTGGGTTGAGACGCCTTCATTGACCTTGGAGAGCCAGTCCCAAACCAGCTTAGATGTTTCCAAAGCACTCACACGGCCATACTGTCCTTTGGTCAGATGACCACAGATGATATTCTTGGCAGTAGAGTCCAGTTGAACGAACTTCTTGACATCAGCAGCAGTGACACCTTCTCCAGCCTTGGGAACGCCGTTCTTGACGACATACCATAGGTCGACGTCAATGGCTTCAAGATGCATGCGCATCTTATTCTTCCAGTAGGGATATTCAGTTCCATCGAAGACGGGGCACGCAGCGGAGACTTTAATTATCCCTGCAGTCGACATAGCTAAAACTCCAGGTGGTTAAACCGAATCACACAGAACAAGGGAGCACCTTGCTCTGATACCAATTGAAAGTGCGTTATATCGACTAGAGGGGGGGTGAATAGGCGATTTTTATGAAAGTCTTCAAAACATGGAAGATATGAAGACAAACGATAGAAATAAACCTATTACCCTGCAGCGGAAGGTAGACTACACTAGGCAAGCCATAGTCAAGTATTCAATAGAGTGAAAGCACAATGACTAATAGCAGCAATGTAGTAAGGATCAGGTAGGAAGATATTGTGAAGCCACACAGAACACGCAGTCACTCAGTGAAGACAAAAGATAGTGCGAACATACAATGACTTCACAAGGAGTAACAGTAAGTAAAGGGAAGGGAAGATGAAACCAGTGACTCGTTGAAGACAATGATTTGTTGGACCAGTTCCAGTTGCTGTGACAACTGTACGTCTGGTTAGGGCGGCTAGGTATTTAAACCTTAGGACACACAGTCCCGGACACCCAGTCCTGAACAAGCAGCTCAGGACACCCAGTCCTCACCGTATTCCCCTTGAGCTAAGGTCACACAGACCTCGCCCAATCACTCTGGTAAGTCTTCAAGGTAGACTCCCAAACCTTCACAGACTTCGTTCACCGGCAATCCACAATGTCTCTTGGATGCTCGGAACGCGACGCCTAACCGGCTGGAGGATGCACAGTCCTCAAGTGTAATAAGTCTTCAGATCACATAGACAAGAAGACTTAAGTGATGCCTAATTCTCTTTGGCTCTGGGTGGTTAGGGCTTTATCCTCGCAAGGAATTCTCTCTCAAAGGCTTCGAGGTGGGTTGCTCTCAAACGACAAAAGCCGTACTCTGAATCTGAGCAGCCAACCGTTTATGGTTGTAGGGGGTGGGCTATTTATAGCCACTTGGCAACCCGACCTGATTTGTCCGAAATGACCCTGGGTCACTAAGGAACTGACACGTGTTCCAACGGTCAGATTTCAAACTCACACGGCAACTTTACTTGTGCTTCAAGCAAAGCTGACTTGCCCGACTCTGGACAAGATTCGCTCTCAAAGTCTTCACTCGAAGACATAGGTTTTGTTTAAGCATCACTTCAGTCATTCTGACTGGTTCTCTTGGACCCCACTTAACAGTACGGTGGTTCCTATGACTCAACACAGAAGAAAGAGAACTACGAAAGATCTAAGTCTTCGAGCTCCATAGGCTTCATGTGGTGTCTTCTCTTGTCATAGTCTTCAATGTGAATATCTTCATATACCACCTTTGACTTCAATGTCTTCATACATTTTTAGGGGTCATCTCTGGTAGGAAAACCGAATCAATGAGGGACTTCTACCTGTGTTATCCTGCAATTCTCACAAACACGTTAGTCCCTCAACTAGGTTTGTCGTCAATACTCCAAAACCAACTAGGGGTGGCACTAGATGCACTTACACTTTGAATATGACATGCCTTTCTGTTTTTGGTACATACTAGTACATCTGTGTATTAACCATGTTCTTACATCAAACTAATGTTCTTGTGTATCCCTCATCAATCACTTATGACGAGGCAGGTAGGCAAGGGGACTACTCCTCATTTAAATAATGCAGCGTCAGCCTCCCGACATGATTCTCAAGAAACAGAAATGCTAGATGAAGATAGTGAACGTAGCTCTGTAGTTGATTACAGCATTTCCCCTACACTAGCATCGCAGGTGCTTGCTCTAACTTGGCAGCGTGATATGTGGTTGCATGTTGCATATGGTGTCCAGATTGTAATTCTTCCAATCTGGTTAAACTGCATGTGCTAGTCTGCTTAGCTTATACATTATACCTATTAATGTGACATGCCTTCTTGTATTTAGTACATAGTACATCTGTCTATTAAGCATGTCCTTACATAAAAATATTGTTTTTTTGTATCCCGCATCAATCAACATGACGAGACACCTTTAGTATATGCGGTGCGATATTAGTTGCATCTTTCATATGATTTATAGCATGCGCTGCTTCTAATTTGTTGAAATTCCATTTATGATGGGACGCTTTTAACTTGGCAGAGTCATATTGGTTGCATCTTTCATGTGGTGTCTAGCTTGCATTGCTTCTTATTTGTTGGAATGGTTTCTGCTTAGGTTACACAAACAGTTGTGAACATGCCATGCCATCCTGTTTTTCGTACATATTCCATCCTGGTATCATGTGTTTGCCTTACATCAAAGTAGTGATTGTCAGTATCATGCATGAATGAGTTCTGAAGAGAGAATTTTATTGCTTTTTCTTGTCGGTTTTACTTGACAATTCAAAATCAATAAAGCGGAAGGAAGTTAGCAAGGCAGCGGATAAAGGTGCTCCTTCCGAACGGAGGGCCTCTACAGTTTCTACTCCTCCACACCCCCAAGATGATTTCCAAGACAACACATGCATAGACACTCAACAAAGCTGTGTTTATGATGAGCACGTCTCCCCTAGTGCAGCATCACCGGTGCTCCCTCTAACTTGGCACTGTTATATGTGGTTGCATGTTATGTGTGATGTCTAGCTTGTATTGCTTCTAATTTTGTTGAATTCCATCTGCTTACTTTACACATTATACTTGAATGAGACACGTGTTCCTGTTTCTAGAACATACAATATCTGTCTATCACACCATGTTCTTACATCAGATTACTACTCTTTAGTAACCTGCAACAATCACTTATCATAAGACACGTTTGACTTCGGAGTGTGATATAGGTTACATCTCACATTCTTTTGTAGCTTGTATTACTAATTTCTTGAAATGGCACTCATGACGAGACAATTTTAACTTGGTAGAGTGATATTCGTTGCATCTTTCATATGATGTCTAGCTTTCATTGCTTCTAATTTGTTGAAATGCCTTCTCCTTAGTTTACACATCATAAGTTGTGAATATGCAATGCTGTGAATATGCAATGGCACTAATGACGAGAGACCTCTAACATGATAGTGTGATGTTGTTTGCATCTTGCATATGATTTATTTCTTGTACTGCTTCACATTTGTTTAAACGCCATTTATGATGAGACACTGTTAACTTGGCAGAGCGATATTTGTAGCATCTTTCATATGGTGTCTACCTTCCATTGCATTGCTTCTAATTTGGTGAAATGTCTTCTTCTTAGTTTACACATCATAGTTCTGGTTATCTCTTCCGTCTTGTTTTTCATACATATTACATCCTCCTATCATGTGGTTGTCTAACATCAAAGTTCAGTTCGTCTGCATCACGCATCAATTTGTTCTGAAGAACTAAATTGTTATTCGTTTTTCTTGTCGGCTTGACTTAACATGGCACAGAGAAAGAGGAAGAAACACAGAATGGCAGGGAATGAGAAGCGGATGAATCCTGCAAATTCTGCTGGTACTGATGGTGCAATAGAAGGTCAAAGTCCAGCAGAAAATTCTACAAACACGGCATCCCATGCTACATGAGTTGCAAAAAAAGATAAACAAAAACAAATAGCTGCCACCAAACAAGCAGAGACAGCCCTAGTTCTTGCAACACCTACCACAGTACTACCAGCTGCACGACGTACTCGTGCGTCAACTGAGCTAGCAGCACGTTCCCAAGCTCCCTTGCCACCTGACACTACTTCCCAAGCACTCTTGACACAAGACGAGTTGGCAATATCAGATGAACCTTGTGAGCTTCAACAGCAAGAAGGTAGTTGCTGGAGTCAAGTTACAGTTGCATGCTTCTTTATATGTAGTCTCACAGTTTGATGTACATTAACACTTCCTATGCTTGTTGTTGGACTAGCACCTAGGAGCAAGAGGAAACAAACATCAGGGATAATGCTCGATAGGTTAACTAAATCTAGAGGAGGAAGAATGGAGATCCGTTTTGAGGCAGGTTTAAAAAGGCCATGTGATGCTACAGAGTCAGCCAAGTTAGTATCAGAGGCAGCGGTTGCTGTTAGGTGTCATGTACGTATCCTCCCAACATGGATTCAGTACAGGAATGACAAAGACGAAACCCAGTTCAACATCTTCCTCGACCATTTATCTGTAAGTATGGTTATGTATGGAAACTAGTAATATCGTCTTGCTCTGTCCAATACTTTCTAGGTTGCTGATAATGAGACTCCCATAATTTCAACAGATGAGGTTCAAGTTGGATAGCCAAGATGACGCAACCAGACAAGCTTGCACCCATGTTGTCAAGTCTGCTCTGCGACAGTATCGGTATAACTTGAGGAAAACTCACTTTGAAGGCAAGGCTAACAGTGAACTTGCCCAAACATCTCCAGTGGAAAATATATCTGATGAAGACTGGAGAGGCCTTGTTAAACACTGGTCCGATCCAAAGTATCAGGTACATTATATATATGTTATCAGATCACATGTTGAAGTCCTATTTACGCATGTGCCACACAAATCTATCTTCTTGTAGGTGAATTGTTCAAAGAACAAGGCCAACTGTACGAAAGTGAAATTCCAACAGATGACAGGATCTCGTAGCTATATTGCACACTGCGAGGCTCTTGTAATTAGCTGTTGTTTCACTCTTTTCATTGTACCATATTATCAGATCTATATTGACTTGTTCCAAATGCAGAGGAAAGCCCGCAAGGACCAAAAATTACCTGAACCAAATGCCGTGGAAATCTTCAAGGACTGTCACACCAGCAAGAAGAAGGGCATGACTACACCAGTCAAAGCCGTTGTTGTAAGTCCTTAATCCTCATGCCTTTTAACTACTACTTACTCTGACTTGTGCCTTGAACTGCATGGTTTGCAGCCAATGTCTATTACTCTTTTCAATTTTATACACAATTGTCTTAGCGTATCATTGCACCTTATAAGGTTTAAAAGAGAGGAGTGATGTTCCTTTGATCTTGACCCGTAATCTAGTTCCGTGCTGGACTTGCCCACACAATGTTACAATTGCTTGTTTGTCTGTTCTCAGTTGTTTTGTGATATGAATGATGTCATACTATGCTTAGCGTATTATAAACTTTGTCTCTTTATCCTTAGCCCTCAATACAATGTGAAGAAATAGACAATACATTAGCGATGGTACATGGTCATATGTTTGGAACCTGGTTTTATTATGTACTTTGCAATAAAATACAACTAATATTTTACATGGGTTCACCAGAATAAGTTCTGTATATAGACCAAAGCTATTTTGTTTGGTTTTGCTGCCTCCTTAATATCTTTTGTTCTGGTACTACTAATGTAAAACCTCAACTTTTCAGCAAGCTATGGAAAAAATGGTGGAACCGCCACCTTCTGAAGGTGGCGAGGCAACTATAACCGCAATGTCAGCTCTTGCTGCAGTGGGTCAGTACCTGTCCACTAACAGTGCCAAAAGCACGTTTCTGCGTAATACTGGGTTGGTTGTTAAGGCAATATCGTCCAAACTGCCTCATGATCAAGATATGCAAGCTCAAAACAATGTTGTATCTGCGCTCCAGACACAAGTCCATTCCCTAACAGAGACCCTTTGTGAAACAAGGAGAAACATTGCTCAATGTCGTCAAGATATGCATGGTTTTGAAACTAGACTATCAGACATTTGCTATGTTGTTCAGGAGCCTAGGGGAAATGAAGGCGAGGGTTATGGTGCTCCATCGGACAATACAACATGAAAACATAACAGTCAGGTCAAATGAACTGAACTTCTGAACTTCTGGTGGTGCATTTATCTGCTAGACTGTTAAGTTTTATGCCAACCTTCCTTTTATTATATAGTTGCAATTTGTTTTGGTGCGATACAAAATTTATTCTTAACGTGCAGCCACCGCCTGAAGAAAACAGCAAGCCATTTTTGTATAGTGTAGGGTGTTCCCTATATTTGCACTGGTGGCGATCTTTGATGCCGAGTGGATGTAATCTGTGCAATCACCTTAATAGCCTAGCGTTAGTTTCGGCCTTATTTATTTCCTAGTCTTCTTTTTCCCTGGTTTGCTAGTGGCCGCAACTACCATGGGCCATATACGGGCCGTAGGATCCATGGGTCTCCTACGGGCCGTCGATAAATGGGCCTGTAATCGGTGGGCCTCGGGCCGTCAGATAAATGGGTCTACATGGGCCATAATCGGGCATAATTGGTATCGGCCCAGCACGGTAACAGGCCGTTAACATGCCGTAGGACAGCAAAGGCTTAATTCTGTCACAGGCATAACGGGTCGTTAATGGGCCAGAATATAGGACGGGCTGGAAACGGCGCAACGGGTTAACAGGCCAGAAACGGGCCGACTCTTGCCATGGGCCGAATTTGGCCCATTAGGGTAACAGGCCAGTAACGGGCCGACTCTTGCCATGGGCCGAATTTGGCCCATTAGTGGAACAGGCCAGTAACGGGCCGACTCTTGCCATGGGCCGAATTTGGCCCATTAGGGGAACATGCCAGTAACGGGCCGGAAGTAATCGAGGGCCGAAAAGGAGCCCAAGAACGTATGGGCCGTCAATAGGCCGAAAGCTAACACGGGCTGGAAACGGCCCATGTAAATCACGGGCCGTTAACGGGTATAAAGAAAATTACTGTTCATTATGGGCTAGAGTCACCGTGGGCCTTTACCTGGGCCGGGCTATTATGGCACACGAAAATCTTGTGGGCCTTTACCTGGGCCGGCCCATTATGGCCCGCGAAATCTTGTGGGCCTTTAGCTGGCCAGCCCATTACGGTCCGCAAAATCTCATGGGCCTTTAGCTGGGCCGGCCCATTATGGTCCGCAAAATCTTGTGGGCCTTTAGTTGGGCCGGCCCATTTAAACTTGTTGGGCCGTGCCATGTGTCGACGTATCATAGGCGCCTTCTGTCCAGTGAGTGGATGACATCTGTCCCGACGATGAGCCAACACGTGTTTCCTCTAGCCAATGATGATTTTACACATGGAAAATCCCCATTGGTCAGGGCTGTTAACGGGTTATCGGATCCAAAACCCGACCCGATAGCTTAACGGTGTTCCGTTACGGTGGATGCCACGTGTCGGTCACCCTTGACGAAAGCACTTCTGTGACGCGCGATTTATCGTCATGGAAGTGGACACTTCCGTGATGATAATTTTGGTAATGTCATGGAACACTTCTACGACAGCACATGTATGACTATCTTGATTCTGTCATAAATTTGTCATGGATGTACATGCATGACAAAAAATGCGACTTACTGTGACAAACACGTATCATCACGGAAGTGTATTTTTTTGTAGTGGGGGTAGGCGCGCCCCCTACCTCATGGCCTCCTCTTTTGTTTCTTGACGTAGGGTCCAAGTCCCCTAGATCACGTTCGGTGGGAAAATCACGTTCCCGAAGGTTTCATTCTGTTTGGACTCCGTTTGATATTCCTTTTCTTTGAAACCCTGAAATAGGCAAAAAAACAGCAATTCTAGGCTGGGCCTCCGGTTAATAGGTTAGTCCCCAAAATAATATAAAAGTGGATAATAAAGCCCAATAATGTCCAAAATAGTAGATAATATAGCATGGAGCAATCAAAAATTATAGATACGTTGGAGACGTATCACTAACGCTTCCGTTTTCGGTCTACGAGGGTACGTGGACAACACTCTCCCCTCTCGTTGCTATGCATCACCATGATCTTGCGTGTGCGTAGGAATTTTTTTGAAATTACTACGTTCCCCAATAGGTGTTGCCCCTGGTCCCGTTTGTCTGTTGGACTGGCTACGCAGGGCCGGTCCATATATATTCAGGGCCCCGGGGCGAGACAACAAAATGGGGCCCTTATGGACAAATAAAAATTCAGAATGCATTCTATTTCGAAAGCAATTCAGTACATAGCATAGATTCATGGTCTAGAGAACTACATTCTAATAGCATGGAAACAATATAGTTCTACAAAAGATCGCTCTTCTAAGGGGCATAAAGAGACAATCACCTCGCTCTTCTAAGTATGAAAACCTTGTCCAAACTGATAGCAATTGGAAGCGTTTGTGTTATCATGAGATATAATGTTAATGCCTGAGAGCTTACATTAGATTCTATTTTCTTCAATTTGTTCGTTACTCGATGTCTTCACCCGAAGAAAACGTCTCCAAAGCTTCCTGAATACGATGATCAGATCTGTGCATCAATATTTATTTCATCCTACTTTGCTTTCCTAATGCATAAAGTAGCAAGACCATTCAATCTTTCCTGTGACATTGATAATCTCAAATAATTTCTCAATAACTTGAACTTTGAGAAACTGCGTTCAGCTGATGCTATAGTGAATGCTACAGCAAATATAATTCGATAAGCTATTAATATATTTGGAAAAGAGTCTATGTCTCTAACAAACTCGAAAATCTCCATAGCACGCAATGGCACATCAGATTCTGGTATAGTCATTTGTCATAGTCGTAATTCCGAGAAGAGATCATCTGATTCAACATAATTTTGAGAAACTGTTTCTACAAATTTAGCACAGCATTTGCGTAATTAAATATCATTCAATAAAAGTCTTTTGAGCTAAGTAAGAAGCCAAATATACTTCTGAACACTTCAAGTTATTCGAAGAACTGCCGTTTCTAACTTCCTTTTCTATAAAAATGTCAATTGAAGCTTTCGGTGAGTTTACCAGTTCATCTCTTAAGTTTTTTTCACTTCCTTTTCTCATTGGTAACCATTTTTTAAAAGATATGTCACCAAACAATTGTAGAAAAACAGTCAATACAGGGAACAAAAGCACCTGAATATGAGCATATGGCTTGATGTCGAATTGTCGATGTAGCTTCCCAGATCTGCAAGGCTGAAACACTCATTCCCCATCCCCCTTCTCATCCCTGGATCCAAAGAAGCTTTGAATTACAGGCCAACAGAAGAGTATGAACTAGGAAGAGAAGAATTGGAGGGAGACGTACCATCTCTAATGCGGTGATGTCTCAAATGTCTACTTGATGGGGAAGGTTGAGGATGCAAAGAGAGATGATTGGGAAAGAGAATAGCACCATCAGTCTCCATTAATGGGTGCAAGGGAGCGGCACCTCGAATTTGGAAGTGCATGGGAGCGGTGGCGCTGTTCTTTGGGATTGGAGAATTTGGGGGAGGAGGCGAAGAGACTGGAGCTCGACGAGATCGATGGAGTGCTGCCGCAGCGGAGCGAACTAGCGATGGTTTCTTTCCGTCCGTGAGTGCTACCTACGTGGTGGGCTTGGGCTTTCTTTTTTTTCCTCTTATTTTTCTGGACCTAAAGACAAAAATATCCTAATACATAAACTGTACTACTACCTGGGCTGGGGCCCCTACCTCCCAGGGGCCTAGGGCGGTTGCCCCGTTGCCCCGGCCTATGGGCCGGCCCTATGGCTACGCGTCCCACGATGTAGGATGTAGGTTAGAGGTTTTTCGGGTCAACCACTTTTGGCGGGACACTTCTGGCGCGTTGCCTGCGTCGTGCGTTGTGGGGTGTAATAGAAACTTCCAGTGTATTGTGATGGATATGGCTAATGACCTAGAAGGAGGGAGGAGGTTGAATGGACCTAGCAAAAAAATACTACTTCAAGCTTTAAGGATGACAGTTTTAAGCAAAACTAGGCATGTTTTTTATGGCAAACCCTGCAAATATTATTAATAAGTGGAATTCAAACATGCCCCATCGAACATTACAACCCAGGACAATACAAGCTCAACTAAAAACAAAATTATAGTGGAACCCAAGCTTGACAAGTGTAGCCTCCCAAAAAAGAAGGTTACACGTGTATCTCCACGTGCCCTGGATCAGAGAGAACACCACAAAAGCTCTCCAGGGATGCTCCATGCATCGTCGTCGCCGACTGACAAAGTCCACGCCACCGGCGAGTCCCAGAGCTAGCTACCAGCAGCAGAATGACCTAGCCAGAGCATCAACAACCTCCATGTTGCCCATTAGAGGGCCTGGAGGAAGAACCAGTCACTGATGCCAAAAGTGATGTATATGGACACAATGAACATTGATCAAAGAAGCCTCTACCGAAGGCAAAGTCCACCATAACCGAGACTAAGGCACCCCTTGGTGCTTGCAAGAGAACAGTTGTTCAAGGACCATGACATGGGACTCCTAATGGGGGGTTAAAGAGGGAGCTGGCTGATATACATCATGCAACAAGAGAAAAGGGAGGCCTCATCCTGTTGCATGAGAATGACAGGAAGATGGTGCCAAGAAAAGGAATTAGAGGATATGCAACATGCTCAAACCAGCTTGCCTGATTTCAGTGGAAGGAGAAAATCAGAGCATTCAGAAGGAATTGTCGAAGTAGAAGATCTTGTACTGGTTGAACTAACATGGGATTGAAACAGATCAATGCAGGGGGTGCAAGAAAAGCAAAGCCGAAAGATACATACCACTATCTGTTGGCATATTGCCCATCTTCAAACCACATTGGTTGGCCACCGGGGGGGGGGAGAATACTCAGATCCGGTGAGAACAGGAAGATAAAGGAGGTTATTATCAATGGCACCTTTAGGACAAGGCTTTGAGAAGCCAACACCGAGAAGAACAGAAGCGAAGACTGTGGGAAGCCACAAGAAGAGCTCGTTGGAGCCTCCAATCCGATGAGGGACACCCGACCATTAAGGATGCAAATAAGGAAATCTATACTAGACCATACTACAATGGGGTCCCTCGCCCTGCTCGCTGTTGGCGAGGCCAGAGGAAGAGGGGAGGGACCTAAGGAGGCTAGAACTAGAAAGCTTCTCGGAGAGGAGAGATGCGGAGAGAACGAGAAGAAAGTCAAGTTTGTGCGCGAATTGGAGCCGACTACTTAAGCAGTTTTGAGAGTAATCAAACAATCATAACAAGTAAAACAATTATAGTAACCAAAATGTAAAAACTTGCATGAATAAAAGGGAGTAGGGAAGAAGATGCAAACATTGGGGACTCGAGAATGTTTTCCCGTGGTTCTGATAGTTGGCGATATCAGGCATCCATGTTGATGGAGGCTTCAAACCAAAGGATTATAGCATCCATGGATCCTAGTTGTGTCACCCACCAAGCGGCCCACGAAGCACAACTAACATATACCATCACGGCTTGCACTAAGAAGCCTCACTAGGGGCAGATTTTCATGAAGTGGATGATACATGTACTATTACAAACTCTTGCATCTGAACCCTAACTGTCTAGGATGCGCTCACCATCCAAGAGTAAGAAGCAAAGCAAAGCCACTTGGAAAGAACTCCTTGAAAGATCTTCAATCAAACCTTCTCTCAAGAGTCCAAATGAATGACACTCTCGCAAGAAAGGGAAGTGCTTGGTTGTTGAGGAATCAAGAAGTGAACATGAAATCACCCAATACTTCTTTCTTCTTCGCTTGCATTGGTATCTCTCTTCCTCAATAGGGAAAAGCCGGTCCATGCGACAAATGAAGTTGCATATTCGAGTACTCCCACTCGAACTTGCGTATTTCGGTCTCTGCCCATGCCACTCACCATCTCTGCCGGTTGCGTCAATTTGCCATACAATTTCCATTTTCCTTACATCTAGGACCCACCACTTTGCCACGTCAACCGCAATGAGGAGGAGACTCGGTTAATCCTTTTGGTCGATGTGGGCCCCTAAATGAGGTTGTAATTTCAATTTTACCACTATGATGTGGGCTGACTCGGTTGACTACTTGACTTGTTCTTGCTGATGTGGTGGACCACCGTTGAGGCCATAATTTCTATTTTTCCACTCTCGTGTGTGCCGACTTGGTTGACTACCTAATTTGTTCCCGCCGATGTGGTGGACCGCCGTTGAGGTCGTAATTTCTCTATGTCCACTCTGGTGTGTGTCAACTCGGTTGACTCCTTAACCGTTCTTGCCGATGTGGGGACCGACGCTGAGGTTGTAATTTCTCTTTGTCCACTCTAGTGTGTATCGACTCGGTTGACTCCTTAACCGTTCCTGTTGATGTGGGGACCGCCGCTGAGGTCGTAATTTCTATTTGTCCACTTTGGTGTGTGTCGACT